>NW_021703780.1:92065859-92086754 GCF_005190385.1 Monodon monoceros | reverse complement strand
ATATGTGTGTGTGTGTGTGTGTGTGTGTGTGTGTGTATGTATGTATAAAGAAAGACAGAGATATAGAGAAAAAGAGAGACATTGAGATTTATTTTAAGGAGTTGGCTCATGTGATTGTGGAGGCTAAGTCCAAAATCTGCAGAGTGGGCGGGCAGTCTGAAGACCCAGGGAAGACCTAATGTTGCAGTTCAAGTCTGCAAGCTGTTTACTAGAATCCCCCTTTGCCCAGGGAAGGTCAGAGTTTTGTTCTATTCAGGTTCTCCACTGACTAGACGAGGCCCACACAGATTGGGGAGGGCAATATGTCTTACTCCAAATCCACTTATTTACATGTTATTCTCATCCGAAAACACCCTCACAGAAACTTCCAGAATACTTGACCAAATATCTGAGCACTATGGTCCAACCAAGTTGACACATAAAGTTAACCATCACAATATCCTAAGTAGAGCCATGAGTCATGTACATGGAAGACAGTAGAGCAGGGGAGAAGGTGTTAAGGGCCAATGAACAGAACAAATTCTTTAAGACTTCCTCCCATTGCTTTTAGGATACGGACCAAATTCTTAACAGGACCTTTAAAGCCTTGCATCATCTGGGGCCCAGTTCCCTGTCAAGTCATGTCTACGGCTACTCTATCCCTTGCTTTCGGAGCTCAAGCTACTGCCTTTGTTTTGACGCCTCAATCATTCCATGTCCTCTCCATACGTGGGGCTTAGATCCTTCCTCCCCACCTCCCCACATCATTTTACCTCTCACCTCCTACTCATCCTACACTCTCAGCTCAAACTTTATTTTCTCAAAGAATCTTCTGTGACCCTGAGCCCAAGGCTACAGTCTAAGTCAGGCTAGTTTATTTTACCTTTTCATTAACTGTGGTCTTCTTCTTCTTTGCACTGACACTGACTTATAATTATAGATTTATTACTGTAATTAGTTGATGACTTCCTGCTTCCCTTCACTAGATCAAAAGCTGCATGAGAACGAGTGGTAGGTAGGACTCTCCTACCACTGTAGCCCGAGTGCCCAACTCACCATTCTGTCCCCAGAAAAGCAGGCACCCAGTAAATATATGTTGGTTGAACAGATGAATGAAAAAACTCCAGAAACAAAAGGCAAAATGTTTCATAGGCTTTCATGGCTATTCAGAATGAAAAAAAAAAAGGAAGAAGAAAGCAAGAAGAGTTACTAGAAAAACATGGAGCGAAGTTCCTCAAAAAATTTAAAATAGAACTACCATATCATCCCGCAGTCCCACTTCTGGGTAGATATCCAAAGGAATTGAAAATAGGATATCAGAAAGCTATCTGAACCCCCATGTTTACTGCAGCATCATTCACAAGAGCTAGGAGATGAAAACGACCTAAGCGTTCATCAAAGGATGAATAAAGTATGATGTGTGTATATACATTACATATACATTACATGTATGTACATATACATACACATTACATACATGTTATATGTACATATATATTATGACAACATGGATGGATCTTGAGGGCACTAAGCTAACTGAAGTAAGTCTAACAGAGAAAGACAAATACTATACGACCTCACTAATAAGGGAATCTAAATAACCAAACTCATAGAAATAGAGACTAGAATGGTGGTTTCCAGGGGCTGAGGAGGAAGAAAATTGAGACGATGTTGGTCCGAGGACACAAACTTGCAACTAGAAAATGAATAAGATCTGGGGATCTAATGCACCACACAGTGATTATAGTCAACAATACTGTATAGACCATAATATTTCAAAGTTGACAAGAGATTAGGTCTCAGACGTTCTTGCTATAGAAAAGAAATGAGAATTATGTGACAAGACAGAGGTACCTGATGCTAAGGTGGCAATCATATCACAGCATATAATCAAATCAACACATTGTACACCTTAAACAATGTTATGTGTCAATTATACCTCAATAAAAATAAGCAAATAAATATCAAAACTATTGAAGTAGGGTTACTTTCTCATTTATCAGTAATATTCTATCACCAAAAGAAGGCAAAGAGGAGTTCCAAAGATCAACTATGTTCCTACATTATGGCAGAATAAGACTCCTAGAATGACTTCCTTCCCGTCTCTTCCATTTTCCTCACACCAATATGAGGTCATAAAGTCCTTCAAAATCACCAGGCTTTGGTTTATTTATACTTTTGAATACCTTTTTGGCATTTTGTTACCTTTTTAAAATATATGAATGCTCACTGATTTTTGAGATTAAAGATATAAATCTGAAAGGTAACCGTGTAATAACACATCAACCAGATAAAACACACAACACAATTAAGTAATATTAATAGCACACTAAAAATATCAGCTATTGCACATGTATGTCAAAGGATGACAAGGATAATAAAGGTCAAAAGCATTGTTCGGTAAGAGCATACTGAGAAGCACAGGAGATGAGGTACCTTTAAATAAACTGCTTTCAGAATAAGGACCTGTTGTTGCAAATTACAACATCAAGGATGCAGTAAAAGGAACTGAATGCTCTAAAGGTTTGTAAATTAGAGCAAAAATGAGAACTTTAAGTATCGTTCATTATCCTGGCTTAGCGGAGGAGATTTGGAAAGTCAATCATAATTACCAAGCTAAGTTGCAGAAAAACACCAGCACAATCAGTCTCCACAAAGAAGTTACTGCTGATGGGAAAAAAAATATCCATCAAAGGCACCCAGAAAGTTTTCTGTGTTTTCGTTTTCTTTAAGTCTAGATGGCAGATAATTTTATCTTCTTTTGGAGACTTTTCTGCATTCTCATTTTTCTAAATTTGAAAAAATGTGCAAAAACAACCAAGAAGCAGTTTAAGTACAAAAAAGATACAATATATTTAAAGTTGTGAAAAGTTTTTCAGTCAATACTTTTCGAGATAGCGAACGCTTTCTATTCACTTGCATTTCTTCATTTGCTTACTTCACGTGTAGTTTCTGAGATCGACCACTTCTGGGACATTGGCCGAGGTCCTATGAATACAAAGATGTCACCAGGCTCCTCCTGTTACTTTCCCTCCAGGGCAGGAGATCTGGACACTGACAAGAGTCCAGGGAATAAGCCTTGCTAGTTCATCCTCACGCCACTGATCATAAATTTAATCAGCTACAATCTCTATTAAACATACACTATGCATTTTATTCAGTAAATTTTTTTTTTTTTTTACTGAGAACCAACCCCCCGTGTCGAGTACCATGGACATATCAAGGACAGAGACAGCCCTTGCTTACAAGGAAATCACCAGCACAGCCTACAGGTCAAATGTAGAAACCTATAACGTTTTTCAAACTTGCGTCTATTCCTTGGAGCGATATTTTTGTGACTCTGTTGAATATTTGTTTCTTGATGACCTGAGTAAACTAGTCCAGTTCCTGAATGAGCAGTATATCAGTTAGGACTTCATTTGCCTGAATGCAGCAAAAAGCCCAAATACTGTGGTTTACCCATTTGGGGTTTATTTTTCTCACCAAATAATAATAATAATAATTAGGAAGTAGTTAGTTCAGAATGCTGTAAGAGACTCAGGTTCCCTCTGCCTTTCCATCTTTCCATGAACTTGTTACCTTCCATAGTGGGATTTCTACAAGAGAAGGTGGTATCCAGCAATATGTTTGACTAACAAAGGTAAAAATAGGAGTCATATCCTAGTTAATATCTACCTGAGAGCAGGTCTGAGTATAAGAAAGTGCTAGCCAGCAAGATGTGTTCTTTCTGGGAGGCCCACAGTGAGCCTGCAGTGACCCCACAGGGAGTGAGCCGGAGAATACAAGCTCCTTATTTCACTCTCTGTCAGCACTTAGATCTCCCACTGGTATTCCCCATCAGCTGAACCCAGTTGGAAACCAGAGGACAAGAGGACAGGTCAGCTTCCTGGGCCACAGTGCAAAATGGAGAAGTGAAGAAAATGGAATTGGAGAGACAAACAAAAGATCTCCAGCACAAACCCTACAAGACAGGCATTCTCGTTGTTCCTTTTTTACAAATGTAGAAACACAGGCTCAAAGATGTTAGCTCACTCCACTGAAGAGCAAATATGAAACCAGTTTTGACTCCAGAGCCCCAGCACTCATCTATCAAACTACACCATTAATCAAGATGGACTTGAATGGCCAAAAGCAGTAATAGGATAGAATCTCTATCCCTAGTCTTTGATGTGTAAGAGATGCGATATATGGATGGTCTAGCTTTGTATAGTTTATTCCAGAATTAAGACTGCATTGGGAAATTACCCCCAGATTACCTAAGCTGTAGATCAGTGATACCCAAAGTCTGGTACCCACACCTGCAGCATCAACGTGGCACACTGCTGTTCTGTTACATGCAATATACTCACTGCCAACTCCCAATCTACTGACTCAGAAGCTCTGGGACGAGGCCCAGCATTCATATTTAACATTCCCTGCAAGCGATTGTGACATATGCTCAAGTTTGACAACCCCTGCAATAGATGCTCTACCTTTGATATCGAAGAAAAAGTCTAAACCCTTGAGAGTCACGTCTCTCAACCTCCTTAGCATCGGCAGCCATACCCAGGAAGACCCCTCAGCCTACCATATGACAGCGTGCTCCATCCACCTGTGAAAGGAGAAGTCACCAGACTTTGAATCCAGACAAGCAGGTGACACATGCTACCGTGGTGCTGGCTGATGCCCTATTTTGCAGTTAACCTCAAGTGGCCTCATTCACGAGAGAACTGGTCATAGATGCTGAAGAGAGGAAAAAGGGGAGTGAGCCATAAACACCCCTAATCCTCTTCCCTACAAGCTTTGTGTTCTGTCATAGCTCTGGAGCAACTGTTCCCTGCTCCCAGAGGCTAAACCAGGACACGCCACTTTGCACACAAACACGATCATTCTGAGTGGAGCTTCCATTTTTAGGTTCCCAGTAATTGACAGACTCCTGTGGATTAAATAATCACTTCAAAACCGTGCTTTTTCTACCATTTGCCACGAATGAGAAATGCTTCTAACACTTCAGAGTACGCGAGAACCGTCTCAGGTGCTTCTTAAAACGCAGACCCCCCAGGCCTCACTTCCCGGACTGATTTCATATGCCAGTGTAGGGCTGGGGGAATCTGCATATTTACTAAGTTCCCTTGGTGCTTCTCGAGCATCTGTTCCAGAGACCACACTGAATAATAACACTAAGTGGTCAAAGATGCAGGCTCAGGAGCTGGACAAGCCTGGGTCCAAGTTCTAGCTCCACCTCTAGGGCATCCATTACCTTGGGTAAGTTATTCACCTCTTCGTACCTCTGATTCCTACTTTGTAATCTTGGGATAAACTAAAGTACCTATATCACAGACTTGGGATTTTTTTGGTAGCTCTTTAATAATTTTAACTCATTTTCTTGAAATGTTATTAGACCAAAAAACTCTTCTGCCTTCTTCCAGTGGACCAATATGTACTAACAACTCCCTCCCTATGAAAAACCCAGTGTTCTTTCTTTTCCCTATTCCTTCATCAGACAATGTCTTCTATTCGTATATTTAATGGTGCATCAGGATGACTAAATGGACAGTCACGATGTAAATCTCGCACGTTACTAAGGAAACTAGTGCCTTGGAAATCTGCTGCTAGCACATGTGACTCTCTTTGACACTTCCTTTCCTCATTTTCAAAAAGAGAAATCTTCCTTACCTGTGTCAGCTGATTTCTAGAGCATTTTCCCAAATAATCAGGCCCAACAAATTTCCTTTAGAAGAAAACAGTGAACTACCCAACGAGCCCTTGTGTCATCATGTCACGTGATGGTCTACACAGATCTCGCTGTCAGTGGGCCATGACGTGGACACAGCCAAAGAGACAAGCTTATCAGGCTTATTTTAACACTGTCACTTCCTTTAACAAGGAAAAAGGAAGGGTTAGGACTAGCTATTACATATTCCACCCAAGTGTCTGCCCGTCCCCTTGATGGGACACCAACAGCAGCTTCAGTGTATGGAGAGCAGTGTTAAGGGTTGGGGGGGAGGCACCTCACTGAAGTTTCTTCCTGATGAAACCATATACATGGAACAGGTTCTGAAACTGGAACACTTAGTTGCTCTAGAACTTGTTCTCTCCGAAGAATCCTTCACTCCCTTTGGACTTCTCTTATTCCACTTCCACATTTTATTTATCTGCACTTGGGTCTCTATCTGGATTATAAGAAGCATGAATGCAAGAAGCATATTAACAACCTTACTATTAGCCATAGTGCTTAGACTCTTGCTGTGAGCATAACATGCCTGTAAATAAGTTGAGCCATGTGACATATCTGATATTCGACAATTTTTGACCTTTCAAAGTAGCAATTTCATATGGTTCAACCTAATACGCTCTATCTCCTCTGCCCGGAAGCCTCTTTCTCCATGCCTCTTTGCCAATAATGTCCACTCTTGCTTCAAAACCTAGTTTAATTCATCATTTCCAAGACCAGTCTCCCCTAACAAGGTCAACTCCCTCTAGGATAGGCTCGTGTGATCCCAGCCATTGTTTCTCCACAGCTCCAACCTTACTTATAATTTCATATTTTTGACTAATTATTTCAATACCACCACCCCATCTCACAAGAAGATAAATTCCATGAAATCAGACTGTGCTCTTTTGCTCACCCTTGTTTCTCTAGTACAATGCCTGGTACTTAGTAGCTATCAATAAATATGTGTTGAATGAATAAATGGGTTCCTTTAATGCACACGCATCTGGTATGACCAGGATATTTCCGTGATACGGCAGAGCAAAAGCTATTCAACTCTCCAGCTTTTCCCCATAATTAAGTAGCTAATTAAAGGTACGAGTCCCATAAAAGTTGAGACAGACTCAGTGGCTCAATAATGATCTGTGTGATTTTTGTTGACCTCATATTTGCTTGCTACCTTCTTTCAGCTTCCTTCCTGCTTTAGCGTCCACTAGTAGGTTCTGTCCCCATTTTAGGCACTGAGGTAAATTCCCTTCTGAGCTAGGGCAGATTTAAGTTCTTAAGCTCAAAACCTTTGAACATTAATGAATCTGGTCGTTGAGCCTCTGATTCACCCATGGGTCTGATAAATTACCATAGGCCTTTTAGTTCAATCCTGCCAGCTGTTTTGGTCTTAGAGTCTAGATCTCTGTTATTCCGGCCCCGTAGCTCCAAAACCTTTCCTTTGTCCTTATCTGCATGCAAGGCATTGCTGAGTGCCTGCTTACCATCCTAATCCCAGTTTTGCCACCAGAATGTCCCACCAGAACCCCCTGTCCAGGGGTAAGAATAAGATAGCATATGGATTCATCACACATATTTAGGAGCATTTCAAGGAAGAAAAAGAGAGAAAGTCACAAATATAGAATGGTAATTCTTAGCACAGTTCACTGAATTCAGAGAGAATGTGCTCTAAAGCCTGACTTGTACTTCTTCAAACTTTCAGATAATAATATACTTAGGTCATTAAGTTGTTGGTAAGATTACATAAGAAAACCTCTGCATCTAGCACAATGCCTGGCAATATAAGAAACGTAGACTAAATTGTAACTATAATTATTCTTCATTAACAAAAAGAGACTGTACCTATTTAAGTTATACGTTTTTCCCCAATACCAGAATAAAAAGAAAATTGCTTTCACTCCAAAGTCTTTACTTTATTGCATCTTTCTTGGCATGCTGTATCCTGTAAGTGACTGGACTGGGTCCATTAAAAACAAGTGGTCATTAAAGACGCTGGTAGCTGAAATTCGTACTGTTCACTAAAATCAAATAACTATTTTTGCTTCTAATTGCTTTTCTGTATTTCTCCTTTTTTGCGTTACACGGGCCTCTCACTGTTGTGGTCTCTCCCGTTGCGGAGCACAGGCTCCGGACGCGCAGGCTCAGCGGCCATGGCTCACGGGCCCAGCCGCTCCGCGGCATGTAGGATCTTCCCGGATCGGGGCACGAACTCGTGTCCCCTGCATCGGCAGACGGACTCTCGACCACTGCGCCACCAGGGAAGCCCTGTATTTTTCTTTTAATCGCATCCTAATTCCCAGATCTGAGCAAGCCTGGAGACCGAGGCTTCTGGCGAGCACCATCGCCATTAGCAAACGCGTTCCCACTCTCTGGGGATCTCCAAATTTCATTTCTGCAGTTTGGGGCCCATTTGTAGGTGCTTCTTTCTAAGCAGTCACCAAAACTAATCTTTGACATAAAACTGGTCCATTTCATATGAGAACTACTGTCTGATCTATTAGCTTTGGCACCATTAACTCTAAACCATGCAACCATGCTCCTTAAGCATCTATCCAGACACCAACGCTATTGATCATGCACCCTTTCTGCAAGCAGGGGGCTCATACCATCTTTACCATTTTTTATTTCGAGTTTCTTTCATTTGTTTTTTTCTGTATAATATACACAATACTGCATTTTGCATCATATAAAAATCATTTATGGGAGGATTTCTAGTTTTAAAGTGGTTTAGTTTCCTGTTAATTTCTCTGTATTTTTTTATGCCTTCCTCTTTTTTTCTATGTGGGTGGGGTTTTCCTTTTAATTATTTGTTTAGTTTTTAAGTAGCTCATTCAATAAGGCTTAATATCAAAGTGCTTGCAATGAAAACTCTCCCTCCCACCCTAAGTAGTCACTGTTGTTCACGTCTTATTTACTATCCAGAGATTTTTATTCACATACCGGCCAACACAGCCAAGTTTTTCTTCTTTCTATATAAACAGTAGCATACTATACCTGCTGTTCTATACTTCACTTCTCATTCATTTAAATTTATTTATTTATTTTATTTTATTTATTTTTTTTGTGTGGTACGCAGGCCTCTCACTGTTGTGGCCTCTCCCGTTGCGGAGCACAGGTTCCAGACGCACAGGCTCAGCGGCCATGGTGCGGCATGTGGGATCTTCCTGGACCGGGGCACGAACCCGTGTCCTCTGCATCGGCAGGCGGACACCCAACCACTGCGCCACCAGGGAAGCCCTAAATTTATTTTTAATATTTTGTCACGTGAATGCACATTGAGCTTCCTTATGCTTTTTTACAACTGGATATTCTCCCATGGTAGGGATATACTATAACTTATTTAGTCAATGTACTACGATGGACATTTAAGCTAAGACTAATCTTTATTACAGTGATGCAAATCATTTAACATAGATCATTTCAGTTCTATTTGAGTATAATCATAGGACAAATGTCTTGAAGTAGACTTGCTGGGTCAGAGAATATATATACACATTATAAATTTTCACATATACCACAGCCCTCTATAGGGTTAAACCATGTACACTCTAAACAATAATGTGTCAGAAACTCACCAACAAAATATATGAAGTTTCTAGAATTTTGCGATTTGATAGGTGAGGAATTATATCTCACTGTGGATTCATTTACATTTTTCTATGAGTGAGGTTTAGCATCTTTTCAAATGTTTAAGAGTAATTTTTATTTTCTTATCTCAGACTTGTATATTTATAAACTTTGGCTCTTTTTATTTTATTTTATTTTGAATTTTATTTTATTTTTTTATACAGCAGGTTCTTATTAGTTATCCATTATATACATATTAGTGTATAAAATGTACATATCTCAATCCCAAACTCCCAATTCCTCACAACACCCCTCCCCCGCCACTCTCCCCACTTTGTGTCCATACGTTTGTTCTCTACATCTGTATCTCTATTTCTGCCCTGCAAAGCAGTTCACCTGTACCATTTTTCTAGGTTTCACATATATGCATCAATATACGATATTTGTTTTTCTCTTTTTGACTTACTTCACTCTGTATGATAGTCCCTAGATCCATCCATGTCTCTACAAATGACCCAAATTCGTTCCTTTTTAGAGCTGAGTAATATTCCATTGTATATGGGTACCACATCTTCTTCATCCATTTGTCTGTCGATGGGCATTTAGGTTGCTTCCATGACCTGGCTATTGTAAATAGTGCTGCAATGAACATTGGGGTGCATGTGTCTTTTTGAATTATGGTTTTCTCTGGGTATATGCCCAGTAGTGGGATTGCTGGGTCATATGGTAGTTCTATTTTTAGTTTTTTAAGGAACCTCCATACTGTTCTCCATAGTGGCTGTATCAATTGACATTCCCAACAACAGTGCAAGAGGGTTCCCTTTTCTCCACACCCTCTCCAGCATTTGTTGTTTGTAGATTTTCTGATGATGCCCATTCTAACTGGTGTGAGGTGATACCTCATTGTAGTTTTGATTTGCATTTCTCTAATAATTAGTGATGCTGAGCAGCTTTTCATGTGCCTCTTGGCCATTAGTATGTCTTCTTTGGAGAAGTATCTATTTAGGTCTTCTGCCCATTTTTTGATTGGGTTGTTATTTTCATATTGAGCTGCATGAGCTGTTTATATGTTTTGGAGATTAACCCTTTGTCCGCTGATTCATTTGCAAATATTTTCTCCCATTCTGAGGGTTGTTTTTTCATCCTGTTTGTAGTTCCTTTGCTTTGCAAAAGCTTTTGAGTTTCATTAGGTCCCATTTGTTTATTTTTGTTTTTATTTCCATTACTCTAGGAGGTGGATCAAAAAGGATCTTGCTGTGATGTATGTCATAGAGTGTTCTTCCTATGTTTTCCTCTCAGAGTTTTATAGTGTCTGGTCTTACATTTCGGTCTCTAATCCATTTGCAGTTTATTTTTGTGTGTGGTGTTAGGGAGTGTTCTAACTTCATTCTTTTACATGTAGCTGTCCAGTTTTCCCAGCACCACTTATTGAAGAGACTGTCTTTTCTCCATTGTATGTTCTTGCCTCCTTTGTCATAGATTAGTTGACCATAGGTGCGTGGGTTTATCTCTGGGCTTTCTATCCTGTTCCATTGATCTATATTTCTGTTTTGGTGCCAGTACTATATTGTCTTGATTACTGTAGCTTTGTAGTATAGTCTGAAGTCAGGGACTTTGATTCCTCCAGCTCCGTTTTTTCCCCTCAAGACTGCTTTGGCTATTCGGGGTCTTTTGTGTCTCCACATAAATTTTAAGGTTTTTTGTCCTAGTTCTGTAAAAAATGAGTAAACTTTGGCTCTTTTTAATTGAATTGTCTTTTCATTATAAATTTTTGAACTTCCTTTATATATTGGTAATACTAGCCCTTTGTCTACAACATGTGTTGAAAATACTCTATGCTTATCATCTTTTTATTTTGGTTATTATCTTTTAGAAAGAAAAAGGAGAAACTTAAGTTCATTTAATTTTTATTTTTATATAGCTAATTTTATCATTCTTTTATTGTATGGCTTCTGGATTTTGAGTTCATGTTAGGAAAGCCATCTCATCCTGAGGTTTAAAAACATTCTCCCATGTTTTTGTCTAGCAATTTTATAAAATTTTTTTCTACTTAAAACCTTGATCCATTGGAATTTTTCACAGTGTATGAAGCATGGATCCAAGTTTTTTTTTTCTTCCCCTAGATGTCTGCTCAGTAGTCCTGAGATCACGTCTTAATGGTCCAGCTTTTCTGAATGATTTGAGAAGTCGCTATCCTCAAATATTAGTCCCATATTTAAATACATCTACTTCAAGACATCAAATTCTATCTCACTGATATTTCAGCTCACATGTATTATACTTTTTATTATGAAACTTTATTGTACATTCTAATATCTGGCAAAGCTATTTATCTTTTAATATAAACTTTATATCACCTTGTCCAGATTGCAAAGACAAAAACCCACCTATTGGCCTCTTACAACGGAGCATGTCTAATGTATATAATAACTGAGAGAGGGCTGAGATCTTTACCACACTGAGTCCTTCTGCTCAAGAGTACTGATTGCCTTTTAATTTGTTTATGTTTTCTACATAAAGATCTTGTCCATTTCTGGTTAATTCCTTGGTAATTTACCTTTTGTGTTACAAATGGAAGTAGAGTCTCTTTTTTAAAAAAATGTATTTTCTAACTAGTTTATTTGAATATATGAAAACTATTGATAATGTGTATACTTTCAACCCAATAACTTACTGAATTATTATTTCTAGGAGTTAATTCTGTTATATTTTCCAGGTATACAATCATATCATCTGATAATAAAGATATTTTATCTCCTCATTATACATTTTTATATCTCTAACATTGTTCTTGATCCAATTATGTTAGCTAGTACCTCTAATGTAATATAAAACACAGTATAGCACATACCTAACACCAACTTCTGCTGACTTCAGTGGGAAATAATCTTCTAGTGTTTTTTCATTTAATGTCATGCTGGCTTATGGGATGGGCTGTTCCTTAAGATGATATTTTATCAACTTAAGAAATAATTCATGTAAGTTTATTATTTGTACTTATTCTGAGTGGAAGTTGAATTTTATCAAACGCTTTCTCAGCATACATGAAGAAAATCATGATTTTTCTCTTTATATCATGACTGATCTGGTCCAATATAACAAAATCTCTTAATAGTGACTATTATTTATGAATATTAATTATTTAGGCATAGGTGCTGGCATTGGGGTTAGTGATCTGTAGTATATGTTTTCCCTTCTCAACAATCTGTGTCCAATTTTAATAACAGTTCTGTACTTTTTTAAAAAATGGAAAATTTTCATCACTCTTTTCTATGCTCCAGACCAGTTTAAATAGTATTATAATTTTCTATTCCTTAACAGTTTGGTAGAACCCCAAGGTGAAACTATCCTGATGCTTTTTTTGTGCGTTTTCACCTTGACATTTTTCTGTTTCTTCTACAGAAATCATTCTGCTTTTATTACACGTTTTTCCTGTGGACACTTTTGGAAAATTAGCTTCTCTATCAAAATGTCCATTTTAATTGTGGTCAATTGCCACACACACACATACACAAAACAACTTGTAGGAAAATGGATGTTTTGTACGATTCTTTATGGAGCCTCATTCCCATTGGTTTTCAGAACCATGCTGCGGCCAGATGGCTCTGCTGCCACCTACTTTACCCCTGTTTCTACACTGAATGCTGCAAACAGAAACATCACTTTTTGCCTTTCACATTGTGTTCTTGACCTTCAGGAACTGTTGACAGTTTCTGGGCTCTGCCAAGACTGGGCTCTTCCTCTCGTGCTTTTCTCTGGTTCTTTGGCGTGGTCTCTGCAGGAACTCAGTTTTTTGGGTTTTTTTTAAGCCTTTTCAAATATTTTGGATCATTTCCAGATTTGATTTTAAAAACTGGAGTTTGTTTCACATTTTTCTTGATGTTTTGGGACGGTTTGCAGAATGAGAAGGGGAAATACTCAGTTAAGGAGCCTTTTTCCTATCAGATGTCCACCTTTTTGTCATTCTTTCTAAGCATTTCTGTAGTGTTGAAATTATTTGGGGTTAAACTTGAAAAGAATCAGAATTTTGTTTTAGAAAAACTGTAAATATCTAGAAAAGAGACTCAAACCATGAGAGAAACTCCATGTTGAAACACAAAAGGTCTAGTAAAATGCCTCTTACCCTCCTCAAGTCCTGAATCTCTGTAGTTACATAGAATGGGTGCCATAGATTTAAAGTGAACATCAAGAATATAAGAAAAGGGAGAGACGCACGGTCTTATTATACAATTATAAGAAACTTATAGGCTGGTTGATTGAGTACAATTCTCAAATCTTAACAATATTATTTTATCCTTTTTCATGCACTGCCCACACCCTCTGCCCAACACCCAAGAAAAAGGAAACTGTTGCCTCCGTAACGTAACAGTGATTACTTGCCTAGACTCAGCAAACGATCATCTCCTCTCACCATTTCCTAGGCGAAGGTCTCAAATAACAGACAATCCGAAATCCAGTCTCTGGTCACGCAATATGAACTGTGCTTGCAGAAATAAAATAGGGACTGCTCAGAACTCCGAAAAGGAGGAGCTGTTAATGCATTTTATAGGGTTGGCAGCAAGATACAAAAGTTTTCTAACCCAAAACAGAGGTCAGAAGCAACTTGGTGGGAACACATGCATTAAGCAGGTTTTCACAAAGGCCTCTCAATCTCTGTCCACACCATCCATTTCCTACATGGCACAAACTTGCAGATTAATGGACCATACTTTCATGGTTCCTCTCACTCTCTTACGGGGACAGACAGAGGCTCAATACTACACAAGAAATCAAGAGGTACAGGACGCCCTGGGCCTTGACAGCTATTTTGAAAAGCTATAAAAATGGGTCAGTTGTTCTCCTACAGGTCACTAGGTACCTGTTTCAAAGAGGCATTCAACCTATCACTCAATACTGGGGTAAGAACCTGGCAGACAGAAATCAAATGTCAAGGCTGACCTGTTTTGTGGTTGCTGTCATTTTAACCCAATAAAGTAAAAATGCCAAGGCACAAAACAGGGAAGTTGGAAGTAAACATTAAGAATTTTTTTTCTTTACAGAAGAGTTCACTACAGGGATTCTTCTAAAGATTCTACTCTTCTAATACTATTTTTGGGGAATAATCTAAAATTTTCAGAACCTCTCTCTAACATACATGTGAAATTCTAATAGCAATACCTACTGCCAATCGTTGGAGGAAACAATTTTTTTTATGTGTTGGGGTCCAATTTGATTTCAAAACCACTGTAATCAATTCTAAACTCTATATACTTTTCATCTTTACTGAAAACCTTTTCCTCTACTCTCTCTCTTAGTGGTGACAACATATTCCCAATTTTTGAGGCTGAAAACTACAATCATATTTATTTTCCCAGTTTTCCCAATTAGCTGTCAAGTCCTGATTATTCTTCCTTCACACGACCAGTCTATCCCAGGTGCCATAAACCATGTAAAGTTTTATTAGCATTCTCTTTTCTAGACCCCTCCTAACTATTTTTCAGGATTCCAGCCTGGTGAACGTAATGCCTATTTCACTTTCTTGTTCAGACCTCTTCAGTGTTTCCTATTTTCTATTGGCCAAAGCCTCAATGCTAAGTCTTGACCTTCAAAGCTCCCCATGATTCACCCCACTTCTATTTCTAGCATCCTTTACCACTTTCTCTTACCTCTGCAATTGTAACCAGTTTCAGATACGACATGGCTCTGTCTAGGCTTCCCCACTAGACAGAATTTTATAAAACTTATAGCAAGGGTTGTTTCTCCATGAAGCTTGCAAATGCTTCTTACATATTTACCTGGGCATAGGGCAATTATAAGAAAGAACACGGGAAAGGAAAGGCACCAAAACTTGCATTTAAATATTTCCTATATTGCAAGTACTGAGAACAAATACGGGTTTATCTGTACATTTAGATTTCTGCACACGTGCACAAAAACTGGATACAACAATTTTACAATAAAAAGATACCCTTTTGAAAATTACTTTTTGTTTTCAAAAAACTATTTCCATTAATAAGTGAGAAAACATGGCCCAAAGAGGGTAAGTAACTTCCCAACATTGGATCACAGGGCAAGACAGATTTGAGTCTATGCCTACCTATCTGGTGCTAAATGTTGTTTAATTTTACACCTCATCTGGTTAGCCTATCGATGGGAGGTTTCTCTCCTCCTGTTCACTTGAGGTGACCGAGCTTGTGTTCATGTTACCTATTTACTAAACAACCAAACAGTTATGACAGATCTTTAACACGAGGAGAGTTAAATAACTTGCCAAGCATTAGCTGATGAAATTCAAGTTCTCTGATTTTCAGCTGACTCTCTGTCCCCAGGTGGATGCTACCTTCAAGTTTTGTGAATCCAGTGAAAAAATCAATCACAACACCTGTAATGTTTTGTCACATTAGAGAGGAACAAATGATGGCAATCTGAAATCTATGAGCCCCTGGACTCTGTTAAAATCTTGGGCTGCATTTCAGAGAGAAATATACTACTGCCCAGAGAAATCCATCGAAAGATGCATTTATCCTGACTGGGTATAACACTGCTTTTACCATCACCACAAAAATTTTGTTTACTTTGGCTTCAATCATTAAGACAATTCTATTTACTACCGTCCTCCATTTGCCTATGTCGACGCCCAAGGAAAGAGTTAGGATGAGTCTTCTGTAAATGGACCGCCATGATTAATTTATACTGCACACAAAACGTAACAGTTCAAAGTGGGAGCCCTTAACTTCATTAAATGTAGCTTTTCAATTGTCCAGGGAAGAGTGGGGTTTCAAAAAATAAAAAGATGGAGCGAATGGACTGCGGCACCTGACTCGATTACCAATGCAATGCAATGTAAACCATATTAAACATTTAAGGTTTAAGTCACTCCAAGCAAGATCAAATACTTTCTGAGAATGTGAGCAATCTCCTTTATTAAGAATTCAGCCTTAAATGCAAAAAGGAAGAATCCAGTAAGATGAAAAATTACATAATCACCCAACATACAGTCATTATCGTTTATATTTCCAGTAAGTAATTTTGGAGAGGAATGGGGATAAGGCATATGAGTTAAGAGTCTGGGTCACTTGTCTCCTTGTACTGGATACAATGAGAAGAATAATTTGTCCTTTGTCAATAAGTGTAATGGGCTGTGACTTTAAATCCCCCGTGGGGAATAACTCTGTTTTATTGTTTATCTGCAATGCGAAGACTCCCTCTGAAGACTTGGTACAACACATCATTCAAGCAGATGAAAAATGCACTCTGTGTAAGTGCTACCTGCACCTTCTTTGTAAAGAATAGCTTTCACTGAAAGAAAACGGTACAAATATTTGTCCTGTTTTGAGCCCTAAGAAGCATTAGCTGTGTTAGCAAATCATCAGCTAGCCGTAGGACTTCCCTGAATGCAAACAGGAATACAGGGATAATCCGCTGGAGAAACGTCACTACCGAGCACAAAAGTTTTTTGAGATTCTCGGTGTATTTACCCATACGGGTCAAGTGATTTTAGAATTCAAACGGGGACACACTGGTTTAGTGATTTAGCATGACTTCGGAGAGGTACCCACTGGCTAATGATCTAGAAAATGAAGGATGCTGGTGCCATCTATGATGGAGAGTAGTATGATGTAATAGAGGCTTGGTCTGAAAAGGGTTGATATAACCAATCATATCAGGAATCCAGGGGCATCTCATAGGGCAACAGAGTAAATGTTCTATTTCTATGTGCAAGTTGTGAGTTATCCCTTCAACTATGAATGAAATTGGCCTGAAGGATAATTCAGCTACACAAAAATCCAGAATCTGGGGTAAGCTATCTGATTCTTCCAGCTAGGACATTTTTACGGGAAAGAAGTTGGGGAGTGGTCTGTAATAGTGAGAGGTCATCTGCCCATAGGAGCTGCCAAGTTTTAAGTCCAACGGCAGGCAACTCTGAAATAACAGGGCCTGGGGAAAAATAGAAAAACTAGAAAGTTTTGCTTAGATCTTATTATAAAACCACCTTTTCAAGTGAGAAATTTCCACATTTAATTAAAAAATAACTATAACATAATATATATATTTAACTCCTTGAATTTGATAATGAACATGATATACAGTAATACAAGTACTAAGTGTGCTCAACCAAAACACATGAATCCTAACTCATTCATTCATTCATTCAGTCATTCTTTCATTCCTTCAACCAATATTCATTGAGCACCGTCTATGTATTCAGCACTTGGATAGTAACGAATAAGATAAAAATCCCTACCCTTATGGAGTTCACATTTCATCATCTTACTCCTCCTAGATGAACCCAAATTACTCCATCTGAACTTGAATCAGTAACTGTTCCCGATTTTCAGAACTTTATTTGGTAACAATAATGGACATCTGATTGCCAAAGAATACAACATTCCCAAAATCTAAGAATATATGTTCAGAAACAGCAACTGATCACTAATCCTTCTACTGTCTTCTGAGTGCGTTCATATTTTACAAACAAAGCTAACAAAAACATTTCCTCCTCAGACCCAGAAGTCTTCTCTCCGTAAAAACTAGAACAAGAAGAGGGATCAGTAAAAATAGAACAGATGTAACAACAAAATCTCTCAAGTCAGCACAGAAAGCTTTCTCTTTTGGGCTAATAGATGATACCCTTTTTCCTAACTCATCACAATAAAAAGTCTCAGCGTGAGCTTGTAAATCTTCCCAAAGGAAGAGAGTAAAAACAGAGATAGAGAAATGGAACAAGAAATAGAAAGACAGAAACAGGAGAAGAGAGACACAGAGAGATAGACCAAGACAGACAGAGACAGAACAAACCAAAGTCATCCTATTTATAGCCATGAGGGAATCGGATCTAGTTTCAGACCAGTGGGTATCAAAGGGGGTATATCAAGACTCTTCAACTGAAAATTACAAACTACCCTACCCAAATGGACTTGAGCAAAACTGGGAACTTATCTGTTCATGTAATAAAACGTTCAGGAATATTGGTTTCAGACAGAACTGTTTTCAAATTCCCAAATGACGTAATCTAGACTCAGTTTCTCTTGTCCTTCCAGTTCAGCCATCCAGGCTGTTGGCTGAATTCTTGGAGAATATTCCCCACTGTGGTCTCAAGGCCACCACAGCAGCTCCAGCCTTCACACCCTCTTTTGTTGAAGTCCAGCTGAACAACAAGAAACTCCTGGCCAGTATTCCCAGGAAAAAAATCCCACTGTATCTTTTTTTTTTTCTTGGTCAAGCAGAAAAGTCATTTTATTATAAACAGATTCTTGCTTAAATTCGGATGGAGGACAAATAAAAGACAGACTCTACATGTACAGTGAAATAGTTCCCACGATAGTCAAAATTTCCTGACCTTAGATGGAAATATAGTTTTATACTAATTCTCTTGAAAAGATAAGAAACAAAATAAGGCACAAAGACCAAAATGACAGACTTAAACCTAACTAGATCAATAATTAAATCAAGTGCAAATGAAAAAAGTAATCTTGTTCATCTTGTTCAACTAGGACCTTTGGCAGTGATACAAAGTAGAGAAAATTTTTCATTAGAGAAATCCCACTGTATCTTCTTAACCCTGGTCAGTCAGGGTCCCCTGCGGTCAGGGAAGCATGATATGCTGATTGGCCTACATCTAGGTCAGATGCTTCCACCCCTGCTGAGCCCCTTCCCACACTCCTGGGTTGAACATATCAGCGAGAGGGACTGTCTGTAGAAAAATCAGAACAGTTACCAAAAGAAGGGAAAAGGATGCCGAGAGGCAAAAAAATAAAAAATCAAGTGTTCCAGCGACAGTGTTTATCTGCATGTAAGTGAGAAAACTAAATTAGGAGTTCTTTAAACTTAGACTCCTTGAAAGATGGTAAGACAAACCCTAGAGACAATGAAGACCGAGGGATGACCGGATAGAAAACAAAAGAGAACAGATTATGACCACGGTATCAGGAATCAGATCTGCTGCTGGCACAAACTATGCCCTCCTTGTTTGACTTATAAAAAGGCAACTGCCCTGGGTGGACAAATTAAAAACAGCAACCATTCTGAGCAGACGGATTACCAACAGGCTCTCCTTTCTGTGGGCGGGTTCAGCCGGGCAGGACCAGGGCTGGTTGAAGAGTGCTGGCCTGATTGCAGCATCCCCTTGGCCAGACACCACTGTGCAGCATACAAACTGACAATCAGAATGAGTGGCCCTGTTACGAATCTTTCTCCAGAGGAAAAGGAGTTGTTACTGGATTGGGAAGAAACATGGCTTTTCACACCTTAAGGAAAGGAGGCTGTTGAAGAAATTAAAGCATTGCACTGAGACCTGATATTTCGGCATCTCGGGGCCTGCTGTTCATTTAATAAAGGTATGCACCAGATTTTGTCAAATCCAACGTACCACTGATCATAAAACTCTCTATTGTGGCCCTAAGTGAAAAAATGTTGCCAAGTGAACTGTGGCATAATACCAATTACAACATGTAACCCAGTATCAGATGTTAGAGTAGGAAAAACATGCATCTTACAACGGATAAGATACACTTTTAAAAGAAAGCTAGAAAGCAACTATCAATGAAAATAAAGTGTCTTCTAAATCAGACAGGCAATGGTTATACCAAAGTACAGGATATGATTCTGGTCTTCAAGAAAATTTACTTATTTTTTGTTTGTTTGTTTTCTATATGTGTTTTTTGAGAACTGTGACCTGGGGGGCTGCTAGGCATGGAGGTGACGTTAGGGACAAAAGGACCCTGTTTCCGGTAGCCTGCGCTGGCTAGACCCACGGGAATGCCATCCCCGAGTAACCCCTGTGGTCTTCAGGGAAGGTCTTCAAGAAACTTTAAATAATTAACCAGGACTATCTACTCAGGAGACAATGAAATGCCTAAAATTGAACGCAAACTGCAGCGTGTTTGACATTTGTGAATTCTTCCATGGGGAAATTTGGAAGAAGTTTCTCAGGAGAAATGGTTTCATCAGACCAATTCTCATCAGGACACCTTTTCTATGACCCTAAAATGTTCGTAAATCACTGCTGCCAACAGGGAAAATACGTTTTCTCAATACATAATTTAAATCCTAGGAAAACCAGGCGATTAATACTAACAACCAAAAGCGTCCAAGAGGAGGGATGAGAAACCTGCAACGACAAAAATAATATCAACGGTAATAATAATGGCTGATATTTATTTCATGATTATATGCCTATATATATAGGTTGCAGACACAATGGGTTTCTTCCAGACCCTGGAACATTCGAGCTCACTTTCTGCCTTGGGGATACTGCCCATGCTGTTCCCTTTGCTAGAATGTTCTCCCCCAACTCTACCTACATGCTTCTCCTTTTCCAAATCTCGGTCCTTCCTCACAGCACCAATTCCATGTCTAACATTGGTCTCTCCTTTTTGCTTTCTCTTGGAAATCTGTTCTTTTCCTTTATAGCATTGACTCCAGCCCAAAAGTATGTATTTGTACATTTCCCCAAAATAAAAAGCACTAGCGGGCTTCCCTGGTGGTGCAGTGGTTGAGAGTCCGCCTGCCAATGTAGGCGACACGGGTTCGTACCCCGGTCCGGGAGGATCCCACATGCTGCGGAGCGTCTGGGCCCGTGAGCCATGGCCGCTGAGCCTGCGCGTCTGGAGCCTGTGCTCCGCCACGGGAGAGGCCACAACAGTGAGAGGCCCGTGTACGGCAAAAAAAAA
>NW_021703780.1:92048862-92065759 GCF_005190385.1 Monodon monoceros | reverse complement strand
AAAAAAAAAAAAAAAAAAAAAAAAAAAAAAAAAAAAAAAAATGGGGGCCCCGGCGCCACCACCCAGGGGCCCCGCGGTTGGGGCCCGGGCCCCCACAAAGGAAAAAAAAAAAAAAAAAAAGGGCCCAAAAAAAAAAAAAAAAAAAAAAAAAAAAAAAAAAAAAAGCACTAGCATCTATATACACCTACTGTGTGCAGACAATATTCCAAATGCTGAGTCTGGTATCTTGTTTTAGTCTCACACTAACCCTACAAGTTTTTTTTTCACATTTTTTATATATAGGGAAGCGGAAACATAAGGAGGTTTTGAAATTTGGTGAAGCTCACCTAGTCAGTCAGTGGAGGTGTTGGGATTTGAACCCTGGTGACCTCACTCCAAAGATATTAACAACTTGTTTAATGGTCCCCACACTAGACTAGGTTACATGAGAACAGGGACTATGCCTTGTTTCTTCATCACTGTATTCTAGGCCTCTTACACAGTACCTGGTACATGTTTGCAATAGGCCCACTAGAAACAGCTGCTGAATAAATGAGCACATATATTAGGCAGAGGTAGCAGGCACCAAAAAGTTCTGAGCATTCCCAAAGGGAAAAACTTGAAATTGATTAGCTGTATCCATTAATTTTTTCCTGTTAAATTAAAACTGTTCATTGTTCACTTTTCATGGGGGAACATTTTGTTTTAACTCACGGAACACAATTTTTTTTTTTTTTTTTTTTTTGCCAATGTAGAAACACTAGACGAGATAAAAATAGAAGTCCCAGGAGTCTGTGAATCTGGTACTCTTTCCTATCAGGGGCCAGCCCTGCCCAGACCTGGGGGACGCTCCGTGTAGGTCCTTGCTGGTGTTGCATAGGGAAGGAGGTTGCAGTGCGGCTTTTAAATATTTACCCCCCAGAGCAACCAGGGCCACATAGGGCCCCACGAATCCCTACCGGATCGTCCATGGGATATCCTAAAAAGTTTTTATACCAATGAGGGCACTGGATTGAAGAGCAGAAATTGTACCATCTCTTTATTTTGGAGGAGGGGATTGTAGAATTTTTTTTAATTGAAGTATAGGTGATTTACAACGTGGTACCAGTCTCTGCTGTACGGCAAAGTGACTCCGTTTTACACATATAGACATTTTTAAAATATTCTTTTCCGTTATGGTTTATCCCAAGAGATTGGAGACAGTGTCCTGTGCTCTACAGTAGGACCTTGTTGTTTATCCATTCTAAATGTAACAGTTTGCATCTACCACCCCCAAACTCCCAGCCCATCCCTCCCCCCGCTACCGCCCCCTTGGCAACCACAGTCTGATCTCCGTCTGTGAGTCTGTTTTGTGCATAGGTTCATTTGTGCCATATTTTAGATTCCACATATAAGCGTACCATTCCTTTACACAGTGTACCATTCCTTTACACTGGTGACAAGTTCCTAACACAAACACCTGGATTCAAGCGGCCCTTTTCCACCCCTTACCCCATTCCTTGTGTCAGTAACAGCACCAGCCTGAACTTGGAGACTGACATACACCACCTTTCCATGTTAATCCGTCCAAGGATTCTGCAGAGACCATCAACATGGCCAGGGACCAGCAGACTTTTTCTTCAAAAGATGAAATGAACGTTTTAGGCTTCTAGGCCATATGGTCTCTGTCACAACTATTCAAATCTGCTATTGCAGCGTGAAAGCAGCCACAGACAGCATGGAAACAAGTGGGTGTGGCTATGTTCCCATAACACTTCCTGTGTGAAAAAGGGCCTGGCTGGCCTATAAAACTGCAGTTTGCTGACCCCTAGGCATAGACCTTACTTAATTAACAACTGTCCTTCTTAAATTGTCATCTCCTTCTGGTTAAATTTCCATCTCATCTGGGATAAATTTTCAACCTGCTGCATTCTATCTTCTTCGGAAAATCCAGAAGAAAAGTGTCAATAAAAGAAACTAGGAAGATTCAAATAATGAAATAGCATTTGCATGAAAAATGTAACCATTTCTATGGCTTGCTCTTTGCCTGTCAGATAAAACAGTGTATGTGCTGTTTTCTGAAGAGACTTAACTCAGAATTTTCTCCATTACTTTAAATAAAATATGGAATATTCATTGCTGCATTTCTTCCCTTGCTAAATATGTTGATGCAGAAAGAAATGAAGGGAATTACTATCAACTCTGTTAAATCAGACTCTGAGTTTACAAAAGATAAATTAACAGTCTAAATCCTCTGATTTACCGTTCTGCGGAAATTCCATTCTAGGGATAATTAATGACACTGAGAGGTCATTTTAATTATGCATCATTTCCATAAACTTTTATTCTTTTTCAGAGTTTTAAGAAGCTGACGGAAATAGTCCAAGCACATAATTCTCCTTATCCACAGAAACAGCAACCTCGTGGTGTCTTTCCGATTACTGTAGGATGGTGTTAGCTGCTAAGAGAGCTTTTAGATTGACATGGAGACGACATATCTTATTTTCAAATACTTTTCTGACATTTCAAAAGGATTACCATTCTGTCTTTTCTTTTTTTAAAGCATTTCTGTACCAGGCTTTTAAAAGGGATCTAGTACAAGACACACTTTGAAGTCTGTACAGAATCCACCTTAGACATCCTATACAATACACGTCAATACCACAACCACTGGGGACCCAGAAATCCTGGGAAATACCCACTCCAGGAATCCCAGGTCTTTAGAGCAATAATAAAGGAAGCCAATTAACACCCACTGAACAGTATTCTAACAGGCACCCAGAGCTTTGTAAACATACTCTCCCGTTGCATCATCAAGGCAAGTAAGAATACAGCTCAGTTTCAGGTTGCCTCAGATACAGAACTCATCTGGGAAATGTACACTGTCATACTTCTCAGCATCCGTTTTGCCACAAGTTTTTCTTTTATGTTTCATAAACTTGAAAACTGGATGGTTAAATGGCTTGATATATAATTGTGGATCTTGACTTTCTAAAGTATAAACCGGCTTTCCTCACTTTACATCTGGCCAATGCTTCCAACACTCATTTATGGTGGGATTTCCAGGTTAGCCCACAAATACTATCTTAAGACAAATGGAGCTGAAGATTTGGAGTCACGGTGTTAGGGAGAGGTAACTCGCTGTTAGAAATAACCTGTTCTGTTCCCAACCCTGTGTCAGATTTTTCCACTTCCTTCTACCTTTCGGTCCCTAAAATAAGCAAACTACCTTCTGGAAAGATCTGGGACTGACAATGGCTATTACGTATTTATGTATTATTATGCTGACTGTGGGCCAGTCATAGTGCTGTATACCCGACCCTCCATAGATGCGGATGCAGAGCCCTTGAATTCAGGGCCCGTGGAGGCAGAGGGCCGACTGTACCACGCCAGAGGATATAAGGGACTTCAGCATCTACTTATTTTGGTATCCACGGGGGTCCTGGGACCAATCCTCTGTGGGTACCGAGGGACAATTGTACTTCGTGCAACCCTTTGAGGTGTAAATTATTAACCTTGTTTCCCAGGTTAAAAATCATAAACTCAGATGTTGTGATTTGAACAATGGCACACAACTAGATAGTGGCCGGGACAGAATTCACCCCGGGTCTGTCTAACCCTGAAGCCTATGCCCTTGACCACAATGTTATGATTCTCAATATTAACTATAGGTACAAAGATCTTTAGAAAATCTTCATCTTGCTTAACTGAAACTTTATGCCCAATGAACACCTCTCCATTGCCCCATCCCTCCAGTCCCTGGCAACCACTGTTCTACTCTCAAATTCTCCTGTTTTCTAATGACAGCTTTCAACTTGATTCTAGAAAATCTTTCCCAATTCATCTAATCCTACCCTTAGCACTCCTAGAAAACCCCCATCCTCACACGATCTTCTGTAAAGAAGGCTCGCTCTAGTGCCCCAGATGGCTCAAAATCCGTTCCTCCTACTCTTCAAGGTTAAAAGGAAGCCAAACTGCAGGAGTTAGAATCACAGGTCTGTCAGTTACAAGCTGAGTAACCTGCAGCAAATTACTTAACCTCTCTGGGCTCCAGTTCCCTAACTATAAAACTGGGAGTAACTTAGGTAGAGCTCCCTGGAAGTAAACTCTGAAATAATCCTCTATGTGAAAATTTGCATTTCCTAGGAAATATTCCCAGGAAAACTAGTAGGGGAGTGGGGAAGTGGGGCAGGGATGAGAAAGGAACATGTGACATCAAGCAGAATCCCAGAGAGGGAAACCCTGGATCAGTCCCATAGCATAGCTCTGGAAATAGTGCAGGTCTAACTTGGAAGTCATCTTAACTGGAGTCAAGAGAGCTGGAGCATCTATACTCCTGCACCGCTCCATCATTGGTTCAGGGCCGTGCCAAGGAGACAAATCCCCAAGCAGGCGCCTGTAGCCTGGAGGCAGGTCTATGACAGAGAAGCAAGTGCTGGTCATTGGGGGTGAAAGAGCATTGAGGCTAGTCTACATGAAAAAAACTATAGGGAGCTGCGTGGATCTGGGCAGAGTACGGATTTCATCTGCCATGGGACTAATAATAGTTCCTTCTCATGGGGTTATTCTGAGGGTTTTTATTTATGAAAGGCTTATAAGAAGGTCTGGCACATAGTAGGCACTATTAAGTGTATGTTACATCAAACAAATAAAAAGGCTACAAAGGTGATGATGTTAGGAGTCCTCAAAATGGTAAAGGAAACTCCCACTAGAGCATGTCCTGAATTTAAGAGTCACATAGTCAAGGTTATGATTTTCTCATTGTACGAAATGAATGGACTCAGGAAGGAATAAAACCCAAGGCTTACATCTCACCAAAATCATCCAGATCACCCTGGCTCAGGAACCAGAAAAGTGCTCCCTAGAATGAGAAGGAACCCTGAATCGCCTGCTGCAGAATCAGGTCCCATGGGTAGGGGGAAAAAATAAAAACCACTATAAATTCATTTAGAGACATAGTCTAGTTATTCCTGGACAGAATTAAATCTAAAAAGTATCAGTGACTGGTCCCCGTCCACTCTCAAATTCTTCAGTGAAACAGTAGGCAAGTTCAGAAAAACTGGTTTAAATTTCCGCTACTGAGGCTCTATATTAAAGACTACCTTTCTGTTCACTTTTTTTTTGTTTTGGCTTTCTCTAGTTGCCGCGAGCGGGGGCTACTCTTCATTGCGGTGTGCGGGCTTCTCACTGCGGTAGCTTCTCTTGTTGCAGAGCACAGGCTCTAGGCATGTGGACTTCAGTAGTTGTGGCACGCAGGCTCAGTAGTTGTGGCTCGCGGGCGCTAGAGCGCAGGCTCAGCAGCTGTGGCGCACGGGCTTCGTTGCTCCACATCATGTGGGATCTTCCCAGACCAGGGCTCAAACCCATATCCCCTGCATTAGCAGGTGGATTCTTAATCACTGCGCCACCAGGGCAGTCTCTTTCTGTTCACTTCTGATGAGCACATTTCTCAAGAGAATGTTGTCTACGTCAAATCACAGGAGAGAAGATCTCTGTGATTTCCCCAAAGAGACAAGGAGGGGCTCTTAATCTTTCAGCAAGTATCATGCTGAAACTAAAAAATTCCTATTACTTTTTGGATTTACATTGTGTCTCCCTAAGCTCTGGGGACCATGGGAAGGAAAAGCAGGTTAGCCAAACAGTAGTGAGAAGTGCTCCCCAAGGGACATACGACTAACCTCCCAGTTAACAGCTCTATTTCAGAGAACTGTGAGTGGTCATGCATAGAACTAATCATGGCAATTAAGGACAGACTGAACTCACAGTTACTGCAAGTGGAAAACAGGAAGGCGTTCTCGGAAAAAGCTGTGTTAATCATCTTCATACCACGATTATGAAAAGACTTGGTCTTTTGCCCTTAGCCTGCTTACTGTCCAGTATCTAACACAACAGTGCTTATGCCCAATAAATGCAGGTGGGAGGGACACAGTAACAAACACATGCACGCATATTACTTAAAAGTGGATACTGAGAGACCTCCCTGGGGGTCCAGCGGCTAAGACTCCGTGCTCCCAATGCAGGGGGGCCAGGTTCGATTCCTGGTCGGAGAACTAGATCCCGCATGCATGCCGCCACTAAGACTTTGAATGTTGCAACTAAAAACCCGGTGCAGGGCTTCCGTGGTGGCGCAGTGGTTGAGAGTCCGCCTGCCGATGCAGGGGACGCGGGTTCCTGCCCCGGTCCGGGAAGATCCCACATGCCGCGGAGCGGCTGGGCCCGTGAGCCACGGCCGCTGAGCCTGCGTGTCCGGAGCCTGTGCTCCGCAACGGGAGAGGCCACAACAGTGAGAGGCCCGCGTACCACAAAAACAAAAACAAAACCAGGTGCAGCCAAATAAATAAATATATGTTTTGTAAGTGGATATTGATGGTTTAGGCGGACTTGAAGACACTTTCCCGTGCATTCCTATGAAGATAAATATGACGTTTTTGAAGTAAGGATGAATCACAGAGAGAAAAGTAAAAGGACTCTTAGAAGTAGAGAAAAAGAACAGGAGGTGGTGATAGACAAGCAAGGAGCCATAAAAATGAGCTGTTCCCCATAAGCAACTGCTTGGTTCTCTTCCTACATACTTTTGTGTTCCAGATTCCATTTTCTCTAGCCCATATATTTCTGCTTTATCTTTTAATTTAAAAATATCTATATCACCTCCATCATGGAAAAATATATGAACCATAATAACTGGAGTCCAGGCTGAATGAATCACAGGGAAGCCTGTTTACTATTTGGCCTCAGCAACCCATGCTGCTAGCCTCCCAGCATCCTCAGAGCTGCATATATTATCCAGTTTCTGGGTTTCCTCCCGGTTCAGAACATGTTAGGTGCTAGTTCAAAAATATCTTTATTTGCTGCTTTTAACGTATCCATTAAATACAACCCGGAAAACCCTATGATCCAGCAATCCCACTCCTGGATATATATCCGAAGGAATTGAAATCAGTATACCAAGGAGATATCTGCATACCCACATTCGCTGCAGCATTTCTCACAATAGCCAAGATCTGGAAACAACCTACATGTCCTTCGACAGGTGACCGGATAAAGAAAATAATGTGTCGTGTGTGTGTGTGTGTGTGTGTGTGTGTGTGTGTGTGTGTGTGTAACTGGAATATTATTCTGCCATAAAAAAGAAGGAAATCCTGACATGTCTGATAACATGGATGAACCTGGAGAGTACTATGCTATGAAATAAGCGAGGAAGAGAAGGACAAATGCAGCATGGTACTGTATGGTATCACTTATACATGGAATCTAAGAACAAAACAAATCTGATTTTATAAAAACAGAGACTAGAATGGCGGTTGCCAGGGGCTGGGGGGAAGGGAGAGATGGGATGATGTAGGTCAAAGAGCACAGATTTTCAGTTATTAGACGAATAAGTTCTGAAGGCGCAATGTGCATCATGGCGACGATAGTTAATAAATGGTGCCGACACTTGAAAGTTGCTCAGAGTAGGTCTTAAGCTTTCTCACCACACACATACATACAAAAAATTAACTACGTGAGGGGATGGATGTACTAATTATCTGAATCTTGGTAACCTTTCCGCAATGTATATGTATATGAAATCATCAAAATGTATATTTCAAACATACACAATTATTTTGTCAATTATTCCTCAATAAAGTTTAAAAACAATCTGTTCCTTCAACACCATCATCTTCTTAGAAATAACGTAGTAAGGTAAAATAGGAGATAACCAGTAAAATTTGAATTTCACATAAACAACTAATTGTTTAATGTATGTATGTTGCCAGTATTGTATGGGACTGCCCCCACTACCCTCAGACAAGAATTTTGAATTTTCCATTTCAGTTTTATGACTTTGACAATGTGGAGCTGAAAAGGTGTGAAAGGAGAGACAGACCTTGGAGAAGTAGGGATGAGGGTATAAATCAGATCAGAAAGTGTTGAGGTTTCCTTGGAAGAAAAGAGGAAGAATAGAGGGATACGAGTAGGAAGAAAAAGAGTGGCAAGGACTTGGCTTTAGAAATGCTTGGTTTTTGCACTTTTGAGTCAGTGAAGCAGAGAGATTTTGGTGGGGCAGCTGTTTCCAAGTGAATGTCATTGAATGTGGCAGTGATAGGGAGAGAAGATTTTTGATATGTTTGGATGGATGTGTTTTCCTCCCATCAATAGGTTTTGTGATAGACAGCACTAAGACTGAAGGGTTTTTCATTACTGTTAGTGGAATATGTTTCTTTGAAAGTAACATCACACAGAGAATGGACCATAAGGGCTCTACTTATATATAAGGGGTATGCACAGACACACTATGGGCAGGCAGAAAGTGAGACATGGGACTGAAAACCCTATCTTCCCCGCCCTTCAAACCACATATACCCTTGTACGCCTCCTTAAATTTGTAAGTTTTTCATGGGTTCAAGACCCCATTAAAAGAAGAAACACATACTTCTATAAGAGAAAGAAATTTCATCATTTTAAAAAACTCATTTAGGACAAAAATAGTCCAGAAAATACCCATGATAAAGAAAAGAATGTGCTATGTGAACTACACTGCTCTTTCTTACTTCCTCTGTCATCACTGCTCCATCCCTGTATCATCAAGCACGTCAGATTTACAACAAACTTTCACTACACTGTGTCCTAAGTTTGATGTCACCTTAATTAAGCCGGTGATGGCTGACACAGATAGATCTTTTTAAAATGCACCACTAATAAGTGGCTCTTCTTATTCTTCCCGCCTCTCAACTACACACTATTATAATATCCCAGTTATGATTTACATATGCACTCTGACATCAGCATTCAGTTCTAGCTCACAGATATGAATAAAATATACATATAATGGCAAGGGCACATCTGAGAAAGCCTGCCCTTCAAGCTGGACCTCAAGAGCACACATCTGTAAGAAATGGAGCTAAAGGAGAAGAAAAAGACATGGAATTCCCTGGGAAGTACCCCGGGGGTCTGGTATAAAGTCACTTCTCTAGTTTACTGCCTACTGCACCAGAGAATGGACCATAAAAATGATACCAGGATGAAGAGACAAGATAAAGAAAAACCAAAGCAATGCGGTCATACCGCCTTGTTCTGATAACCAAGCCTTCCAAATGACAAAATTTAATATAATTTAATGGAATAAAAGGAGAATTTGTTTTTTTCCCCTAAGGTCAATTTTACTTTTAAAAATCAGAACAAATCTAAGCAGTGTGGTATTGGCATAAAAACAGACACATAGGTCAGTGGAACAGAACAGAAATCGTGGAAATAAGCCCACAGCATATAAAGTCAATTTATGGCAAAGGAACCAAGAATATACAATGGGGAAAAGACAGTCTCTTCAATCAATGATGGGAAAACGAGACAGCCGCACGCAAAAGAATAAAACTGTACCACTGTCTTATATCATACAAAAATAACTCAAAATGGATTAAAGACTTGAATATAAAGTCCTGAAGGTATAAAAGTCCTGGAAGAAAATACGGGTGGTAAACTCCTTGACATGAGAGTTGACAAAGATTGTTTGGATTTGACACCAAAAACAAAGGCAACAAAACTAAACAAATGGGAATACATGAAACTAAAAACCTTCTGCACAGCAAAGAAAACGATCAACAAGATGAAAAAGCAACCCACAGAATAGGAGAAAATATTGGCAAATCTTATTCCAGGTAAGGGATTAATATTCAAAAATTATAAAAATATAAAGAACTCATACAACTCAATAGCAAAAGACCCAAAACCAAAAACAAACACACACAAAAAAAACAATTACAAAACAGGCAGAGCATCTGAACATACTTTCTTCCAAAGAAGACATACAGATGGCCAAGAGGTACATGAAAAGATGCTCAATGTCGCCAATCATCAGGGAAATGCAAATCAAAACCACAATGAGGTATCACACATTTTAGAATGGCTATTATCAAGAAGACAGGAGATAACAAGTGTTGGTGAGGGTGCGGAGAAAAGGAGACCCTTGTGCACTGTTGGTGGAAATGTAAATTGGTGCACTCACTATGGAAAGCAGTATGGAGGTTCCTCAAACAGTTAAAAAGAGAACTACCATATGATCCAGCAATCCCACTCCTGGGTATATATCCAGAACAATTTAAAACTTATCCACAGGAAATGAAAATATTAACTCAAAAAGATATATTCAAATCCATGTTCACTGCAACATTATTTACAATAGCCAAGACACGGAAACAACCTAAATGTCCACTGATGGATGGATTAAGAAAATGTGATATATACATAGTGTACACACACACACACACACACAATATTATTCAGCCATAAAGAAGAAGGAAATATTGCCCTTTGAAAAATCATGGATAGAACTTGAGGTCATAATAGTAAGTGAAACAAGTCAGACAGACAGACCAAGGCAAGTACTATATGATCTCACTTATATGTGGAATCTAAAAACAACAACCAGCCCCCAAAACAAAACAAACAAAAAAAACAAACTCAAGGAAACAGAACAGATTGATGGTTATCAGAGACGGGGTGGGAAGTGGGTGAAATGGATGAAAGAGGTTAAAATATGCAAACTTTCAGTTATAAATAAATAAGTCCTGGAGATGTCATGTATAGCATGGTAGCTATAATTATTAATACTGCATTGTATATTTGAAATGTGCTTAAAGAAAATGCTACATGGAAAAACAATTTCTAACTATGCGTAGTGATGGCTATTAACTGGACTTATTCTAGTGAGCATTTCCCAATATATAGAAATATCAAATTATTGTATTTTATACCTGAAACCAAGATAATGTCATGCATCAATTATATTTCAATTAAATTAAAAAAAAATCAGAAAAGATCATATATGAATTTAAAAAAATAAACTGATGCAATATTTTGGTAGGGTCTGTCAACATTAACCAGTATGTTAATCTAATTTTCAGCACATCACCTCTGGTAGAAGGGCAAGAAAAAGTGTGAGAGCTGGAGGGAGCTGGGAAAATACAAAACACACAATTAACTGGCATAATTATTTCTGAAATAATTAAGAATATGTAAACATTAACTTTGATACAAGCCAGTTTGCAAATATTTTATTAAAGTAGAAAGAATTCATGCTTTTAATGGATTTCCCATGATTTTCCTTCATTTAACAGTATTTCCAGTTCATGTTGACCTGTTACAGGTAAAGTTCAATCCCTCTACCAGACACATTTTGCACACCAAGTGCTCAGCAGTACAGGAAATGAGAGGAATAGAGAAATGGCGGGGTGGGGGGAAGAAAAACAGAAATGAGGCCATGAGAGAGAAAACATAGTCTACAAATGAGCCAGAAATAGCCAGGAAGGGGGCAGGAGGTTAGCCACTGGGCAAAAAATGATCATTATAAACCTGACAAAAATAGGAACAGGAGGTAAGGTTTTCAGATGTAAAGGTGAAAGCGAATTATCAATAGCTGAACAGGTATTATTAAATCCTGACTATCCTCAGGAGAGCACAGTACTTCTGCCCATAAGCGCAGTGCTTGGGGGTGGCTGGAAAGCATTAACACTTAGGAGAAACTTTAGCTACAGGATGAGCTAGAGTGTTTTTCTATGTTTGATCCCTAACTCTTGGCCATTCTCTGGGTACCAGTGTCTTTTGCGTGATGGGGCATAGCTGAGGGAACAGAGCCATGGTATGTGTTCATCAGATTCCACCCACACTGTTGGCATTAATGCTGTTTCGTCATCAAGGAGAGAGCAGCATTAAAAGCCATTTGAGATGGATGATAACGGACATGCATCCGTTAGTGAACCTGTGAAGCCGCCATCTGACTATGCGTACGCAAACCTGCCGCTGAAGTTCTGCTGAACAGCAGCAAGCAGTTTCCTTTAGTGGCCCTCCCTGGAATGACCACCCCTCTCCAACAAGACATCCCCCAAGTGGCAAAGACCTTAAGGTTCCTCCTCGGTGACCAAGAACTCTCCAGCTCCCTTCTTGCTCAAGATACACATTTTGGGGCTTCCCCGGTGGCGCAGTGGTTGAGAGTCCGCCTGCAGATGCAGGGGACACGGGTTCGTGCCCCGGTCCGGGAAGATCCCACATGCCGCGGAGCGGCTGGGCCCGTGAGCCACGGCCGCTGAGCCTGCGCGTCCGGAGCCTCTGCTCCGCAACGGTGGAGGCCACAACAATGAGAGGTCCGCCTACCGCAAAAAAAAAAAAAAAGATACACATTTAGTATTTTACTCTTACAAGAAAGTCATCAAACATGAACAAAGACAGGGACTTTTAACGGATCAAGATGCCGTTGTCTATCCAGAGTTAACGTTTGCATTCTAAAATACATTCAGGACAAAATTAGTTGCTGGGGTGTGTGTGTGTGTATGTGGAGCATTCGCTGGCATTCCAAAAACCCGCTACATGGATGAATGAATGCCTCTCCAATCTCATTAAGAGAAGGCTTGTGTTTAGAATGTTTCTCAGAGGCTGGGGAAGGAGCATGAGCTTAGAAAGGAGCAGTTCCATGTGGAATTAACATTATCATACAATTGATCCATTTAGTCCCAGGATCTTCTTCAGGAAACTGAGCTGGTTTATAGTACCCATGCTTTGGGCCACTTCTGGCAGAGCCCATACCCTTCAGTATGAAGTTTTCTCCTTCTCCATCTGAGCATCCCTCCCCACATGTGTCTAATTATGGGGATCTCTCAGTAGCTATTATTTCCGTCCTTTTTTCCCTCTCCTTCCCTCTTCCTTCCTCCATCCAGCACTCCATCTATCTACCCATCCAAGAAACTTACAGTGGTTCTCCAAATGGCAAGGACCACCAGCCTGCTAGCTCCTGAGGCAGAGCTGAACAAGCCTGACAAGGCTGCTGTGCTCACGGAGTTTATGTTCTAAAAGGGGTGGGGAATAATTACCGAGTTTAAGGATAAAAGGCAAATAAACAAAGCAGCATGATAGAAAGGAAACTAGAAGGAAGGGTGACCACTTTCTAGAGGGTGGTCAGGGAAGGTATTTCTAAAGCAACAGCATTTTGTCTGAGACACGAAAGAAGAAACAGGCCACCATACAGAGAACTGAAAATAGAATATTTGAGAAGATATAACTCGTAGAAGAATTTTGAGGTGGAAATGGCTTTATATGTTCAAGAACCAGAGAAGAGGATGACATGCCCAGAGCATAGTGAGCAGGACAGAGAGTGGGTATGTGGTCAGGGGGGAGAATTTAACAGGAAACAGAGCTCATGGAATCCTGTGACTTGGCAAAGAAGGTGGATGGTATTCTAAGAGTCATGGAGGCCAAGAGATTTTCAAGTGGGGGATGACAAGGTGGGATTGGTGCTTTTAAACAGATCCCCCTGGTTAATCTGTGGAGGAGAAACTGGGCGGAGGGCACTTGGGAAACAGCAGGCGGAACACTTCGGAAATTACTGTAGCAATTCAGATGCGAGAGGGTGGAGGCTTGGACTTGAGCAACGCAGGGGATGGACAGAGGCAGATGGATTTCAGCTACATTCTGGAGGTAGTAATAAGAGGATCTGCAAATCAACGGGATGCAGGGAAAGAAGGAAAGTAAAGAATCAAGGCTCTTTGGCTTGCACAACTGGAAAATAAGGAGACAGGCAGAGTTGAGGGAGAAAATCATGAAATTAGCTTGGGACATGGTAATTTAGAGATGCCTAAGAGATATCCCCGCAGAACTGACAACATTATAGTTGAATAAATGAATCTGAAAGGCACGGAGTGGTTAAGATGGGAGAGCCTCCTTCTAGGAAATGACCGAGGTCTATGGGAATCTCCTGGCATGTCTTCAGCAAAACGAGTCTACTGGGACCACACCTGTCAAATACCTCCTGTGGACAAGATGTTATAAAGGATAGAAATGCTGAGAAGCTGAATATATACAACAGTTCTCAGAGAGCATACATACATTAAAAATAACGTAGAATATATTCAGTGCTAAATGAATGACTTGAGAAAAGACCTGAGGTAGACATGGCTGGGAGGCCACAGGGTCACAGTGCAAGGAACAGCATGCATAAGGTTCAGTAGACATGAGTTTCATTCTTAGCTCCTTACTGGCTGTGTGAGCTCGAGCAATTCTTTAAAGTTCCCTAAGCCTTGGTCTCCCCATCTTAAAATGGGCATATTACTGCTATACTCAAGGTGTTGATATAATGTACAGTGAAAAGTGTTATTCCAGTGTAAGACTGGCATCTACCATGGACAGAAGCGATCAAGCAAAGTTCCCAGAAGAGGTGGGATTTGGGTTGGGTCTTGAAGAACAGGTAAAATTGGGGACAACTGACAGGCAGGTGAATGCAAGATGTTTCGGTTCAGGAGAACCTTATGGAGATTAGCAGGTGTGGCCATTTTCCCCACAGATACCAAAGATTCTACTGCACCATCCATCAACCCGTAAGTTCCAGCCACAGCATCTCCCTATTTGTGAAACGTAATATAATAATTTTTGTAAACGAGTCTCAGATAAATTGAGGTGTGACCGCATCCTGTTCAGAATATAAGAAAAACGACAATTTACCTTTATTTTCAGCCAATGCACCAGTGATCACCATGAAAGGAATAGGCAGCCCACTAAGAATCAACACATATAAGTTATATATATATATATATATATATATATATATATATATAGGTTATATATATATATATGAAATATTGAATATATACTATATAGAGGATATACTTCTATATCTATATATAAATTCAAAATATCTATGTAAAGCTCAACATATCAATATACAAGTTCTCAATATAACCCTACTATAAATGCCAAGAAAATAAAAGCTCTTTGTACTTCTTGCGGGGGTGGTCAGAGTGAACTTGGCCATTTCAATGCAGGAAAACTTTCAGGTTGCAAGATCAAGTGGGTCTTCTTTGGGATCACCCCTGAAGTATATGCTTTTAATTTGTCAACCTCTTTTTACAGGCGTTTGCACAGCGATTTACACAGTGATTTACACTTCAGGGTAATTTATCCCCCTGAGAAAGAAGCCCCCATCTGGATGTTCCACCTTGAGTGGCACAGGGGTTATGTTTTGGAGGCTGTAGAGAACGAAATGTCATCAAAACACTCTCCCTGGCTCTGCCAAGAACAGTATTTTCCTAGTCGTAATAATGAAAATGCTGTTGGTTTTGAATCAATCTATAGAAAATGTGCAGAAGACTTAATAAGGTAACACTGTGGAATGTAAATGTCATCAGCCTCAACATTACAATTACTAGTGCAGCTGACAGATGCTGGGAGGAGGGAGGTGGGGAAGAGAGAAAGGAGGAAGTGAGTATGCGGACGTGGGGAACTCTTCCATTCCATTAGGACTTAGTACTGTTCGATTTTTTAATAGTGCGCATATCGTTGTGATCATTTTTAAATAAAGTAGAAATACAGAAGCAAATCCTTGATGAAGTAAATAACACCTTTGTAAAGTCAAAGACCACATTTCCTAACTAACCGAATCCTACCTCTGCTCTCCCAGAAGAAAACATTCGTATATTTTACATATTTGTGGAACGCTCACAACACTTTGGCTCTTCGCATACTCCAGAGTTAAGAGCATGTCTTAAACGTGACTAACAGACCACCTGCCACAGCATCATTTGGAGCCTGTGTTAATTTTAAAAATAATAACCCCACCACCACCTTCTGAGACATCATCAGAGACTAAGAGATTCACATTTCTGATGGTGGAGTCCAGAATCCATGCCTTGAATGAACTTCTGCCTCTTGCAGGTGATGTTTGTAAACACTGCAGAGGTAAGCGTCATTGTTCCAGTGTGCCATTCCCACCAAAGTAGCCTCTCCTTGGAACCATAAATACTCAGCTCTTAGTATATATGCTGCCAAGACAAGCACAAATACTCTTTTTGTAAGAATATGGAATTATAAGTGAGGTTCCAAACTTGACCCCAAAGCTGCCAGAATGAAGGGCTTTACTTCAGTATTGTTTGGATTGATTTGGTTTGGTTTTTAAAAAATCATACAAATTTTCTGAAGCTTGACAACTACAGTGCTTTGAAGTTATCCTTAAACAGAATTATATTCAAGATATCACACCACTGATGTAGAAAAGATACTTATGAATCAGAAAGGATTCAGACCAAAACCCTCTGGAGCAGGGATCAAGGTCCCTCATTAACTTCGAGGCATCTCCTGGTTTGACCTTGGATAGGTCCTGGAGGGAGAAACTGGAGTGGTCAGATTAGCAGGGCTCACCCAGGGCTGCTTGGGAGACTGGTAATTACTACCTAGTGTAGAAGAATACTGAACAAGCAGCAAGGTTGAACTAGTGTGATTAGTGCCTAATAGCTGAATAGCAACCTTATTTATAAGGTGTCCCAAGCAGCGACTCAGGTTATTTTACCATGCACTATGAAGGGCCCGATTAATCCTTACTGCCTTGTTACATATTACTTCTCCGACAAGTGAGGGGGGATAGGTGTATAAGGGGAGGAGGGGAGAGGGTGTTGTGTGTGCAGGGGAGAATGGTAGGCATGTTCCAAACTACTTCCACAGTTATTTTCCAAAGGGTAACTCCATCAATGTCACATCGGCTTTAAAGTCTTTCAGTGATGTTTTTACCTCCCAGATAATGTTAAAACTTCATAACACGGAAAGAAAGTTCCTTCACAATCTGTCCTGTGCTTATCTGTCAGACTGAAGCGATGAGAAAATCTTAGCAAGAGCACTACCCTCCCCACACCTGTACTCATGGCAGACATCACCAATCGATCAGTCAAGGCCCCCTTTCCAACTGAGTGCAGCATAACCTTAGATTCCTTCTCACTATAATATCGCAAGAAACTCCTGCCATTTAAAATAGTTGGCATAAGAGGTGATACCTGGGCTTCCCTGGTGGCACAGTGGTTGAGAGTCCGCCTGCCGATGCAGGGGACTTTCGTGCCCCGGTCCGGGAGGATCCCACATGCCGCGGAGTGGCTGGCCCGTGAGCCATGGCCACTGAGCCTGCACGTCCGGAGCCTGTGCTCCGCAACGGGAG
>NW_021703780.1:91959804-92048762 GCF_005190385.1 Monodon monoceros | reverse complement strand
AAAAAAAAAAAAAAAAAAAAAAAGAGGTGATACCTTCCATTCCCTGTTCTAGGTCATGCTGAACCACAATTCCCTAAATATTCCCTCATCTTTCTTTTGCACTGACCATTCCAACTACCTAGACTGTCTGTACTTAACTGTCAGGTAAACTTCTATACATCTTTCTATTCACCTAACTCAGTTCACACATCTTCCCCTCCATGAAACCCTTATGATTCTTTGATCTCAGACTTAGTGGCTGATACCCCCACAACATTTTGTAACTATCGTAAGAGATTATTTTCTTGATGCACTGAGATTACTGGTTGACATACCCACCTCCTGGCTTGGGAGGGGTACAGACTTGAACCTGAAATCTGGAATAAGCAGCATATTGTTATAAGATCTCCAATTACTAGTATCAAATGAAATATGACCCAGATCAATGGCTTCCCACAGTTGGCCAGCAATCTTGTCTTCACTGGTCACAGGTTAGAGACCACGTAACGGTAGTGCTTCGTCTTCACTCCTATTTGATACATCTTGCCCTCAGATCAAGGCCTGCATTATTTTCACTAGTTGAGAATCTGGCTTATGTAAAACAAAGGTGTATTTTCCTTCCTCTCTTCCCCTTTTTTGAGCCTGTGACTCTTTATCCCCATTAAGACCTGGTCCCAAAATGCCCTGCTTTTATTTAGCATTTACTCCACCATGCTTTCTAGGATTTCATCATAATTTCTAGGGAAGCTGAATTGTATAGTCATTAAGAGCATGAACTCTGGAGTTAGCATGCCTGGATGGGTACCCAGGAACTCCTTGTGAGCTCTGAGATCTCCCTGTGTCTTTGTTTCCTCATTTAAAAAGTGGTGATAATGAGAGCCTCTACTTCATAAAGCTATTGTGAGAGTTAGATGGACTAAGTAAAGTTCTTAGAATGGTGCCTGGCATATGGTAAGCGTTCAACAGAAGATACTCATCATCATTGTTACCATCACCATCATGACATCATCATTCTGTAATCAAAGGTTTCTCCAGAGGCCCCAGGGTCAAGACATTCAGCCAGCTCTCCCCCTGGGACTCAGCTCTGAAGGAAGATGACGAGATGACAGCAGCAGGACATGGAGAAAGAAAAATCATAGCGAGAGGTGAGAAACAAACGAGGACGGAGAAAAGATTGCTTTATCTCTGGAAATCCTTTAGTAAGGGGATCATTTCAATGCCATTGGTATATTTCTATGCTGAACTCAATTCTCCTAATCAAAACTTTTACAAACATCTATTTTTACCTGCTTTAGTAGAGCACAAAACAACATAAGACTAAGTCCAAGTTCACAAGAATCTTGCAAGCTAAAAGAACGAAAACGTAGATAAATCTTTAAAATATAATATTTATATATAATGTAAATATATAAAATAATTCATGCATATATTTACTAGCTTTGGTAGAAATTAATCACAAAGATATTTAATGATTTCATATTTCAACGTTTTATGTATAGCCACAAAAAATAAACACAGAAGCCTCAACCAAAAGTTAGCAGAAGACTTATGTGAAAAGTCAACTTGAGGAGAAAATCCAAGAGGCTAATCAATAGTGAGATACATTTTATTTTTAACATTAGCACAATTTCCCAATGATGGGAACTGTGACAGCAAAATGATGTAATAGTATAGTGGCTGACGTTTAGTGTGTGCTGACTCTGGGCCAGACTTGTTTCATGTATTTTACTCTTTTATTTTCCCCCCAGTTCTTTAAGGTAGCTATATCATTCTCCACTTTCTGATGAGGAAACAGAGGTTGAGAGCACACACAAGACACACATTTAGCGTGATGGTTCATTGTATGTGTCAAATTGACTGGACCCCGGTGCTCAGATATGTGATCAAACATCATTCTGGGTGTTTCTGGGAGGGTGTTTTGGGATGGGATTAACATTTAAATAAGTGGGCTTCAAGTAAAGCAGATTACTCTCCCTAATGTGCGTGGGTATCATCTAATCAGTTGAAGGCCTTACTAGAACAAAGATGCCTTTGGACCTGAACTGCCACTCTTCCCTGAGTCCTAGCCTGCCAACGCACCCCATCAAATTTTGGTTTCACCAACCCTCCACTACTGCTTGACACAGTTCCTTAAAATAAATCTCTTTTTGGCTTGCTCTCTCTCACACGCGTGGGCTCACTCTCTCAATATATAAATGCACACACGTACACACAATCCTCCTGGTTCTGTTTCTTCACAGAACTCTGATTCATACACTTAGTATGCGGTGGAGCTAAGTTTTAAGTCCAAGTTTCCTGAGTCTTACACCTCACCACTAGCCTTTACAGCTTCCCTATAAATGCTTTGTTAATACAACAAAATTATGTAACCTTTGGGATAACAATTTAGCCACACACATTAAGAACCTTTTAAAAGTTTATACATTCTATGGGTTTCTTCTAAGTAAACAAATTCAGACGAAGGTCTATGTGCATAACACTTTTCATAGCATAGAAAAACTTGAATCAATTTGAATGTCCAACAGTGAAAGCATTAAATAAATTATGACGCATACATAGAGTAACTACTAGGCAGTTATTAAATTATGTTTCTGAAGAACTATGCCAAGGGGAATTAACCTGGGAGATAATATCAATTTTTTAAAACTAGCTAAATTATTATATACATACTGTGATCTGAATTATGTTAAAAGTGAATGTGTACTCATAGATACTCAGAGGAAAAACTGGAGACAATTATATAAAAATGTTCAAAGTTTGTTTCCTGGGTGGTGTTAGTCACTCATTTTCTTCTTTATAGTTTTCTGTATTTCACAAAAACTTTATAAAGACTAATGTTTTGGTGTCTTTCAGTGGTGGTGGTGTTTGGGGGTCAAGGCAAGAAAGGCAGCCAAGAGACCACAGGCTTTTGTGAGAGAAATGTGTGACACATTAGGAAAAACAGATTTTCTGGAGTAAGAAAATGGGTGTTCCCAGGGAGTTTCATTTACTTAATTCAATGAAATTTCCACAAGAGGCAAATTTATAGTTAGAAAAGAGATGAATGTGTTCCAAGGGCTAAAGAGAGCGGAGAATGGGGAATGATGGCTAATGGGCATGGATTTTTACAATTCTGCTGCGTTGGTGGTTTCACGACTTTGTCAACGTACTAAAAAACATCGAATTTTATACCTTCAAAATGAACTGTACGGTATCAGTAGGTAAACTGCTTTCCAAAGTGGATGCATCATTTTAACAATACTACCAGCAGTGCAGGAGAGCTCTATTTCCCTTTAGTAATTTTTAACTATATATTTTTCAGCTATTTCCCTAGTAGCTGCTCTGAGGCTTATAAAATGCACCATAACTTACATGCTAACTTAATTTTAGTTAGACATAGAAACTTTACACTTATATAAGTCTATCCCTTGCTCCATTTTTAGTGCTATAATTGTCATACGTAGCACATCGATATATGTTACAATCCAAAATATAAGTATTTATGTAATCTGGGGTCTTTTAAAGAGGTAAGTATATATTTATAGAGTTTGTTGTAGTGAACTTATTATTTGCCATTTCTGGTTTTTTTTCATTTCTTCCTGTGTATTTGAGCTACCATCGGGTATCATTCCCTTACCCCAAAAGAGATTAGTTTCCACCCACTGCCTCTGTGCTGTTACTGTCAAATATTATATTTCTAGACATTATAGACCTAACAAGTGCTTTTTAATTCAGTTAAGAAAAAACAAAGAGATTCAATTACATTGTGTTTTTAAATTACCTACATAATAACCTCCGGCAGTGCTCTTTGCTTTTTTATGTGGATTTGAATATGAATCCAGTATCAGCTGCTCTCAGCAGACAGAACCTCCTTTATCACTTCTTCTGAGATACACTGGCCAGCAAATTCCCTCAATTTTTGTTTATCTGGGAATGTCCTTATTTCACCTTCACTTTTGAAAATTAGTTCTACTGGATATAAACTACTGGTTGACAGCTGTTTTCTTTCAGCACCTTGACTAATCCGTCCCAGCCCTGCACTGCTTTTAATGGTAAGTCACCTGTTCATGTTATTGGAGTTCCCCGGCCAATAATGAGACTTTTTTTTTCTGCTTTCTAATTTTCTTTTTGATTTTGCCTTTTAACATTTGACTATGTTGTGTCTGGCTATGGATTGCCATGTATTTTATGCTACCTGGAGTTCTCCAAGTTTCTTAGATGTAGAGATGAATATTTTCCATCAGATTTGATAAGTTTTCGGTCATATCTCATGTAAAACTAGACATTTAAAATAGTATATAATAACAACCCTGCATACTGAGCCAGCACCACCACCGCCTCTTCCAGGGCTTGCTACTGTTTTCTTAGTTGCTTTTTATTTGTGTACTGTTCTAGGTGGACTATTTAACTGAAATGTTTCCTCCACAGTGTGCAACTGCTGAAATCACTCCTCACAGGGTGAAGTCTTGGGTATAAACACAGTTTCCCTGGGCATCTGAGCTGATCTACCCTTATTGGTATTACACCCAGCCGTTAGTCTCCATTAGTTGCTATCTGATTCCACTACTGTTTTTGACAATGTCCTGGGGCATAAATTGCTTCACAGTCTTACTTGATTAAGTTAGAGCCCATTTTCAGTGTACCTAACTACAGAACTTTGCCAGTCTTTGAGGCTACTCGGACCTTACAAGGGCTCTTCTTAATTGTCTCTTTCCCTAGTACTCTCCGTTACACTTCTAAGCTGGCCTACCATTTTGCTTATTGCTATCACTGAGGTACCAGCCAAAGGACACCACTACTAACTGGGTATCACCAACATCTTCACTGTTTTCAACAACACCCCTAGGCATGAATTTCACCACTCTTTGTTCCCAAATAAGTCAGTCCCCTTAGGGAATTCTGTGGAGCTCTCTGTTTTTTTGACCTGACTATCTCCCGGGCAGTATCTTTGTGTAAATGCAATGGCAGGGGTGGGGAGGGGATGGATAATGGCCTGCTTCTCCAAGAACGACACCCTGCTCTATGAGCGGGGCTGTGGGAAAGGATGGTAACCCCTGATCTTCTCAGCTTACCCCTCCTGACGTGGAAGGAGGGCTCCCTGATGATCCCCACCTTATAAGCAAACTGAGGTGGGTGTTTCAGGGCCGGTGTCCTTGGCCTGCTATGCCTGGGGTAAAACTTCTGCCCTAGGGGTGTGACTGGGTAAGAGAAGGGAGACCGGTCTTCTCAGCAGCACCTATAGCAAGAAGCTGGTGGTTGGGGGATGAGAGATGCCAGCGGCAAGCCCCTCGTGGGGGAAAATGGTAGCTGTGCAAGAGAAAGGCCCATCTTCTTGGCTACAAATGCCTGGATTAAAGTTTCTATCACACTGAGCTGGGGAGAGGGGAGAGGCAGAAAGTGAGGGCTTAAACGCGACAGATCCTCGCTCTTCTTACCAAGATTTAGTAGATATTTTTAATGTTTCTCTATTTTCTATAGGTCCTGAGGACAACTTCCAGAGATTTATAATGTCAACCATGTAATTGCTAAATATATATATACACACATACATATATATAACTTTATATAATTATATAAACTATATTTAAATATTTATATATTTACAGTTATATATATACATTTGCCATATGTATAATCACACACATATATTTATCACATAAAATTTTCAGCAGTTACATGTTAGCTTTGCTAGAGAGAGGGTCCATTAGGCTCCTCACAGCATCATTCTAGAAGTCAAGCCGATTGAGTTTCATAAGAAGTCATGGCTACCTTGAAGCCAATAGCACCCTGAAAAACTCACAGCGCATGACTGTGGACTGTCCAAATGAAGGGAGAATAGGCTTAATGGGAAAGTCACATTGTTGACAGCTTTTTATATTGGTGGCATACTCCACCGCTCTCTGTCTCATAAACCTAGTGCACCAGCAAAAACAATGTCATTGAAATGCAGCTCAGAATTCTCCCCTGCTTTGGAAATGAAACTCCCAATACCTAACTACAGGATTAAGCCACTTTGTTTACAAGCACCTGCTAGAGGCTGCAGAGAATAAAGCTAACAATTGCACTTAAATACATGGAATCTAGGTCCTATAACCCCAGAGGCTAAAAGTCTAACAAATCCACTTTGAAATCTCGGAAGTGAAAAATCACATGTAAAAATGTACCTTTAGTGGAAGCCCTTCAAGGCAACAATAGAAGGCCTATAGAGAAAAGAAGTAAACATCTTTTAGGAAAAAAAAAAGGTAAACAAGTAACTTCAATGTCAAGCAGAAAATGCAAGGTTAGGCCTTTTGGAAGTTTATAATTTATTTAATACTGAAATCTCAAAAATCCATTTTATACTTTACCACAGTTATGGAAGTTATCACAGCAGAGGGGCAAAATATTGGAAAAGCTTCTCCCTCCAAGTACTGTAATTTAGCTACGGAATACCTAACAAAAGGCAGAAGAACAGCAAGGAATAGCAAAAACAAAGAATTAGAGAAATAGCGGTACGGCAGACCAAAAACACGGGAGATGATTCAACGGCTGCTGCTGAGAAAACAGCCCTGGGGAACAGGGGGCTGAGAAAGAATTGGTACCATATAAATGTGTGATGCATAGGCACTTCCGTGAGAGGCCCAGAAACAACACCATCCCCTAGCAATCAATTCTGGAGAAATACAGCGTCAGCATTATGTCAAGAAGCCAGAAAGACAAGACCTCCTCTTTACTGCATCTCAGGAGGAACCCTTGAGGCAGTATCTTGAACCAAACATCCCTTTGCTGGGACAAGTGCCATGCCAGTGATGGCAGGAGTCTGAGACTTGAGAACAGAACCCAGAGGGTGAATCTGATCCTCTTCCCGTGTGAAATTCCTCCAGCTGTTATCACTGAGAGTTTAGCAATATTCTTATTTGAGGGTATAAAGCCAGAAGAATTGTTTAAGGGCAGTATTTAAAGGCCTTACTATCTACCTACCTCTCCATCTTCATCCTGAAAGCCCACCAGGCACCGGACCCTGCAGCCACAGGGAGCTGCACTCAGTGTGGTCTTTGGCCTCCACGGCTGACCTGGTCCCTGTGCCTGGAGGCTCTTTTCTACCTTTTCTACATCTTGTTAACACGTATTGTTGTTAAGGCTCATCTCAGGCAGCCCACCCTCTTGGAGGTGGTCCAACTTTGCATTAAGTTAGGCCTAGCTCCTCTGGGCTCACCCAACACCCGGGGATTCCTTCTGTCACACGACTGTGTTATACCCTTTAATTTTCTCATCTCTAGACCAGTGTTCTTAAATTTTAACATTCCTGAGGATCACCTGGATTGCTGGTTGCTACTTCTAGAATAATTGAGTATATTTTAGGTGGGGCCTAAAAATGTGCGTTTCTAACAAGTCCCAGGTGATGCTGATGCAGCTAGTCCAGGACCAGGACAGCACTATGAGAACCACTTCTCTAGGCTACCAGCCAACCCTGTGCCTGCAAGCACCAAATTCTGTGTGCATCCTTGTGTCACCAGCATATGTCCAAATGCCTAGCACTTACCCGCTTCCGTAAGTGCTCAATGAATGAAGGTTAGTTCAACAAAACTGAGAAGAACTAGCTAGCATTTATCACCTCACACAATAAAGAAATTGGAGTAACACAAACACAGTTCCTCAAATATGGTAGCCATCGAATAGAGCTATGCAATAGGTGAAAAGGAGCTAAAAGCCCTCTTTTTTTTTTTAAGTAGTATATTGTCTGTTCAGCTTTATATAGTAGTTCTTTTTTTAAAAATTAATTAATTTGTTTATTTTTGGCTGCGTTGGGTCTTCGTTACTGCGTAGGTTGCAGCAAGCAGGGGCTGCTCTTCATTGCGGTGCACAGGCTTCTCCTTGCAGTGGCTTCTCTTGTTGCTGAGCATGGGCTCTAGGCGCGTGGTCTCCAGTAGTTGTTGCACACGGGCTCAGTAGTTGTGGCACACGGGCTTAGTTGCTCCATGGCATGTGGGATCTTCCTGCACTAGGGATCGAACCAGTATCCCCGGCATTGGCAGGTGGATTCTTAACCACTGCACCACCAGGGAAATCCTTAAGAGCCGTTTCTGATGGGTACATTATCAACTCACTTTTTACAGTTGTCTCTTGCAAATATGAATAGACACATCACACAATAGTAAATCAAGCAAAGAACCACATTAGAGGAATTCAGAAGTACCTAAGGCTTCTGACACAACCACATTCTTTTCCCCAGAAAAGGAGTCAAAGGTGCAATAATTAACCCGAATAAACTTGTAATGTCTTTACTAAGAGTCTCAACCCTGAATTTGCCTGATCAGTCCCTTGGTTTTGCTCATAACTGCTCACAACTCCATGGTCCTTCTCGAGGGGCGGGTGGTGGTCCCTCTAACTTCCCAGGTGTCTCCAGCTAACCTCTTCAGGCTGCATCAGGATGACTGCAATTTTGTTAGTATTGTTTTCCTTCCTAATAACATCACCACTTGGAGAAGCACCGGTACATGTTTTTAAAAACAGTTGTAAATCACATGAATCATCCTTCTGCTCAGAACCATCCGATGTCTTCTCACCTTACTCCGCATAAAGCCCGAAATCATTAGAAGAGTTCCCGAGGCCCTAGCTCATCTTGCCCCACCATGACGCATTGTTCCTCTGAATTCAACTACTCCAGCTGTCGCCCTTAAACCCTCCTCCCCAGCCACGGTGGTCTCTCACCGTTCCCACTTGAGGGACTCTGAACCTTGTCATTCCCTCTGCTTAAAAACTCCTCCCATTAGCAGATGCCAACTATTCCATACAGGATGGATAGACAACAAGGTCCTAATGTACAGCACAGGGAACTGTATTCAATATATTCAATATTCGATAACCATAATGGAAAAGAATATGAAAAGGGATGTATATGTGTATAACTGAGTCACTTTGCCGTGCAGCAGAAATACAACATTGTAAATCAACTAGACTTTAATAAATTAAAAACTAAAGAAGACTCTTCCCAGATATCCACACGGCTCCCTCCCTGACCGCCTATGTGTCTTTACTCAATTATCACCTCCTCAGTGAGGCCTTCTTTGACTCCATTCTAAAATTGCAATTCTCCCTGCAACACTCTCTATGCCTGCCTTATTTGCTTTATTTTTCTCCCTGGTACTCCTCACTGGGTATTTCTTATGTATTTCATTTATTCATTTGTTTATTATCTCCCCCACTATAATGTAAAGTGCACAGGGGCAGGGACTTTGATCTGTTTTGTGCTCACACCTCAAAGAGATCTTGGTCTAGAGCATGTGCCTGTGGTGGACACAGAGAGCATCTCTTAGAACCCCTGTCAAGGGCAGATTTGCTGCGCACCTGCAGGACGTGTGATGAGTGGAAGGCCTCCAGCTGTCACCCTCCTCCTGAGGCCACCACCCCCAGGCTCTGCCTGGTGGGCCCTGACACAGCTCACTGTGACAGGCAACGTGCACCACAGGCCCCGCTCTGTGCAGAGGCTAGAAGTGTCAAGGCCTCTATCACCATTCGACTCCTCCCTTGTCCCAAACCTTCCACAGACGCCCTCTAGTAAACATACTGCACCACAGTTCTGTCTCAGCGTCTGCTTCCAGAGACCCCAACATGTAACAGCACTCAATAAATACTTGTTAAATGAGTGAATATACAAATGAATACTGTATCAAGAGTGGCCCACCAGGACTTCCCTGGCGGTCCAGTGGTTAAGACTCTGCGCTTCCACTGCAGGGGGCACGGGTTTGAACCCTGGCCAGGGAACTAAGATCCCACATGCCACGCAGTGTGGCCAAGAAAGAAAAGTAAATAAAGATGGCACTGTAGAGCCTGTTCCCTCTCTTTGCTCTCTATCATGTGAGGGTTCAATAAGACAGCCATTGGCAAACCAGGAAGCGGGCCCTCACCAGACACTGGATGTGCTAGCACCTTGAACTTGGACCTCCCAGCCTCCAGAACTGTGAGAAATAAATTGTTAAAAAAAAAAAAGAGTGGTCCCGCCAATACCAGTGTTGGGTCCCCAGCTTGATCCCCAAGAACACAGGAAGTTAAACCTCCAAAGGAGGGATAAAGATATCTGAAGACTGAGGAGTTAACCGTGTAAAGATAGTAGGACATTTCAGGCCGAAGGTCCAGGTCTGTGCCTCCAGGAAGCCTGGAAGAAGGCCTGGGTGGCTGAGGCACAGGAGAAAGAGGCAGCGGGATGGAAGGAGAGGAGGAACCAGTGTTCTTTTCTCTTCTCCCATCACAGCCTTTAACGGCCAATCAGCAAAAGCCTTGATCCACATGAAGACTAGAGCCCAAATTCTTAGCAACAAGAATGCTGGTTCCTCATTCCTCTAGGAAAGCAAAGACCCCACAGTAAGTAGAATAATGTCTCGCCAGGATGTCTACATCCTAATCCCTGGAGCCTGTAAAAATGTTACTTTATATGGCAAAGAGACTCTGCACATGTAACTAAGTTAAGGGTTTTGAGATGGGAGATTATTTCCGATTATCTGGGCGGGAGTATAGACAGGATCTTTGTAGAAGGGACTAGGATCAGAGAAAAATTGGAAGATGCTGCATTGCTGGCTTTGAAGATGGAGGAAGGGGCTGTGAGTTCAGAAATGCAGGCGAAGTGTCTAGAAGGAGGTGGCACAGGTGAGAAAATGATTTCTCCCCTAGACCCTCCAGAAGGAACGTAGCCCCGCTGACATCTTAATGTTAGCCACGGGAAACAAATTTCAGACTGCCGACCTCCAGATCCATGAGATAATAAATTTGTTTTGTTTAAGCCATTAAATCTGTGCTAATTTCTTACAGCAGCGAAAGTAACACAGACCCATTCTTCAGAAACATAATTACCTGATGTTCTCTCCCTCTAGGGAGAGAGGAAATACCTGTCTTCCATATCAAGGATGGATACCCTCCCCCAGAGTGAGCCAATGCCCATTTAGGTACAGAGACATACACATACACATACGCATGCCCTCTAACAAATGTGGTTCTCCTACGAAGACATAACAGGTTCCATATTCATATCCTTCTGATAACTCAGTGTTGTGAGCGCATGTGCGTGTGTATATGTGCCTTTATACGCATATACGGACATTTCCAGAGCACCAACTTTATGCCAGGATTATACTTAGCCCTTTAGGTATATTCTTTCACATATTTCTCTTTATACCCATGACAACCCTGTGGGGTAAATATTACTCTCTGCACCTTACAAAGGAACAAACTTAGGGTCAGGCAGATCAGTTGTGGCCAAAACCACAATTCAAATACAGATTGAATGCAGGTCTACCTCTCCCCAAGTCCATCAACCTTCCTCTGAGATATTTAGGGATGCCTCACTACAAGCCTCTTGCTACCTGTTTCCACTATGCCATCCATCTCCCCTTATTCCTCCCATATACACACCCTCTGCTCTCCAAGCACAATGAAATGCTTTCTCCTCCAGCCAGCTAGCCTCCTACTACCTGGTCTTCTGTCAGCCATCTCCTCCAGGTGGAATTCTCCTCCCTCTCATCTTTGCCTCGTTCCTCCTATTCATTCTTCACAACTTGACCTAAACCCAAATGCCTCTGAGAAGCCTTTCACGTCCTAAAGGGGTGAGGTACACCTGTTGTGTAGTTTTATAGTATTCTGTTCTTCCACAGTCACTGTACACATCACATTTCATAAGCTACTGCTTACCAGTCAGCGTCTGCTCCCTTTCTCTGTCCCTACGATGTAACTTCCATGCAGGCAAGGATCACTTTGACCTTGCCCACTACTGTACGCTGGGTGCATCAGGCTACAAACCATTATAGAAACTTAACATTGATTATGTAATTAGGTAGGAGTGAAAATACATCTGCTTTTAGTTGTTATATTAAGTCATACTGCAAATGGGTCTTAGAGCGCTCAACTGTTAACTAAAGGAAAAATGCTCATGTAACGTTTCATTGTTTTATTTTTTTTTTCCAGCGGCCATGGCTCACGGGCCCAGCCGCTCCGCGGCGTGTGGGATCTTCCCAGACCGGGGCACGACCCCGTGTCCCCTGCATCGGCAGGCGGACTCTCAACCACTGCGCCACCAGGGAAGCCCCGGTATTTTTTAATGATAGTCTCAAAGAGCGATTCCCCGGCTTGATCCCTGACTGCATTACACCATTTACTGTGAGGTCTGAGTCATGTAAAGTAATTGGAACCTACGTGAACATGTCTTATTTCCTAAAGCAAAAGGTGATAAAGAAGTCCTTTTTAACTTGTATTCTCTTTCATCAAAGTTAAGACCTTAAGAAAAGAGTCTTTTCTGCTCTGGTTAGTTGTCACTCTGTGATCTAGAGGGATAAGGATCAAGATTCATATACAGCACTCTGTGAAAGGAGAAGGAGAAAAACATGTTCCAGAACACAAAATCCTATCATATCAGTTTAAGCTACGGTATATTTGCTGACCAGTGTTGTGTGGTCTTAAAGACACGGAGGTACATTTCGAGGGCTGGCATCTCAAGACGATCTGCTGGGATGATTGATGAGCACAGCAAGAACAGAGTAACAACAGTGGTGATAGGAACAGCGATCAGTGACGACACTTCCTGTGCCAGGTACTAGGCGTGGTAGGCATTCTATCAATTACTGCTCACCAGCACCTTGAGAGGAAGCTACTACTGTTAACCCCATTATACAGATGGGGAAACTGACCTCAGGAAAGACAGAAGTACTAACTCAAACCTAAATACTTTTACTGTAAATCCTGTGTTCTCCATCACTGTGATAGCTCTTGGCACTGACTATAGGTTCCTCCTCTGCTCATTAACTGCATTTTTTCCATAGCACATCAGTTCTCAAATGTGAGCAGTGACTTCCTTTTAGAGGGTGATTACCCGAAGAAGATTGTCCTTTATGCTGCTTTTAATTGTACACATATGAATATGAGTGGTTCTAGGCTACGGTTTTAAAACAGAAAATGAATATGTTCTAGGAGTAACAGAAAGGAGTAATAAAACAGAGTTGAAATGGGTTCAAACAGGGTTTAGTGACAAGGAAGATTTGTCCTCAGCAACTGTGCAGAGGAAGAGCCCTCATCCAGAAGAGCTGGTTTCCCTTCCTACGTTAAAGGGTGCTGTGGCAACATAGGAAAAGCACCAGACCTCCAGCCAGAGGACCTGGGTTTAAATTCTGTCCCTCCCCTATATCTTGTACAAACCTGGGAAGACAGGAAAACATCTACTCCAACGTGCTCATACAAATTGAAAATATCTACCATACAGGGCTTCCCTCGTGGCGCAGTGGTTAAGAATCTGCCTGCCAATGCAGGGGAAACGGGTTTGAGCCCTGGTCCAGGAAGCTCCCACATGCGGGGAGCAACTAAGCCCGTGCACCACAACTACTGAGCCCGCGTGCCACAACTACTGAAGCCCGCGCACCTAGAGCCCGTGCTCCGCAACAAGAGAAGTCACCGCAACGAGAAGCCCGCACACCACAACAAAGAGTAGCCCCCGCTCACCACAACTAGAGAAAGCCCGCGCACAGCAAGAAGACTCAATGCAGCCCAAAATAAATAAATTTATAAAGAACAAAATCTACCATACATATATGGTAGATTTACCATATACATGTATAAAAGCTTAGGATTCAATACAAATGAATTGAGCCTGACTTCACACTGACTCTGAAAAATGACAAATTCCAAAGGGAAGTAATTCTGGCACCTGCGTGTTGCACGCAGGCAACTCAGCGTTGTCATCTGAAGTATTTTTCTAGAAGATGTTGGGAAGTGCTCCACAGGTCATACAAAGAGAAGTACTGTTTTCGGTTCAGAGCCACAAGACCAAGATAGCCCCTCAAGGGCAATTATCAAATGGTGCTTGGTATTTTCAAAACATAGCATCACTGGTCTACAATCAAATACCTATGAAGCTAGGTTTAAATTTTAATTAATAATTGACAGTTTCCAAATGCCTGTCTTGTACCACTGTCGCTTTATGTATATCCTAAGAATAAGCACGTCCTTAGACAATGTTTAACCTGATTTTAAGAATAATTTAACATAGGCAGCTACTTATCCCCTCTCCATCCCATCATAAACTCTCTTGTGCAATACAGCATTTGCTATCTCGTTTCAGTACACAGCCAGCTTCATTAACATAAGTGTTTGTCCCTTAATTCCCTCATTAGATAGAAATACATTTTCCATGAACATAAATGTACTGTGCATCTAATATGTGCGAGATTCCTCTCCAGGCATTCGGCCGGTGGATGGAGAAGGGGGTGTTTCACTAGCAGCTGTTAGAATTAGGAAGCTCGGTGTAGCGTAACCCACTCTAACAGACCCAGAGAGCATCGATGTGTAAAGTTGCTGGTGGGATACGGTACCTTTGGATAAAGGCTTGTCCCTGGAGCTAGGAGACCTGTTCACGCAGAAGGGTCAGAGAAGCTGAAAACGACTGTGCATTCCCACCCTCATGTTACCAACCCCCCAAATCAATAATAACTACCAGCCACCCTGGAGAGAACAGAGGTCGATGTCAGATGAACTCTGAGCGTTCCCCTGCTCTCTCCTCATTCCAGAGGACCCAGATCAGCACAGATGTAATGACAAGGGACTGACAGATAAGTTTAAAAGATCAGAAATAGAGCCTCCTGTAGCCAAAATGGAGACTTTTCCAACCATTAGGCACATTTCGGAGAATTTGATAAGACTGGAGACCTGACAGCCACAAGTCACCTGGTTAACTGGTTCTTACTATTTTTTTAAATTGTGTGTTAGCATTTTGCTACATCTCTAAGCCTAGGCTAACAGATGTGGCAAGATTAAGAAAGTGAATAAAGAGTACAATGCAATATTTAATGTATGTGCCACCAAAGAAATGTGATTTTCTATGTGTAATACATTATAATTCGTGATAATTGTTAAAGCTTCATCAATAAAATTCTCTGAGATTTGGTTTAGTTATATCTAGGCTGCTTCCAAATGTCTTCTGCCTATAATAAGCAACACGTAGCTTCTTCTAATTTCCAAAGGATTACATATATTACCCAAAAGGCACTAATTCATGCTGGTTTCATAGGCTGGCTCCAATATGACATAATCTTATTCTTTTCCATAAAGCTAACTGATTAAGTTAAAATTACATGTCATTTTGTTGTTTCTGCTGTGCTATTTAGGTAAACATGCCCACGGATTGGAAAATAAAAAGCCTTTTGTGTACTATGTGCCCCTAAATATGGTCATCTTAAACACTCTACGACATTACACAGTATAAAGTAGTCAACAAGGTCAATGATGCTTGCAGACACAGCTCTGAGGTTTTGTTAACTATGCAGCTCACTGACCCAGATAAAGAACAGCCATTTGGATTTTGCTCCAAAAACTTGTTTTCTTCTCTTTCTCTCCAGGGGTGAAAACTCATATGCACAAGAAATACAATCACAACTTACCTCAAAAACTACCTGAAACTGTTGACTTCATGGAGGAAGAGAAAATAAGGAGCATCAAAAGGAGGAAAGAGGGAGGAAAGAGAGAGGAAGGCCTTGTAATGACAGCTGAGAACTGAGTTCCCTAAGAAATGATGCAGTTAAGTCGAGACTTGTGATTCAGTGTTATTATCACCAACCACCATTCCCTTGGGGACCCCAGGCATTTGCCAAGATACAGGCTGAGTGCTCTGTCTGCGCCCCGCCCCATATAAATGCCTGCTCTCATCCCTGACAGATACACAACAGTCATATGTGGAAAATGTTTCTCAGAGAAGCAAGCTCTCTCCACAGAGAGGATCCCTTGGGTAGCAAGGATGTGTCCATATTAAATGTATATCTGTTTAAATAGTTTAACAAGGCCCATATAAGGACTGCAAATCATGGGACAGGACAAGCCTCACACCAAAAGCCATACGTATCCACGAAGATGTTTCTTAGGAAGACAGAATACAACCACTGAGACACAGACATATGGAATCAATGTATCTCAGTGAGTAATTTGAAAGACATGGTGGGGTAGTCATGGATAGCAATGATCAGAGAAAGTCACCAAGGTGGGCCATCTAATGAGAAATAAAGACCTTCTTCACTCTATGATGAGATGTCCTCTACAACACAGACTCCCAAGTTACACAGTTGGGGCAGATCTCTGAGCATCTTTATTCACTGAAATCAGAGGGCTGTTTGTCGATAAGGATCACCAAGGGCTGATAAAAAGGCAGATGTCACCAAGCCTCTCTATAAGCTTGCAGCCGGGTCCTACCACCTTGATTTTATCAACTCACCTGGTAACCTAGCATTGGCATGATATATAAACGCATGAATGTTTGTCTATCACCCACTGAATCACAAATTGAAAGGCACATCATCATTAAGGACAGCTTCAAGCACAGGCCCCATGTTCATCAAAAGCCAAGCACATCTTAAACCTCAGGTACCATTTGTCATCCGTGTAAACCGCCACAATGTTAACAAGCTCACTCAGAGACAGCTTGGTACAAATCCATACAAAAAGCCAGAAACACTCAATAAATGTTCTCATGGAAAAATGAATTAAGTGAGAAAATGAAACATAGCCTGGAGAGATTGACAGAGCACAAGTCACTGAGAACCCTGAAGGCCGTGCGAAACAATGTTGTTCTTGATTCCAGATTGGCGAGAAACCATTGAAGGGTTTAAAGTAGGGCAGTAACATGGTCCACTTGGCCAGCTTCACAGATGACTGGCTGAGAGGAGAGGATGCATTTGAGTCAAGGGCCTTGTGCACGTGGTGCCGTCCCTCCTTTATGAAGCTCATACCAAAAAAATGATGGATGTACTTTTTTCTGAGGGTCGTCCCACCTTGACTCTGGAAGTTCCATGAGGGCAATATCCCAAGTCTTAACCTCTGACCTCCTCGGTGACTACGTAAATGAACACAACTTAGCTACGTAATGGATGAGCTGTTTACTTGTAAACATCCTCTAAAAGGGGAGAGAGGAGGCTGGATTGTTTTTTCATACTGGAGCAAAATCCACTATACAGTAATTACAGATTCCCAAAGCCTTGGTCTCTACAAAACAATTTTCCATCTTGAGATATCAAGTCAGTACTGAACCCACGATTTTTTACTCTCTCTGGGAAACTCTACCTTGCAGATAATCCTCCCTGTGGTCTTTTCTCTTCTGCTGCTGACAAGGACGCTTCCTTTCCACCATCTCATTAGTCCCACGCACGTACAGGTAAAGATTCTCTCCATGACCAAACTCGAAGCAGGCTCTTTTGAGCCCAACTGGACCCCATCCTTGGGCATGTCCCTTAAGAGCCCAATATTAGCAAGAATCCTAAATGGGTTTAACAAGATTCCCCACGCTCAGTATCTGATCACCCTGACCTGCCTTTACCAAGAATCCTATTAGGTCAGTTTAGCCAGAATCCCCTCTCCTACCGGTGTTTCCTCTTAGTAATTTCCCATCCACTGACCTCCATCGTGCTCCTTAGCTATGAATTCCCACTTTTCCTTGTTGTATTGAGTAGAGCCCAATTTCTCTCCCCTGCCTCTAAACCCCATTGCAGTGGTCTGCATACCTATCACAATATTCCCCCTGAATAGAGTCTGCCTTTCCATTCTTTGTGTCATGAAGACTTTTCTCTTTATTAATACACAAGAGGAGTTATTTTCAAAGAGTCTTTCAGCTGTCACTGATAATCTAAATGTATATTTTACTTTCACGGACAGGGAGAAGAAGTGACACTTTTCAGAAAGATTTCCAACAAGATTTAAAGAGCAGACAAAAAGGCTTTCTGGTTTAGTGTAAGGTAACTGAAATGTTCAGTGAATGAGAACAGCCTATTTAAGGCAAAATTTTTGTTTATCTGTGTTTCTTCTCCATCAATGAACAAAGCTTATTTTCCTATACCAAACAAATTCTTTAGAAGTACATTTTTAAGCATTCTATAGGCATAAGGATAAGGCAGAAAGTAAAGATAAATGAGATTACAAGGAAATTAAAATGGAAGAGAAAAAAAAAAAGTTTGGACCAGAAAAATGTCATCATGACTTCACACAGCTATCACCAATGGGGTGTTAAAGACAGGGTGGCCCAAGGCCCTTATGTTCTGAAATGAATCATGAGGCTTAGTGTCCAACCCAGGATAACACTTTACTTTGGAATTCCCCATAGCAGAAACCTCTGTAAGCTACAAAAATCCTTTTGTATTTCAGTTTTCCATGGTACCCAAGTGTTCCAATGAAAATGTCTAATATAGTTTCAGTAGCAGATGACTTTGATGTCTTGGTCTGTTAATATGATAAACTGAAGACCTACCACAATGTCAATCTTAATTACCTTTCATTTTGATAGGTGGCTTTCCAAAAATACATTTGCACATAAAATGCTAACCAATCCATTCACAAAGTTTACCAATCTGGGTCAAATTTTTCTGCCAATCTTGACCATAGATTTTTAACAAAATAAAATGTTTGAAAGACGTAGCGATTAGTGGAAAGACAGGTCATAAGAAGCAAATGAGAGGTTTGGGATATTTTAAAAGCTTTACTGAGATATAAGTCACATCTATACAATTTACCTAATTAAAGGGTAAAAGTCAATGATTTTTTTGTATACTCATAGAGTTACGTAATCTTCACCACAATTAATTTTAGAACATTTTCATCACTCCAGAAAGAAACCCAGAACCCCCAAGTCCCTGTTTCCCCTGGTCCCTGGAAATCACTAATCTCTCTGTTTTAAAAGATTTGCCTATTCTGTAAAGAGAATCATACAATATGTGGTCCTTTGTGATTGGCTTCTTTCACTTAGCATGTGTACAGGGTTTATCCATATTGTAGCGTGTATTAGTATTGATACTTAATTCCCTTCTGTTGCCAAACAGTATTTCATTTGTTTATTCATCAACTGCTGGACATCTGGGTTGTTTCTACTTTGGAGCCATTATGCATAATGCTTCTATGAATACTTATGTACAATCTATACGTGTAGTCTCGTAGTTATACACCTAGGAGTGAAAATGCAGAGTCATATAACTGTTTATCATATGTGGAACTGCCAGACTGTTTTCCACAATGGCTGCACCATTTTACATTCCTACCAGCAGTATATGAGGATTCCAATTTCCCTGTGAGAACTTTTAATTTCAGGACGCCATGTCTGATATTTGAAAACGTACTAAAATGGAGCTTTAGATAGATACTGAATATCTCAGGAAATAACCTGTTGGCCTAGAATTTTTGCTTGGAATTTTGGACGTCATATTTCTCCACCAAATTATATTTTTACCTTCCCCCTTTAAGACAAGATCTATTAAATTATGTTTAGAAGCATTAGGCTAAAAGACAGGATGGAAAAAGAAGTACCAAGCAGGTTTCTGCTTTTCAGACAAGTATTTCTTCCGCTAAATTAGGCTCAAAACTACACCAACCTCATTTTATGGGGTTTCGTACCTGAACTTCCAGACGATGCCTAGTGTAGCAATTACAAATTTTGAGACTCCATGTTTAGCACCTGCATTACACCTGTTGCATCATTTATTATTATCCAATTAGACGTAAACACACACACACACACACACACACACACACACTGCAAGGTTTATTTTTCATCTGTTTTCCCTCCATTTCCTCTACCTCAAAGTTTCTGTGCTGTGATGCCTTGTTTGGTTACAGTACTTCTTTGAACATGTTACCTATATTAGTTACCTGAAATAGATCTAAATCCTTTCTCATCTAAAACTATCTTTCTTTCACTTGAAAGCAAATGATGTTTTGACAGCACAGAGGAGTTGTTTTCTTTGGTAAATTATAGGCACTACTCTTTCTTCTTCTAACATCCACTGGAGCGAATGAGAAGTCAGAGGCCAGTATAAATCTCTCCCCTTTGAAAATAGCGCAGTCTTTCTGTCTGCAAGATTCTAAGATTTCTTCTTTACACTCAAAGCTGAAGCATTTTCCTAGGTATGTATCTTTATAAATCCTGCCTAGAACTCTGAGAGCCTTCCCAATCTCTGACTCAAGTCTGTCTTTAGCTCAAGGAAAATGTCCCCTATGATTTATTTAATCTGCCTCCCCTGTCATTTCCTGTTCCCTCTGAAAGCATTGTTATTCACTTGTTACATCTCCTCGACCTAACTTCCAAGTATATTCTCTTTTCTCTCATAATTTCCATATGTTTGTAGTAATTTCAATCTATATTTTACAATATTTCTTTCACTTCATCCTCAAGGATGCTAACTGGAGTCTCTATAAATGTCCATCCTCTCTTTCAATTAAGATTTTAGTTCCAAAGCCATAAAAGTAAGTGTGGATGAGTGTGTATATGTGACTCTGCCATTGTGAAATCTACGTAAGTTCTCTATCATTTGCTTGTTCACAATGTAATGTCTCTTTAAACAGTGCTCTTTAGCAAGAGGTCACCTTTCCTACTGTCTTGCTTACTCTCCCTCTCTCTGGCTGCAAAGTCCAAGTGAACATGTTTTACTTTCTCAGAACCAGCTCTGCCCATAGGCAGGCGGTGTCTCAGCTCACCACTAGTCCCAGGGAAAGGCAGCAGGCGCCAAACTCTGTCCTCTGGTTTTCTCAGCTATGAACTCACAACCTTCCTGCTTCAGTAATAAAGCCATCTCAGCCCACTTACATAATAATGATGCAACCCTTTCACAAGTAGGAATGCCAGGGAGCTCTCCCAAGAGCCGTCCTGAGGACACGGTCCCTCATTCTGAGGGTTCTACCAGCTGAGCCCCAAACCCTAAGTCTAGGTGACAGGGCTACCTCCTTCCAGGTCTAGAGCTTGAAGCCTATTTCTCACCTTTCAGTCCCTCATTCTGGCTACCCTGGTAGCTTCCTGACACAGGAGAGGTAAAAATAATATTATTAAAAATAAGAGTAATAACCAACATTTCTGGGACACTTCTTGCAGAACATTTAGTAATAAGCTGGAGAAGCTTTTTTCCTTGGAGTACTTATTCATTCTTCATTGGTCAGCTCAAATGCATACAGCTCAAACAGTCACTATGTCTCTACAAATAAAATAAGGCAGAGGTGGAAGAAATTACAAGGTGGCGTGGCAACATTTTAATGCTTCACTACTGAAGATTTAGATAAACCTCACACAGTGGAAAAAATCCAAGCAAGGGTGCACATCCAGAGGCTCGAGAGGACATGGCAATCAGTGTCTTAGAAAGAATCAAAGCTTTGTTATCAGACAACCTTGATATCGAATCCCTAGTATAAATTTTACTTGTCTGCAGCTCAAACCCCCTCACTTGTGAAATGGAACCCAGAAGACCTCCTGCACAGGGTCTTTGCAAGGAATGAATGAGAAAACATCTTTAGGACCCGGCGTACAGCAGGTGCTCAATAAGGGTCAGCGCTTTGTTCAAATTTTTTGTTTTTTAAAACAAAGCCTCCCATGAATCCACTGTCTGCTTTGTTCTAACACAGAGCCCCCCCACTCCACCATAGTATAAACTCCCTGGGGGTTGAAAATGTTGCGCATCTCATGCACCATTGCATTCCCAGGTCTTAGAACAATCCCTAGCACTAAAACTTGCAGAATGTTGAACAGGAATATCAGCTAATGTCTTAGTTTAAAAAGAACGTTAGCGGGCTTCCCTGGTGGCGCAGTGGTTGAGAGCCCGCCTGCCGATGCAGGGGACACGGGTTCATGCCCCGGTCCAGGAAGATCCCACATACTGCGGAGCGGCTGGGCCCGTGAGCCATGGCCACCGGGCCTGCGAGTCCGGAGCCTGTGCTCCGCAACGGGAGAGGCCACAACAGTGAGAGGCCTGCGTACCGCAAAAAAAAAAAAAAACAAAAAAAAATTAGCATTTACTGTTTCACTTGAGCAGCATCACAGTCTCGTTATTATTTTCTCCTTTTGTTACATGGGGAAGCCAAAACTCAGGAAGGTCATGTGACTTGCCCAAGAAAAGCACAAAGAAGAAGGACGTTCAGCCTTCAGATCCCAAATCAGTGATCTCTGCTCTTGATCGTGCTACCATACACTCTGGTACCAGCCACTCGAGCAGACAACTTACTCTGCGGCCTCGACCCTGGGCGGAACGAGTTTCAGTATAATTTCTTTTTGTGAAAAAGAACCTACTGCAGTGGGTCACGCAAGGCCCAGGACCCAAATGATGCAGAACGTCCGTCATCATCAGCCCAGCATTCTCATCCTTTTCAGCAGCACAAAACTGGCCTCAGGCAGCTGAGAACACAGATGCTTCACAATCACGAATTAAATTTTCCAGATCCCAGGAGAAAAACACGTTTCAGGACAAGTTGCTCCAGGCCAAGTTTATTCACAGACCTGGAGGGAACTTCAGAGATCCTTTGTTAAATGAGGAAAGTGAACGCCTTAATTTTAGAGAGGAGGATACTGATTTCCAGAGAGGGTGAGTCACCTGCTCAAGGTCACACAGCAAGTTGGTAAAGGAACCGGAACTAGCTGGCACAGGTTTCTAGCCTCTCCGATTATAACATCTTCATCACCCTCAGAGCCCAGGGAACGTGACGATAAGTTGGCTGATTGAAGGTGCAGTTGCCGATAGCTCTGTATCCCATAATGAACGCTCCCTGCGGATCGAGCCCTGTGTGCTACACGTTCCACACATTTGATCTCATTAAATCTTCTATTAGTTTCATTCACATACGAGCTTCAATTAAAGCAAGTAGGAAAGAAAAAGCTTGCCCAAAGGCACATAGCTAATAAGTACTGAAGTCAGCAGACCATTCTCTCCCCGTATTAACAATTCTAAGAGTGAGCAAAAAAAAAAAAGAAGAGAAACCAAAAAAACCCTGTCATCTGCTTCCTTCTAGAAGATAGGGTGACGAATCAACTAAAGCAGTATGTTCTTAAGACTACTGGCTTGCTTGACGGGACTTTCTTCAAGACCCTCACCACACTATGATGAGCCTATCCTGACCAACCCCTCACCTTGTAAGACCAGCCTTAGAAGTCACCCAGCCCCAGGGCTAAAATACTTCAAATATTTTCCTCTGACCTCTGTCTTCTGAGCGGCTGTGAAGACTCCTATAAGGTGATGTTCCCTTTCCTGCCTGAGGTCTGATAAACCTGGCTTTGCTTTATCTATATGTACTTCTGGGAGGCTTCTGAGGCAACTACCTCAGCAAGTGGCAGAACGGAAGCTCAAACCCACATGTGCTGAAACACAGACTCCGTGCTACTAACCATTACATACTATCCCCCCTTCATCAACTACTACTTCTTCGTAGCTCAACTCAAACTCTGCCCTTCCCTAATTAGCAAAGTCACATTCAAAGGCTCCTACCTCTTCTTTCCAATATATCCTGTGTTCGCTGTTGTCAAAGCATATTCTTCAGTGTACCTACCCCTCCCCACTGTCAACAGACTATGTGTCATGAGAACAAGAGTCACGCCTTCATTCACGCATTCACTCACTCATTCATTCCCTTACCAAATATCTTTAAAGTACCTGCTATGTGCCAGGTTCTGTGCTAGGTGTTTATTCATGATTTTATTATCATCATTTCAGCGCATAGAAGGCATTCAATATATACTTATTTTGAAACTGAACGGAGAGTTGACTGGATGGATAGATGGGTGGATAGGGCTATAAAATGATCCTACTTTGTAGGAACAAGCTTAAGACACCCAGTGTTGGGCTGGGGTGCCTCTTCCTCCCTGACAGGTCTTGTTGGATATGAAATGAAAGGAGGAACACACTTTGCTTTTTTCTTCCTAATATAGGCGAGGCAGCTGACAGATCCCCAGAGAATAATGCCAGAAAAATGAGACTCTGGTCCACTTCTTCCCACTGGGAAGGGCTACAGCCCAACAGCTGGAGAAAAGGGATTCGTGCCAGTAGCCTGATCACATGACTCAGTGGGGCTCCAAGGTTCCCCTGAACGTTGAGTGCACCGTTTCTCTCCTCATTCAGAGTGACCAGTGAAGCGAGCCAGCAGCTTCCCAGGCTTACTGCACACCTCCTGCGTCTCACCCACCTCACCCTGGCCCCCTCCAAACAAACACAGCAAAATGAGAGAGCAGGATTTCAGGAGAGCGCTGAAGTCGACGTCTCTCTGCTTTCTCTAAATGACTGTAAAGGTGACAGTGACACAGCACCAGCCAGTGCTACAGACTGAATGATAGAGAGCAACTAAAGAGATCACTGCAAAAATTCCTGTAGTCCTGCAATGCCTCCTTTTTTGCTTCCCTCCTTCATGGCCATGAACAAAGAGGCTTTGCAGAAAACCACACACGATGGAGAGTTCCAAAAATGTTGTTTTCCCCCCATCTCTTGGGATGCACTGTGGTCAGTGGTTGCTGAGAATATTAGAGAAGGGGGGTCAGTGTCCATGACCTTTTCCCAGACACTTCTTCATCCTCTACCTCGAGGAGACAGGAAGAAGCTCAGCGCACCACCACCTCCCTCCCTAAGACCAGACGCAAGGGGGCAGCGCATCACCACCGGCCTTTTTCACACTCAAACATGGTTTTGTTTACGAGGCTAAGGGAAGAATGGTTATCCTAGGTATGAGCCACTGGTAGAGAAGAAAGCCAAGAGGAATAAATCAAAAAACAAAAAAACAAAAAAAACCTCTAAACAAAACAGCAAGAAACTAGCCCAGAACTTCAGCAGAGGTAACAGGGCTTAAAAGTAAATTCTGACTCTGGTTTCCTCTAGGGATGCAGTCAGCTGAACCGACACTGCTCTCTCCCGTACAGGAAAAGGAAAAGAGGACAACTGGCAATTTTCTAACTTTCTTCAGAAATTCAGAGGACCGAGGTCAGAGGGCAACCAACTAACCCAAAACTTTAAAAAAAGAGACGGGCTTGCAAACACAGACAGGATACCAGGACTTGCTTTCCAGGGAGGACACCTAAAATGTTTCACAAATTATTACAGGCCTAATGCGGGCTAGGGAGAGGGGAATCCCGGGGGCAGCAGGTACAAGAGGAATTCCCACCCATCTGTGGGCTTTTCTCCTGGAAAGAAAGATTGGGAAGGGGCCTCAGAAAGCATCCCTTGAGGTCCTGGGTAGAGAAGAGCAGCCTCAGAGAAAGGCAGGAGGCCTCGAGTCCCTGCCCAGAACATCCTTCTCAAGGCATCCAAGTCTTCCGGCGCTGGAGGAAGGGCGACAAACACTCTCCCCAGGGCCACATTGTGACTGGGGCCACAAGGCGCCTCGTCCTTCATGGGCCTCTACCTTCATTTAAAAAATATTGAAAATTACATTTTCCCACTGTGTTGGTATAAAAGTGAAAATAATCCAAGCTGGATACATTATTCTATATTTATTATCATATTCATGTTCTCTAATGATTTGGAATAAATGAAAGCATTGGTGGAGAACTCTAAAACATGATGTGTTCTAGACACTGCATACTGGGACTAGTGGAAAAGTCAGCAGGGTTGTCACCTTCGGGCAACGGGAAACAGCCACTGCAGCTGGGGGAAGGGAAGAGAAAAAAGCCCCCGACTCCTCAGAGAAGGACAGATCTACAGCTGAGGGCTCAGCAGGAGCTCAGGGTCACGTTGGAGATGCAGGGACACCATCACAACCACAGAAGCCCCACGTCCAAACACAACCAGCCTAGCCATCTAGCAAGTAACAGCAGCCCATGGCCAAGAGCATGGAGGAAACCCTCTCTGTGGGAAAAGGCAAAACTACAGGGGGCACAGTTCCCTGTGCTATACAGTAGGTCCTGAACTCCGTTCAATATTCTGTAAGAACCAAAATGGGAGAATAATTTTAAAAAGAACACATACATGTATATGTATAACTGAATCACTTTGCTGTACACCTGAAACTAACAACATTGTTAATCAACTAGGCCCCAATGGAAAATAAAAATTTAAAAAACAAACAAACAAACTATAGGATGGAGAACAGATCAGCTGTTGCCAAGGGTAGGGGGTGGGAGACGCGTTGGCACAGGTATTGACATTAGGGGGCTTTTCGGTGGGGACGTGGAAAGGAACCGTCCTCTGCCTCATTTGTGGCTGTGGATACAGGACTCCACGCATTTATCAAAACTCAAAAAACTATATACACCAAGAAGAGCGTTTTTACTTTACGCATATAAGTTGATAAATTTGCATTTCATCGAGCTAGAAATGCACTCGACTGCTGGCTTCATGTAGCATCCTACATTCAGCAGCCTCCCCCCTGCAGCCTTTCCCAGGCACACTGCCGTTTCCACACAGCTTGCCCATCGAGAAGGAAAAATGTTAAAAGAAAAATAAGACAAAGGTCCCCAAATGAAAAATTTAAATATATATTATTAACAGAAGCGCTGTTTGGGGCTGAGACGAGGTGAGTTTTGAGGAGAATATAAAACTTTTAAAAACATAGGATACATTCTTGTACTAATTACAAAGTCTCCCTGTGTTACTATTCATTTATTGCTTGGATAAAGAGAGAAAGTGAAATTATTAATGTGTCTCTGTCGTAAATAACTAACCTCATCATGGGAGAAAGCGGGAAAGCTGGTTTAAAAAAGAAAAAAAAAAAAAAACGCTCCCTCTAATAGTAATTGATACTTATCTCCTCTGTCTCTCTATTAAAAGCTGCTCATAACACTTATTACTGTCATGAGGAGAACGAATACTTAATCCATCATAATTCCAGACAATTTATCCATAGATTGGAATGGGGGCAGTGCTTCTCTTTCACCATTCATAAAACAGGAGCTCCAATAAATCACTCAGGAAAGACTGCCATTCAAGTGCCTTCTCCTCATGTTTTAGCTTAAAGGAATAGGTCCTTGACGCCATGATGATAAATCAAATGCCCATGCGGTGATTGGACCCATTCACAGATTTCAGATTTGAGTGAGTAACTGTTCTCTGGCCCCATCAGTTCAGGAATGTGACCCTCTGTTTATTCATGAGAAAGACACACCCGATTTTACCAATAATAATTCATATTTTACTGGCTCTTGCCCTCCCCTGCTCATATAGGATCTCTGATCTGCTGTAATGCTTCACCCGGGGAGTCCAAAGCCTCCACCCCTGAGTTATCTCACAAGTGTTCAGGGTCCAGACTGTCAGCTACTGTCACTATGAGGTGCCCACATGTCTCCTCCCCTGATGCAGCCGTGTCCTCTGCCCATGAAGACCCTTGAGAGCATCGCATCACTACCACCGCTGGTGAGACCCACCATGAGTGACCGAGCCCAGGTATCCATCCGCGGCCCCCTAAGCCACCAGCCCTCAAGGTACTAGATGCCATTCTCCACCCTCCTCACGCCACTCTGATCCCCACCATGTCACCCAGGCAGCTATTTGTCCACCAGCTCTAAGCCCCTTATGAAAACACCTTCTTTACATTCTCCCTAAAAATCTCCCCACTGGGCCAAGCTGGCACAGACAGATGCTACACTTTTCATACCACAGTCCTCCCTCCAACCCAGGCCCTCAAACCTCTAACAAACTTTTTTTTTTTCTTGTGGTTCGCGGGCCTCTCACTGTTGTGGCCTCTCCCATTGCGGAGCACAGGCTCCGGACGCGCAGGCTCAGCGGCCATGGCTCACGGGCCCAGCCGCTCCGCGGCACGTGGGATCCTCCCGAACCGGGGCACGAACCCGTGTCCACTGCACCGGCAGGCAGACTCTCAACCACTGCGCCACCAGGGAAGCCCTCTATCAAGCTTTTTAAAAAGTCTTTTATTTGCTCACACAAGTTCCTTGATTTCTTGTTCTTTTTTACTGTGATAAAATACACATAAAATTTACCACTGTAGCCTTTTTTAAAGGTACAGTTCAACGGTATTAAGCACGTTCATATTTTTGTGCATGTATCACCACCATCCATCTCCAGAAACCTTTTCACCTTGCAAAACTGGAACTCTGTACCCATGAAGCGCCAACACCCTGCCCCTAGCCACTGGTAACCACCATTCTACCTTCTGTCTCCATGACTTTGGCTGTTTTATGTATCTCATGTAAGCGGAATCATACAATATTTGTCTTTGTTGCTCGCTTATTACACTTCACATAATGTCCTCAAGGTTCAGCCAGGGTTTTCCTTTGCTTTTTCAAGAAAAAAAACAAAACCCCAATGCAAAACCACTTCTCAAAACCTGTCCAACAGTTCAGCAGCTACGCTACGTCTGAATTTCAACTTGGGCCCAAGGTGAGATGCATACCTCAAAAAGCCTTATATATCAAACCTCTAGATTTCAGATCCAACTTCTAATACCTTTCCCAGGGCCACCAACATCTCACCACTCTCTAGCTTACCCATAATTTTGAGTGTGAATGAGCAGAAACAAGTCAATTAGTGACAGGATACCTTCTTTTCTACTATTCTTACTTCGTAAAAGAAGACACCCCAACTCACTGCTTTCCAGTCGGCTATGTAATTTCTGAGACTCACATCCTCCTATTTTATAGCATGTTCCCATCAATCGTCTGACATCAGCTTCAGCACAACCCTATAAAATAAGGCAGAATGAGTACTATTTCAAACACGCCTGAGGAAAGTGAGGCTTAAAGAGGTTAAATAACTTGTCTGAGGCCACACAGTAAATCTGTGTCTGAGTCTAAACTAGGCATCTTGTATCCATAGAACATTTCTTCCATCTGCTATAACTCACGACATCTGTCTTGATAGGAGGTTATGATCGAAAGGGCATTAAAATATCCTACAGTTGTTCCAAGCCTCACACCCTCATTTCTTTCTTCCTTGCCCCCTCCTTTTTTTAAATGGGGTATTTAGATTTCTCACGCTAAGAAAAAGGGATAAGATGAGTCTCACTGAAGAAACTTAATTCTCAGTATCTCTAGCTAGAGCAGCAGTCTGAAGGCAACCTTTCATGTAGCTTCCTGAGCAAAAGAAGGTCAGTGCATTGCTACTATTTCCTTATAAATGTAAAATGCTTATTATCAAGCTCTAGGCTCATTTACCATATTCAATAAAAAGTAGTTTCTCAGAGTTTTTTCACAGATTTTATAATTTACTTTTAAGAAATTATCTTATCTCAATCTACACAGGCAATTCTAGTACAAATTAAAAACTGCCATTGCAAACAGAACACTCTACAAATCCTTTCTGACATCTCTTGGCAATTAACCCTATGACACAGAGATGTTATCATAAATGAAATACTGAATGTAAGCATGGTCAGGTCCATGATTTATATATTGAGTTTTCAAGATTCTGGAAAATAACTTCCCTTTCCTACCTTTCAGTTTTCTCTTCTGTTCATCAAGGGGATCGGACTCGGCCACCTCAATTGTTCCATAATTCAAAGCTGACAACCCTTCTAGAAATCTTAATAGCCTGATTATTACTGCAATGTCCACTAGGTGGCAGAAGAGGCAATCTGGCAGTAGTCGGAAAAGAATGGCTAAAATTCTAGCAATTCTGGGGGCTGCTCGAAGGACAACTTGAAATGTGGTCTCATCATTTTACAGATGAGGAAACTGACACCCACAGTGGTTATATACCACTTTGCCTTTTTCTCTGAAACAGCAGGCAATATACTTAAACTCCAGTTTGCTCACCTGTAAGATGGGACTAACTGCTTCTACCTAGGTCTGAGTTTATGATGAGAGGGCATATAGGAAAACACCTAACACAGTGCCTAGCCATGGTACATGCTGAATAAAAAGTATCCGTCACTATTTTTACTTAAAGAGTTATTGTCAGAACTAAAAAGAGAAAGATTTTCTGAGATGTCAGAATTATAACGATGTTTAAATTATTAATAACCTGGGAGAGATCTTACCATCCTGCATTTTGCCACTTTTTATAGGTAGCTGCTTCATCTGAGCTGCATGCTCTATTATTTAATGTGTGTATTCCCTTTCTTTCTTTCTTCATCTTTCCGAGGAGCATTACTACTTCTTTAGAGGACTATTTTTGCAAATTTTAAGTTTCAAATTTCTTTACCAATACCTACGAATATCCACCTTGAATTTGCTGTCACTTGTTGCTCAGTTGTTGGAACTTAACAGGCATCAAAGGAGATATGATAAGCTGGCTTCAGGATTGAAACCAATAGCGTTAATACCTAATATCTAATGGGAGCTAACTCTACAGCAGACCTTGCACTAAGGGCTCTCTCTGTGTGAATACACTTTGATCCTTACACAAAACTTTGAAGGAGGTACTTTTATTACTCCCATTTAGAGATGAGGTAATTGAAGCATAGAATCTACATAGAAATGTAATACATTCCACTGCATAGCACAACGTTCCCAGCAACCCTGGAATTATTCTTGCCTTTAATACATGAAAATTGTTCATTTCAAAGATCAGACTCTTTCGAACAACTTCCCTTCCCTCAGTTAGGAAGCTGGTACCATTTCAAATTACTCTGTAGGCCAACAACAAGAATAACATGAACCAACCTACCAATATCACAGTGTCATCCTGTCTCAAGCATTTTCTCAGACTCTCTACTTATTTCTTTTCTTAATGAGATTATTTATAATATTTGTAACTTATATTGTAATTTTACAATATTATATGTAACTAAGGAAAACTATAAATATGTATAATATTTAATAAAGAACATCATTTTTCACCAGCTGATGTGTTTTCCTATTTTTGTTTTAGGGCAAAATACTAAGAATAATCACCTCATAAAGCCCCTGATTTCCTAGCCCAGTGCCCTCAATCAATGCTGTGATTTCCCCCAAATCCCAGAGATCTAATCAGATCTTCATACAGCCCTTGGATCAAACAAACAACTTCTCTTCTTCGCTCCCCAGCCTGCGGCCACAAGGCATTTTTCTCTCCTCTCTTCCCTTCCCAAACAGAGTAAGCTCCTTGAGAAGAGGGATAACATATTATACTACTTATGTTTTCCCTGGGCCTCCTAATACCCAAACGCTTCCTGATTTTTTTTTTTAACATCTTTATTGGAGTATAACTGCTTTACAATGGTGTGTTAGTTTCTGCTTTATAACAAAGTGAATCAATTATACGTATACATATGTTCTCATATCTCTTCCCTCTTGTGTCTCTCTCCCTCCCACCCTCCCTATCCCACCCCTCTAGGTGGTCACAGAGCACCGAGTTGATCTCCCTGCGCTATGCGGCTGCTTCCCACTAGTTATTATACGTTTGGTAGTGTATATATGTCCATGCCACTCTCTCACTCTGTCACAGCTTGCCCTTCCCCCTCCCCATATCCTCAAGTCCATTCTCTACTAGGTCTGTGTCTTTATTCCCATCTTACCCCTAGGTTCTTCATGACATTTTTCTTTTTTTCCTTAGATTCCATATATATGTGCTAGCATACGGCATTTGTCTTTCTCTGTCTGACTTACTTCACTCTGTATGACAGGCTCTAGGTCCATCCACCTCACTACAAAAAACTCAATTTTGTTTCTTTTTATGGCTGAGTAATATTCCATTGTATATATGTGCCACATCTTCTTTTTTATCCATTCATCTGTTGATGCACACTTAGGTTGCTTCCATGTCCTGGCTATTGTATGTAGAGCTGCAATGAACATTGTGGTACATGACTTTTTTTTTTTTTTTTTTTGCGGTAAGCGGGCCTCTCACTGTTGTAGCCTCTCCTCTTGTGGAGCCCAGGCTCCGGACGCGCAGGCTCAGTGGCCATGGCTCACGGACCCAGCCGCTCCACGGCACGTGGGATCTTCCCGGACCGGGGCACGAACCCATGTCCCCTGCATCAGCAGGCGGACTCTCAACCACTGCGCCACCAGGGAAGCCCCTATGGCTCTTTTTGAATTATGGTTTTCTCAGGGTATATGCCCAGTAGCGGGATTGCTGGGTCATATGGTAGTTCTATTTTTACGTTTCCTGATTTTGATAAGACAATAAATGACCAAAATAAGAAACGTTAGGAACCTAAGTGATCTAAGATCTTGGCTTAGATGCATAGCCCCAAATTTGTCAACTGTTCACCCCTTTCTTATTAAATATGATGTCCAAGAAAACATGCAAGTTGTTGTGAAGCACAAGCATAGCAAGACTTCCTTCAACACTAAAATATAAAGATTGTGTGGAGCCCAACGAAACACTGAATAAGCCTTTACTGTGTGATGAGCTAGGCCACGTGCTGGTAACTCAAAGTGAGACACAGTCCTTCACTTCTGGGTTCAAATCCAGAAATTTGAAAAATAAATAATTTAAATGATATATGTGAGTAGAAGGACAGGGTCTTGTGGTCCCTTTACTCCTTTGTCCTTTTTCATCTTTGCCCCTGGTGAGCAACGTTATGCTATGAAGGGAAATAAGCACTGAGTACTCATGGGTCAAACTGGGGCCCTCTTACTTAGATAAGGGACAACACCAAGAAACACATGGGAAGGGGCAAGATGAAGCTGGGAGCAATAGAGATCAAAGGAGAGGGGCTTCCAGATACCGAAGGAAAACAGCTTTGACAGTGACTGAAAAATGACTTAGGAAAGGGGAAAGAAATATGCATATGCTGAGTTTCAGGCATATTGGCATTCAGCTGCAAAGAAGAACAGGTTCTTAGTGGTTACAGAGTGAGCCTGGCAATCGCACTTGCCACTTGAATATTACAGCAAATACATATCAGTAATGCTCAAGGTTGATATAAAATACAGAAGTAATATTGAAGAGGCAGTTGGTAATGCGGTTCTAAATACCAGATGATGGGGGTTTACCCAACTCAGGATGGGATGGAATGGAGTGGAATGCATTTCACATTAATTCATATCATCCCAAACCTTACAGCTGTCACCACAATGTAGAAATTTTAGCCGGCAAAAGAGTCCACCTCAAACCTCACCATCAATGTTATAGGTTGAATTGTGTCCCCACAAAATTTGTATGTTGAATTCCTAACTATTAGTACATCAGAATGTATTTGGAGATAAGGTCTTTAAAGAGTTAATAATGATTAAATGAGGTCATTGAGGTGAGCTCTAATAAAATATGACTGGTGTCCTTATAAGAAGAGGAGATTATAACACAGACACACACAGAAGACCATGTGACAAAGACACAGCGAGAAGGTGGCCATTTATAAGCCAAAGAGAGAGACCCTCAGAAGACACCAACCTCGCTGACACCTTGGTCTTGGAGTCCAGTCTACAGAATTTTGAGGAAATACAACTCTTTTGTTTAAGACACTGGTCTGTGGTACTTTATTACGGCAGCCCCAGCAAATTAATACACCCAATGCCTATAGGTATCACCTATGGCCACCCTCATTCTAAACTCTAAGGTCAAACTTCTGGGGAAGTTGCCTTTTTCAGATCACTTGCACAGACAATGGAAATAATAAATACAACTCTACAGTGGCCTTGTTCACCTCACAATTTCTCAGCTGCCTCAAAACGGGAAGTTTAATTTTCCTTCTTGTCACTGTCACAAAACCGCATGCATGGCTAAGCTAATTCATCTTGTAACACATACCGTCTCAAGCATGTCACGGGAGACCTATGGGTTTTTTCTCAAAAAATAAACACTTGAGTATGTTTTTAACAAGTTTTTCTCCCAAGGTTCAAATTTACGGGGTTAAACATAAAAACAAGAAGCATAAAAAAAATCACTTGCCTTATGTTATGGGATGTATCCAGTCAACCATGAGAGTAAAATGCCTATTTTTTCATTTTAAAAGGGACGTGCTTATTGATAAAGCCAGTGTTGTCTGTTCCAAAACTCAGCAGTACTGTTTAGCAGAGTACAGACCAAAAGACCCCAAGTGGCTCCAGGTAGCAAGTGAGTTTATGAGACAGAAGCCACGGCCGTATTAAAATTTCCTACCACTTCCTTTTCAGTCAGCTTCCCTATTTCTGATGCTCTTGAAAGAAAGAGACAGTATCTTATACTCCCTAGTTAAATCCATATCTTCTCTTCCTCAGCGTCCTACACAATGTCAAACCCAGAGGAAAATATCAATGGATATGCCCCAAACTCTGAACAAGAGCTACTCCGCAGATCTTTCTATTGAATGGGGGATTGAGAATACCTTACTCACGATTTTTAACACTTAAGGAAGAGCGAATATTTATGCTAAGGCACCAGAAAATCCATTACTATACAAGCAAAATACTCCTGCCATGAAATACAACCAGAAATTCAGGTAATGTGTACAAGACTATCCAACGCATTTTTTTTTTGACAAAACCTTTTTTAGGCAAATACACAGATTCAGACTTTATTGCTTATTGCCAACATCAACACAAAACCAATAAAATAAGGAATATTGCAATGATACCAAAAAATTAAAAGGTTGGAGCCTTATAACCTTTATGGGACAAGTTCAATATATTTGGCCATCAACCTGGTCCTTTGTCATGCTGGCTGCACTTCACCCCAGACCTCAAAATCCACATGGAGGGCTTCTCCAGACAGCTGGCAAGGAGGGGGCATTTGTCTGTCTGGCTCTTTCCATCTTACATTGGTTACAGGGAACTATCTTTCCTGTACTTCCAGGTTGCTGTATCCAGTGCCTCAGGACCACTAAGGAAGTAAAATCTGGGTCCCCCCACTACGGTGTTTCATTCATGTCCAAAAGTAGAGAGAAACCAACTCACGTGAGACAACAACCAAAGGAGAAAACAGAAACAGAGACAGAAAGCCTGAGGTATCTAAAAAAGAGTACTAGGTTTGTGTCTCAACATAAAGACTAACCAGAGAAGCACCCCCAAACACATGTTAAGCACATGATATATATTTTTCTTTTATATATAATTCTGTGGTGTTTGTATATACCAAGAGAACAAGATCATATTCCAGAAGTAGATTCAATCACATATGGGAATTTAATATATAGTAAAGGTCACATTTCAAATCAAGAAGGAAAAATTTTTAATGGTGTCAAAAAAATAGCAGTCCCGTAAGAAATAAGGCTGGATCCCTCCTTCATACCTTACAGCAAGGTAAAAACCTAACGGACAAAATAATGAAACAAAAAAGAAATCATAAATGTACCAGAAGAAACCAAAGGAAAGTTTCTTTGATAACACCAGAATAGAAAATGCATTCTTAAGTATGACATGGAGCCCAGAAACATAAAGAAAGGATCTGGGTTCAATTACACAAAAATCTTTAAGGTCTACATAGCAAAAAACAAAAACAAAAAAATCTTTAACTCATATCACAGAGAACTAATTTACACAAAGAATTCCTACAGGTGACAAGGTTAAAACTAACAATAGAATTGAAACATGGGTAAACAATATGAACAGCTGGTTCAGAGAAAAATACAGCTGTTACATACATAAAATGGTTCTTAAAACTTTCTTTTAGAGAAATAAAACCATAATGAGATAGCAAAACTGCTAGATGGAGTACTAATATAGGTAATTTGGTAAACATCACATTGGCAAGACTGTGAAAACTGTATTTTTATATGTGGTTCTTGGAAATATAATGTGGTAAACCTTTAATGGCTAGAAATTTAATGACATCGTTATCTGTCAAATTGTAAAGCATATACCCATTCGCCAAGGAATCTCAAGTTTAGGGATGTGCTACAAACACACACACACACACACACACACACACACACACACATTTATATGTGGAGTCATGTGCAGAAGATATTCATTGTAGCAGTATTTATATTAGCAAAACCCATGACATAACCTAAATGTACATTAATGGGAGAGCAGTCAAATAAATTATATTACATACATACAAAAGAGTAATTGTCAAATGTTCAAAGGAAGAAACTCTGTAGCTGCTGAAATAGAAAATTCTCTGAGATACACAATTAAGTATCAAGGACTAGGGCAGGACAGTGTTTATAACACATATAGCTGTATAAAAAAAGTACCTATTCTTGAATATGCACAGAATATACTCTAAATACAAATATTCAGCAAAGTGTTAAAGTTGTTATTTCTAGGGGAGAGAAATAAATTCAGAATCAAGGTTTAGAGGATCTGAGAAAGGAATACCTTTATGAATGTGGTGCTATGTAAACGTGTTACCTACTCAGAAAAATAAGCATACAACATTTGAAGTCTCTTCATCCCCTAATTTATAGAAACTTCCTATGAGCTCATCCTACTTTGTTACCAGGACACCCTTAGATACTCTGAATCCCAGTATAGACTCCATTTCTGTGTACTCAAAGAGGAAAAAAGTCAGAAGAAAAAAAAAAAGAAAAACAACAAAATGTTAACTATAGTTATTTCTATGTAGTAGGATTATAGATCATTTTATTTTTTCTTCATTTTTCTGACGTTCTACACTAAATACATATATGGTTTTTTATAAATAATATTAAAAGATTTTATATGCAACAGTTAAAATACTAGGAGAGAAAAAGACATTTTATCTAGTGCTAATCAAAAGAAAGCTGGAGTAACTATATTAATTTCAGACAAAACAGAACTCAGACTCAGGAAACTTATCACTGCTAAAGAAGGGAATTACATAATGACAGAGTGGTCAATACTCCAAGAAGGTAAAATAATCTTTAACATGTATGCACCTAACAACAGAGCATTAAAATGCATGGGTCAAGAACTGATAGAACTGAAATAAGCAAGTCCACTCTTATAGGTGGAGGTATCAAACACCTCTCTTTATGTAACTGATAGATCAAGTAGACAGAAAATCAGTTATAATAGAAATGAACTGAACAATACGGTCATTTAACTTGATCTAACTGACTTTTCTAAAATGCTGCATCCAACAACAGAATAACCAGGCTCACATGAAATATTCTCAAAGACAGACCACATTCTGAGCTATAATACACATCTTAACAAAGTTGAAAGGAAATAAATTATACAAAGTCTATTTTCAATCAATAATTAAAGTAGGAATCCATAACAAACATATATATATATCTAACTTAAAAAGCCAGTTCTTTGGGAAAAAATCAATAAAATTAACAAACCTAGGCTTCCCTGGTGGCACAGTGGTTAAATGAATCCGCCTGCCAACACAGGGGACACGGGTTTCAGCCCTGGTCTGGGAAGATCCCACGTGCCTTGGAGCAACTAAGCCTGTGTGCCACAACTACTGAGCCCGCGCTGTAGAGCCCATGAGCCACAACTACTGAAGCCCATGTGCCACAACTACTGAAGTCTGCGTGCCTAGAGCCCGTGCTCCACAACAGGAGAAGCCACTGCAATGAGAAGCCTGCTCACCACAACTAGAGAAAGTCCGTGCACAGCAACAAAGACCCAACACAGCCAAAAATAAATATATAAATTAAAAATAAATAAATAATAAAATAAATACACTTTAAAAAAAAAATTAACAAACCTTTAGCCAAGATCACCAGCGAGAGAGAGACAGAGAGAGAGACAGACAGAGAGAGAACAAATAACAAAAATGAAAGAGGAATTATCACTACCAGTCCCATGGACACTAAAATGGTAATAAACGAATACCATAAACAAGTCAGTGGCTACAAATTTAATAACTCAGATTAAGTGGCCCAATTACTTTAAAGTTACAAACTACCAAAACTCACAGTGAGAAATAGATAAATCTATGAAACAAAGCCTCAATCTATGAAACAAACTGAATCAATAATCAATACTCTTCCCCAAAAGAAAGCATCAGGCCCAGACGGTTTCACTAGTGAACTCCACCAAATATTTCAGGAAGAGATGATGCCAATTCTTCACAATCTCTTGCAGAAAACAGAAGCAGAAGGAACACTTCTTAACTCATTCTATCAGAAGAGAATTACTCTAATACCAAAACAAGATGAAGACATCACAAGAAAGGAAAACTAAAGATCAATGTCTCTCATGAATATAGATGTAAAAATCCTGAACAAAATATCATCAAATTGAATGAAACAACATATAAAAAGAATTATATACCATGGCTAAGTCATGGGATTTACTCCAGGTATGCCAGGCTGGGTCACGATTAAAAAATCAAAGTAACCACTACATTAACAGACGAAAGAAGAAAAGTCATTTAATCACATTGATTGATACAGAGAAAGCATTTGACATAATTCAACACTCATTTATTATTAAAAACTCTCAGAAAATGCGCTTCCCTGGTGGCGCAGTGGTTGAGAGTCCGCCTGCCGATGCAGGGGACGCGGGTTCGCGCCCCGGTCCGGGAGGATCCCACATGCCGCGGAGCGGCTGGGCCCGTGAGCCATGGCCGCTGAGCCTGCACGCCCGGAGCCTGTGCTCCGCAATGGGAGAGGCCACAACAGTGAGAGGCCCGCATACCGCAAAAAAAATAAAAATAAAAATAAAACTGTCAGAAAAGTATAAACAGAGGGGAACTTCCTCAATTTGATAAAGAACATCTACAAAAATTGGACAGCTAATATCATAAATAATAGTGAGAAACTGAACACTTTGTTCCTAACGTCAGGAACAAGACAAGGATGTGCTAACAACTCCTATTCAATACAATATTAGAAGATATAGATAGTGAAGTAAGACAAGAAAAGGAAATGAAAGATATAAAATACAAGGAAAGGAAGATATATGAGTACCTGTTTTCACAGATGACATAATTATCTATGTAGAAAACCACAGAGAATCAACAAAAAAAACTCCCGAAATTTCTTACAAAGCTAAATGTGGTCTTCTCACATAATCCAGCAATCATGCTTAACTACCCAACGGATCTGAAAACTTATGTCCATACAAAAACCTGCATGTAAATGTTCATAGCACCTTTATTCATAATCATCCAAAACTGGAAGCAACTAAGATGTCCTTTGAAAGGTGAAAAACCAAACTGTTGTATATCCATACAATGGAGTATCATTCAGTAATCAAAAGCAATAACTGAATAAGAAAAGATATAGTAGAAGATGTACTTCTGATGTACAGAACCTAGGGGCAAGATGGGAATAAAGACGCAGACCTACTAGAGAATGGACTTGAGGATATGGGGAGGGGGAACGGTAAGCTGGGACAAAGTGAGAGAGTGGCATGGACTTATATATAGTACCAAATGTAAAACAGACAGCTAGTGGGAAGCAGCTGCCTAGCACAGGGAGATCAGCTCAGTGCTTTGTGACCACCTAGAGGGGTGGGATAGGGAGGGTGGGAGGGAGACGCAACAGGGAGGAGATACGGGGATATATGTATATGTATAGCTGATTCACTCTGTTATAAAGCAGAAACTAACACACCATTGTAAAGCAATACTCCAATAAAGTTGTTTAAAAAAAAAAGATGTAGTAGAAGAATCTTAAACTCATATTGCTAAGTGAAAGGAGCCTATCCGAAAAGGCTGAATCTTGTACAATTCCAATGATGTGATATTCTGGACATGGCAAAATTATACAGTCAGTAAAAGGTCATTGGTTGCCAGGGTAAAGAGGGATGGGAGGAGCGTTAAAATGGTGAGGCACAGGGAATTACTTATTTATTTGTTTGTTTGTTTGTGTGTTTGTTTTGGCTGTGTTGGGTCTTCGTTGCTGTGTGTGGGCTTTCTCTAGATGCGGCGAGTGGGGGGAGCAGTGAAACAATTCTGCATGATTCTGTAATTATGGATAAATGATACTATGATTTTTTCAAAACTCATGGACCTTTACAACACAGAGAATGAACCTTAATGTACACAAATGTTTATGAAATTATTTAGGAGATCAGGGGCAATTTCAGTATGGAATGTAAAATGTGACAAAACAATCTAATTGTATTACATTTCTATGAAACAAGCCCACTGAAGTGGAGTAAGAAATAAGTTAACAACCTGAGTACCTTTGGAAATGAGCAGGGTCCATAAAACTAAACACAAAAGAAACTATGTATGCATAAGTACTCTACTCTACCTGGTAAAGTTCTTCCCCAGGGGAATATGGGTTAAAAAAATTATCCTATTGCCAGACTTGTAAAATGAAATTGAATAATTAAGCAAATGGACACCCAATAGTGAGAGCCACGTTTCTCACTGTTTGGGATGTGAGTTTACAGATGAGCAAGGGAAGAGCATAGAACGATCCAGTTTTGATGGGTTATAGTTGGAGAGAGCAGTATAAATTCACATTTAGCTTAATCAAGGAATTTGGTAAAGTTGCAGGATACAAAATTAATGCACAGAAATCTCTGGCATTCCTATACAGTAACAACAAAAGAGCAGAAAGAGAAATTAAGGAAACAATCCCATTCACCACTGCAATAAAAAGAATAAAATACCTAGGAATAAACCAACCTAAGGAGGTAAAAGACCTGTACTCAGAAAACTATAAGACACCGATGAAAGAAATCAAAGATGACACAAATAGTTGGAGAGATATACCATGTTCTTGGATGGGAAGAATCAACATTGTGAAAATGACTATACTACCCAAAGCAATCTACAGATTCAATGCAATCCCTATCAAGTTACCAATGGCATTTTTTATAGAACTAGAACAAAAAATCTTAAAATTTGTATGGAGACACAAAAGACCTCGAATAGCCAAAGCAGTCTTGATGGAAAAATTCGGAGCTGGAGGAATCAGGCTCCCTGACTTCAGACTATACTACAAAGCTACAGTAATCAAGACAATATGGTACAGGCACAAAAACAGAAATATAGATCAATGGAACAGGATAGAAAGCCCAGAGATAAACCCATACACCTGTGGTCAACTAATCTATGACAAAGGAGGCAAGAACATACAATGGAGAAAAGACAATCTCTTCAATAAGTGGCAGTGGGAAAACTGGACAGCTACATGTATAAGAATGAAATTAGAACACTCCCTAACACTATACACAAAAATAAACTCCAAATGGATTAAAGACCTAAATGTAACACCAGCAACAGTAAAACTCTTACAGGAAAACATAGGAAGAACACTCTTTGACATAAATCACTGCAAGATCTTTTTTGACCCACCTGCTAGAGTAAGGGAAATAAAAACAAAAATAAACAAATGGGACCTAATGAAACGTCAAAGCTTTTGCACTGCAAAGGAAACCATAAACAAGACAAAAAGACAACCCGCAGAATAGGAGAAAATATTTGCAAACGAATCAATGGACAAAGGGTTAATCTCCAAAATGTATAAACAGCTCGTGCAGCTCAATATTAAAAAAAAACAAACAACCCAATCAAAAAATGGGCAGAAGACCTAAAGAGACATTTCTCCAAAGAAGATATACAGATTGCCAACGAACACATCAAAGGATGCTCAACGTCACTAATTGTTAGAGAAATGCAAATCAAAACTACGATGAGGTATCACCTCATACCACTTAGAATGGGCATCATCAGAAAGTCTACAAACAACAAATGCTGGAGAGGGTGTGGAGAAAAGGGAACTCTCTTGCACTGTTGCTGGGAATGTAAATTGATACAACCACTATGGAGAACAGTATGGAGGTTCCTTAAAAAACTAAAAATAGAACTACCATATGACCCCGCAATCCCACTACTGGGCATATACCCAGAGAAAACCATAATTCAAAAAGACGCATGCACCCCAATGTTCACTGCAGCACTATTTACAATAGCCAGGTCATGGAAGCAACCTAAATGCCCATCGACAGAGGAATGGATAAAGAAGATGTGGCACATATATACAATGGAATATTACTCAGCCATATAAAGGAACAAAACTGGGTCATTTGTAGAGATGTGGACAGACCTAGGGACTGTCATACAGAGTGAAGTAAGTCAGAAAGAGAAAAACAAACAATGTATATTAACACATGTATGTGGAATCTAGAAAAATGCTACAGATGAACTGGTTTGCAAGGCAGAAATAGAGACAGAGACGTAGAGAACCAATGTATGGACAATAAGGGGGGAAAGTCAGGGGGGTAGGATGAATTGGGAGATTGGGATTGACATATATACACTAATAGGTATAATATAGATAACTAATAAGAACCTGCTGTATAAAAAAAATAAATAAAATAAAACGAAAGATTAAAAAAAAAAAGATGACCTAGAAAGCCCTTCAGCCTTCAGGGCCAAGAGCCCATAGGAGATAGCCCTCCTGAGTCTTCTCAGATGAAGGCTCCTTGCTGGAGACTGAGGCCTGCAGACTTGGACTCCTGTCTTACTCTAGTGGACTGAAACTTTGGACGTGCTCCATTTAGACTCTGCCCATAAACTTTATGGTGGGATGAACTGGGAGATTGGGATTGACATATATACACTAATATGTATAAAACAGATAACTAATAAGAACCTGCTATATACAAAAATAAAATTTAAAAAAAAATTCACATTTAGCGTAATATGGGTATTGCTATAGAAATATTTATAGATTTGTGTATTTATATGTGTGTGTATTTACTTATTTATTCATTTATTAGTGTATACCTATTTATTTCCTTGCTCTGTCAGCTGAGAGGGCTTAGAAGCAATGACCCCACCAACAATGATAACAACCAGCACCCAGTTCTTTGTTCCTGGTCCAATAAAAGGAATTGAGCATCCTTGGAGAAATGGCCAATTCTGTAACTGGAGTGAGAAATATACAAGAAAGAAGTAGTGGGGCAAACAAACACAATGATGAGGGTACATCAAAGGGACACAAGAGCCAACCAAAAGAGTTCCCAGTGGCCAAAGTTGGAACAATGTGAAGAACAAAATAAGACATTACTGAATTATAAGCCAAAGTATAAAATAAATATCCATAGGTCCTTAGTGATATTAGTAAATGATGGGATAAATAAACAGGGTAGAAGATAAAAATGTCCCATGCAGAGGAATTTCATATAATTTATGCAGATACTCCACCCTCAAGGAATATCTCAAATGTGAACTGTGAATAGTGTCTTCCTTCCAAAATGTACAGCATGGAAAGAGGAAAAAAAAAGAAAGAGTAATTTACAGTGGAGAAATCTGACAAGCACCACCTCACCCAGATGATCAGGGCCACCATCAGCAGTGATGAGTCATGCTGATAACATGCACCCTTGATATGATACGATGCAGTCTCCTTCTCCAAAACATGTACACCTTCAGGCTAATCATGAGGAAAAACATCATGCAAATCCCTCTAGAGGACATTCTACAAAATATCTGACCAGTAGTCCTCAAACTGTCAAGGTCATCATAAACAAGGACAGTCTGAGAAACTGACACTACCAAGAAGAGCCTAAGGAGTCATAAGGATTAAATATAATTCAGTATTCTGGATGGGAGCGTAGAAGACAAAAAGGAAATTATAAACTAAGGAAATCTGAATCAAGTATGGACTTTATTCAATAATAATGTATCAATAATTGTTCATTAATTGTAACAATGTAATACAAGATGTTAATCATACAGAGGAAACTGGTTGCAAGATATATGGAAACTGTCTGTACTACCTTTACATTTTTTCTATAAATCTAAAAGCATCCTAAAAAATAAACTTTATTTTTTGAAAGAAACTAAATAATAAAAAATATACTATTTGAAGAATGACACTAGAGCAAAGACTTAAATGAGAAAAAAAGTTTCAACTCAATTGGAATAAAGATATAGGACCTCTGGGTAAAGGAAATGGAGCGATGACTGGTAACAGAATCTTCTCCCTCAAAAATACAATCAAATGAACCAAAAAATAGTATCCTCCTCCAAAAACGACCCCAATAACAAATAATCAAGAGGGAAGGAGGAATTTAGTATCATGAACTTAAAATAAATTGGCATCCGAACAAATGAATGTAAAATTAAATAACAGAGTTAAGGAGGCAGAGCCAGCCCCTGTTCTAATTGTCACCCCTGAGATGCCAAAACATGATTTGAAAATAATCTCTAGAACTTTCACTAGTACTGGAAATTAGGGGAGAAACTAGCTACTATGTGGGTTTCATTATCTTTTCCCTGTTCTGTCTAAGTAGTGGTAGAAATAGATACTGGGGCTGATACACTCTGAGAACAAGAGAAACCTTAATTCTTAATTGGAAAAATGATGCGACAGCAGAGTGTTCACTTCACCATGGGGCATATTCCCTGAAGAGGTGTAGTAACTTCCAGTCTAGGGCATTGAATACGATCTCAGAATATAGAGTGGCGCCCAAGCTGAGAGAACGCCCACCACACCACACACCATCTCCTCCATTACCATTCTTTCACGTACAGAACAGGAGTCGAGCAACATAACTAATATAGTAGAACAACGGCCATGGAACCATGGGACTGAAAGGCAAGGGGATCAACAACACCATCTAAGAGAAAAGAAAGGTAAACAAGATGCAAAAAGAATAAAAACCTTAACATATCAACGGAAAAATCCCTCACCCTAAAGATGAAAAAAGTTGTGTATGTGTGCACACATACACGTATATACACATGCATCTATAGGCATAGGTGTAGGTATGTGAACAAATAAAATGGAACCCAACCCACTAAAGTACATAATCCAAAGAAGAGAGTATTCCCACAAGTGCTTTACTCTCTGGAACGCTATAATAAGAACACCACCTCAATAAAAACAAGACTTCTAAAAGGATACGATGGAAAAGAAAATGAGAAGAAAATACAGATGAAAGAAACTAATTGAAGACAAAAAGTATTATCATTAACAGGGCCAATAAATAAATTAGAAACGAAAAGGATGATGAAAGATACAACTGAAAAGTGTACTGATATTTTTGACTAATAGGAAAGATTAGTGACAAACATAACAAATGTAAACACAAAAAGAAAACAGATGAAAGTGTTTAAAGAAAAGCTAAGAGACAAAGATGAAGAATCCAGCTTAATTACCATTGGTTCTGAAGTAGGCTAACCAATACCTACAGCCCTAGAAGTGTAATACAACAAAGGAGCACTTTCCTTAAGTGGGAATTTAAAGAAAACCTGACTCTTTAGAACAAAAAACACAGTCCATTCCATGGAAATGGACACAATATTCAACAATGAATTCTCTCTTAGATTAACATATTATATTGCCAGCTCAGAAAATGAATTCAATTCTTATTATCCAAGGAAAAAAAAAAGTAAATAATGGGCTGGGAGAGAAACACAGCCTAGCTTCACAATTTTCCACAAGCAAAAAGGGAGCGGTGGGAGTGGTGGTTTTATAAAAGAACGTTAACATTCTATCCTTGGAAAATGTAAAAACTGTATACAATAAAAAGGAGAAGTTTGGGGAAGGAAGACTGAAAGGTGCCTTCATTTCTTTTCAGGGCACAATGTATAAAAGGGAATTTTGTCATTCATTTCCACCATTTAGTGTTTTTCCTAAGTTCTTGGTCTTAAAAAGATCTTTCAGGAATAAATGAATCATTGGCTTACCAAGTGCCAAGGTCTGGCTCTGAATATAGATGGGTATATGGTAGAAATTGAGGGTTATCTCTACCCTGCCCCATTGTTTTTGAGTTAAAGCATTTGCTTCCAGGGTATGCAAACGAAACTGGACATACTATCAAGGAAATTAAACTGATATCATATAAATACAAATTCATTTATTAGCATAGCTTTGATTTATTACTCTAGAACAGGGCCAGGAAGTAAGCATTTTAGTCTTTATAGTCACAACTACTCAGCTCTGCTACTGCAGTGCAAAAACAGCCATAGACGGTAAGAAAAGGAACAAGTGTGGTAGCTGTGTTACAGAACTTCATACACAAAAATGGGCAGCAGGCAGGTTGTAGCCCACGGGAAGGAGTTGGTGAATCCTTCCTCCAGGCCTCAACTTTGTGCATATCATACCAGAAAAAAAAAGAAAAATTTAAAAACATTTTTAAAAAACATTTTAACCTTTTGTATACTTTTTGTGATAGGTGTTTCTTGTTGAAATATGTGCACATTGTTATCTTCTAAGGAGTTACATGGTTGGCATCAGAAGAAGAAAAATTGATCTTTAGGGTTGAGCAGGTATTTCTGCCATTGGCGAGGTCTGGTTAATGCATAATGCAGATATACAATGCATACTTTAGGGAAGGGAGGAGGCCAAAAGGCTGAGAAAATATTTTATGTTTCAACTTTCTTGTTTTGCCTTAAAATTTTAATTTTTATTTCATCAAGTTCCACTATCCAAAAATAGAAAATACTTAAAATTAACATATTTCTGTCCTTTTAAATGTATTTTTTCAGACAATACTCTATTAACAATTGTACATACTAATTTTTACACTCAACATAGTATTATGAATTCTTATACAATTCAAACTTTTATAAACAGGATGATTTGTAATAAATGTGTACATTTCTATCACATAGTCATTTCAAGATTCAACTATTCATCTCTTCTAGTTGGGTATTTGCTATTCCACTCTATCCCTATAATGTAAGGCTTAAATTATCATCTTTGTACATAAATCCTTTTACATACCTCTTATTTTTTAGAATGACCTGCAGAAGTGTAACTACAAAGTATGAATATATTTGAGGCTTGCAATATACATCTCTAAATTCCTTTTAATTTTTACCTGTAGTATATGAGACGTGCCTATAAAAACTTTAAAGTAGTATATGCTTATCTTAAAATTAAGAACCACTATCACCTTAAAAAGCAATCTAGATTACAAATTAACCTTTACTCCACCCAATACAAGCTGTGTATCACATGGTGAAAACAAAGTTTAACTGTTGTTCTCTGGTAAGACATAAGACATTTATTTGCTTCAGATTTGGGGCTACAGAAGTAAGCATCACAGCAAAATCGCAGAGCAGCAATATTAAGCACCACGGACATTTCATTGTCAGTGAACATAAATCAAAAGGCAAGCACTTACCCTCCCTGAGTGATATGAAACCAGCATAAACATGGAGAGAGAAATCTGATGCTTGTCAATGGCTGATGAGTATTTTTCACTCCTCCTACAAATAAGTAGTAGAATGTTGCACATGAATACCTTCTATCCTGTGATTTATTTTCTCTACCAAGTATTACTCAGACAGGAAAACTGGAGCCGAAGCTTTTCCCCAGCATCCTGGCATAAAAATGCCAAGAGATAAAATAATCTAAATGTCAATATAAATTGCCCAAGAATCCAGGAATCCATTCAGCTTAAAACGATCATGGCCAATTCAACTGCTTAGAAACACTGCCTCAAACCAGATGTGTAGGAGACCATGTTTACCATTTTTTAAGCAACTGGAGAGACTAAAAACAGTACAGAAACTCTCTCACAGAGCTAGATTAGAATGCCATCTCTGCTAGCTGTTGCTGTGTGATTTGGGGCAATTAACCTATTCAAATCTTTTTCGTTCACTGTAAAATGGGGGAAATCATACCTATCTCATAGGTTGTAATTAAGGATAAGTAAGATAATGGACACCAGAGTGATTACTATGGTTCCTGGAAATTAATCTCAATCGATGTTGATTGAATCAGAAGCTCTTCCTACAGTCAAAGGATCAAAAACTTGTATTGTATCCACCTCAATAATTTTGTATATCTCTTAATGAAAGCAAAAGTAAACTTTGCCTTTATATTTCACTGGCTTAAACTAGCTTAGAACTTATTCTAAATTATAAGGGCCCTAATTACGATGCTTCTGTAACTCTTTAATTACCTTGAACACAGAACAAGATAAATAACTTAAAGCCTCATAAGCAAATTTATGCTTCAGGACAGCCCTGATCAAAGTGAATTTTCCTATGAGATGCCAAGCCTCACATTTTTCAACCTGTGTTCGTATAAAATCCAGACATCATTTCACTGTACACATTTTATATGCATTATTACTGTTTCTTTCACTTTTATTAAAGAAGAGAAATGATTAAAATCCCCATAAAGAGCATATTAAGAACTCCCTAGGGTGAGTAGACGCAGTATTGTATGAGATACTTATTGAATTCATCAGAGTTGGGTATGATGTACATATATTACGGAATTCTTAAAAATGCATATGGGCTCCCCTGGTGGCCCAGTCGTTAGGAGTCTACCTGCCAGTGCAGGGAACTGAGGTTCGAGCCCTGGTCCGGGAAGATCCCACATGCCACGGAGCAACTAAGCCCGTGCACCACAACTACGGAGACTGCGCTCTAGAGCCCGTAAGCCACAACTACTGAGCCTGCGGGCCACAACTACTGAAGCCCATGTGCCTAGAGCCCGTGCTCCACAACAAGAGAAGCCACCGCAATGAGAAGCCCGCACACTGCAACGAAGAGTAGCCCCTGCTCACCACGGCTAAAGAAAGCCTGCGTGCAGCAACGAAGACCCAATGCAGCCAAGAATAAGTAAATAAATAAATAAAATTTTTTTTAAATGCATGTGATTGACTTGAAGGCAGTGCTTTAGTGGAGAAAATTTCCATTTGAACCTTTTAAAAACAGACACTACAATATCTTCCTGACAGGTAAACAAGATGATAGGGAATCTACTGAAGTCCATTATGCAAATTCACTGCTGGGCTTTACGAGCGAAAAATAGGGCAGGTGGCTGCAGAATATGGGAGCAGAAGGTAGTTCCAACGTGTTTACAAACCCCGCTGTTCATTGCTGCCCAAGAAGAATCCCGACGTGAGTTCGCCACAACTCCCCTTTATAATTGTATGGACATCTTAGGAACAAGTTCTTCCAGAAGTAGAGCCTGAGCCAATGATTTGAGTAGAATGATCTGTTAAGGAAATACTCTCAGAAGAAACCCGTAAGGGAGTGGGGAAAGGGGGTAGAAAGGGAGCAGGAGGCAAGAAGGCTGCCCTGCAGGTGAAAGTGTACACTCGCCTTGATCCTGCTGGACTGTAAACTGACACCTCAGAGTCTCTCTCTGCAGTCCATGGAGCTGGGCTTTTGTGCTAATATATCAGAAGGTGTAACCTGAGGGAAGAGACAGGCCAATGATCAAACATCTCTGATTCTCCCTAAGGGACATGGGGGCTTCAGGACCTAGGAACCCTCCTCAGAAGTTCATAATTGTTTGCTTTTAGCACCAAAACATACAGAGACCGGAGAAGTGATTCAAGACGATGCAGGTGGGTGTGTCTAATTCTTAAATCTGAAAATAATTTTAGAAAAGCGTTTAGATTATAAGAATATGGTTTCCCCAATGGTAAAGCTTTTCTTCATTCCTTGAGGTTATTTCTCTTTGCCATTTTCACCAAGTCATTGACTATGTTTATCAGTTATGTCTTAAAATTCCCCCTCCCATAATAATGAGGTTAGTGGATTAAAGCAAAGGGATTGACATGCTTTTCACTGATAACACAGTGATTCAAGTTGAACCCAGTTCCCCACGAAGGGAAGGGAAGATGTCTCAAGCGAATGTGCAGAACCATCCTCTACTTGGTACACAATTCAAAATGCATTTCCTGCAGGTAATGAATCAATGACCTTAGGTGGCATCTTGATCTGTAGACAAGTAGTTTCATTCATGAGAGAGTAACACATCAGCAGGAATTTAAAGTGTGAGAGTTGACCTTTCTGAAAACTCATAAATATTTATAGGCAGACTTTCTCAGCCCTCACCAACCCCACCTCTACAAATCCTGAAAAACTACTTGCCTCCTCTCTGACAGCGGCAATATTCCTTTAATAATGACCAGGTGGGGCCCAACTTACCATTTATTTGGTGGCTCCTTGGCTGAACTGGAGAAGTCATCCACCTAGTTACTCCAAAACACTTTTTCACTTAGCAAGTGAAATAGTGACCCCACCTTTTATGTTCTGAACAACTGAACACTAGCATATATTGTTTTCATGTATAATTTTTTCATGTCCCTGCAAAGCACAGACACTCTTTGTGAATGGAGACTGTTTTATTACATCTTTTAAACATTAAAAATATGGACCAAAATTGATTGAGTACATCTACTCATTCAATCAACATTTTTAGGATCTTCCTAAGTTCCTACTTTGAATAATGCTTTTATAATTTCCCATATTACAATCCCTCCTTCTGTACATTTTCGTTACTGTATTTTTTGCCTGTCGTCCCAAATACCTTATGTAATATATCTAATATTTTGACAAACCCACAACTGTTTCCCACCACAAGAATAAGCCTATTTTTTCTCTAGGGTTGGGGCAAAGAGTGCTGCTTTGAATGGTTTGAGAACATCCCCATTCTTTAAAACAAAACTTTAACTTCTCAAGGTCCTATAAGAAGAAAACATGCAGTGAGTTGGGGTAGACCTAGAATACTTCCTTCAGAGACTTAAGCCAACAACCAAGAATAAGTGTAATGAGAATAGCAGAAAATCACACTGATCAGGTTAAGCTACGACACTGAGCCACACTTTTTGAACGTGTTTACAACACATTCTTATTATGTGTATGTTTCAGTGAAATGCAGGCTTTTAATGAAATGGAGCAAAACATTTCATGAAGAGTTAGGGGGCTGATATCTAAAGTATGCAATTTTCTAAATTACTGTAATTGAAGTTATTGTTAGATTTCAAGAGAGATGACTTCAAGAGTTCCCTAATTGGTCCCCAAGCATGCCAAGATTTCACCAGATAATGAAATGCTTCCATTAACACATGCTCCCTAAAAGTCCCCAGAGAAAACTGCTAGCTTCCAGGTTAGTGAAGATGCCAAACATTTCACTGCTCTGTGTTCCTGATGGGTGAGTTGATACAGAGGAGAGAAAGGTTCACATGCAATTGCTTATTGTACAGCACGGGCTTTTCTGGTGCTTAGGTGAGTAGGTGTAGGAGGCTATCAATAATTCATGACAGAAATTCAGAAAAATTTCCAGGGGCAACAGAGACATTGACATCTCTATAATTATGTTGTTTACAAAGATGCATAATAAGTAATTTTATTTCTCTACTAACAGAAGTTCTATATACCTGGTTGCTGAGGAAGCCAAGCCACAAAAAAAGAAACGCTTGGTTGTGCATATCCTGCTCAGGGTCAACGACTTCCTTGAACACTGATTGTGTTTGCCTCTGTGAACTTGCCTGGACATGTACGGTCAGAGATGTCTACACGTAAAATCACCATACCACTAGATGCCAACCCACACCCCTCATGCCAGGGCCAAGATCCCATTAGTGAGGCAGAGATATCTAGGCAGGTAAACTCAGACAAAACGAGTGGGAAAGTCGTGGTGATTGGAAACCCACTGACTGTGTTTACTTTTCTGCAATTATATTAGGATATTTCTTGCTGTGACACAAAATGGCCACATACTTAGAGGAAGACAAAAAAAAAAAGAAACTGGGGGGGTGAGAGAAAAATAGGACATGGAGAGGAAGCAAGATAGGATTATGCTGGCCTCAGAAAATGAGTAGGAATATTCCCTCTGCCTATATTTTTGAAAGAGATTGAATAGAATTGGTATTATTTACTCCTTAAATGTTTGATAGAATTAACCAATAAAGCAAGGTGAACCTGGAATTTTCTTTATGGGAAGCATTTTTTAAATAAACTTTTATTTTAAAATTTAGATTTATAGAAAAGTTGCCAAGATAGTAGCAAGTCCTCATTTAACCTGCAGCTAATTTTACCATATGTGGGCTTTTTCCACCTGAGCACAACTGATATTTTTGTCCAGATAATTCTTTGTTGTGGTGCTGCCCCGTGCATTGTAAGAGGTTTACTAGCATTCTTAGCTTCTACCCACTAGATGCTGATAGCACCAAGCTGGGACAATCAAAAGTGTTTCAATGTCTTAATATTCCTAATGTTCCCTGTGGGAAAAGATTATCCCTGGTGGAGAACTACTGCCGTAATGTTAATATCTTACACAACCATGGTACATTTGCAAACTTAAAAATTAACACTGGAGCATTACTACAAATCAGATAAAGCAAGCTACAGACTGGATTTCACCAATTTTTCTATTAACATCCTTTTTCTGTCTGAAGATCCAGTACAAGGTATTATATTACATTTAGTAAGGGAAGTATTTTAAAATCAAATTTCTTTAACTTTATACAGGGCTATTCAGCCCTTCTCTTCCGGGGTCACTATGGATAAAAATTATGTCTCTCACAGACTTTATTTGAAATAAGTTGTTAATTTTTTGACATACAATTGGTTGGTCATGATTTTTCTTATTATTCTTTTATTGTCTGTAGACTGTGTGATAATATTCCCATATTCATTCCTGATACTGGTAATTTATACCCTCTCTATTGTTTATTGATCACTCTGGCTAGAAGTTTGTTTATTTTATTGATCTTTTCAAGGAAAAGCTTTTAGTTTCACTTATTTTCTCCACTGATCCATTTTCTATATTAGTAATTTTTCCTTTTAGTTTTACTATTTTCTTTTTTCCACTTTTGGATTCAATTTGGTCTTTTTTTAGCTTCTTGTGTTGGAAACTTAAATTATTATTTGAGATTTTTCTTCTGTTCCAATATAAAGCTATAAATATACCTCTAAGCACTGATTTGGATGCATCCTGCAAATTTATGTATTTTGTGTTTTCATTTAAATTCGCTTTAAATCTTGTCCTTAGTTGTATAGCTTATGCTTATAATAGCAGTTTCAAAGTTCTTATCTGCTGTTTCTGTCATCTTTTTCTCATTCCTGGAACTTTTTCAATTAAGTATTTTCCTCCTATATATTGTTCATATTTCCCTTGTTTTTATTTTGGATGGATGCCAGATATTAATTTGTTGAGTACTGAATTTTATTGAAATCCCTGAAAGGGAACTGGACTTTATTCTCTTAGGCAGTTCAACAGTTATTTTAGATCTGGATGATCTTTTCAAGATTTGTTTGTAAGCTTTTAAGGGAACATCTATTGCAGCCTTAACTCTAGGGCTAATTTAGCCCCACTGTGAAAGTGTTCTCATCCTGGAGTCTCTACTATAGTCTATGTTTATTCAGTGATATCTCTCCACTCTAGCTGGTGGGAATTCAAAAGCCTCCTGCTCTGTATGAACTCCTGCCTACAGCTCCCCTGTAATCATTCCTTCCCCGCCAGCTGTTCTTTGTCAAATCTCATGGAGTTTCACCCCACATGTATATTCTGATATTCGAAGATTTAAGAGGACTCTTCTGCAGATGTCTCCAGAATGTGTTTTCTTTTTCTGTCTGTGCAACTACCTTCTGTCGAGTCCTCTACACCTCAAATTCTAGCTGCCTCAACATCCCTGAGCTCAGATCTCCGTCTCTTCAACTAAGCGGTATCACCAAGCTTCGATGGGTTCTTCCTCCCTGGACCACAGCGGAGAAGGTGCTTCTAGGAAGAAAGCTGTGGTACACATAGTGTTTGCCTTGTGGGTTTGCCTTCTCTGGTGAATCACGATCCTATTTTGCCTGTTGTCCACTATTCAAAACCCATTGTTCTGTGTACTTGCTACATGTTTCTGCCAAGTGGGTAAGTCCCATAACAAATAGTCTTTTATGGACATGGATGGAATTCTCTATGCAGCCTTCTGTTGGGACTGTCTGCCTATACAATTTTTACTGATGATCTAGAAAGTGCTAGATGTGTTGGATGCTGTCCTGGGTACTTTACTGTGATAAATCAGTTAACTTTAACTGATGTGTGAGGCCATTATTCTTCCCAAACATTGAGGGTGCAAAAGCAGTATGGGTAGTAACTGGCTGATTTGCAACCAGGTCCCCCAGCCTCTTAGTTCAGTACTCCTTCTCCTCAAGAAGCAGTGTCATGTTTATAGGGACTTCATGTTTATAGGGATGAGTCTTCTGGAACTAAATATCTCCATTTAGTGTCTTATTTTTTTAAAGCTATCACTTGGCCTTACTCTCTGCTTTGAGAAGGGCTATATATTAATATGCTCATTTAATAGATAGGTCAACTGAGTGTCAGAGGGCTCTGTGATTTTCTCAAGATCCTACAAATAGTAAGCACTAAGGGGAAGCAGAGAATTAATAAGGGGGAGAATTAATAAGCACTTACATCTCTGAAGGTCTACGACAGCATTCCTTCCATTACAGCCTACTGGAGAGCACCGGTTATTTAACTGGCTGTACTTTACTTTTTCCAAGAAAGCAATCCTTAAAATAATAAATCCTTAATTGAAATTAGCATCTTCAATCTTCTCCTCCAGTTCACCCTCTCAGATCTGATCTGACATTCTGTCAACCATGTCCTTAAGGAACAGATTCCACTGTCGGCTTTGTCTGAAATGACTGTCATGAGTTGACTTGTAAAAAGTAATTTGTTCTTCCAGGTTCCATTATTTCTGTACTTTCCTGTATGCATGTGATACTTTAATAAAACTATCTACCAAAAAAAAAAAAGTAATTGGTTCTATAATTTCGTACATGTCAAAATCTGCAACACACTGTTTCCTAATTGCTGTTTTGTGTGTGCACACAGGTGTAAAATCAATTTAGTTGCTAGGGTAGTTCGTTAGCTATGTCTATCCACAACCAAGTAGTAAAATGTAATGACTGTTCTGAGGCTGTGGCTCAAGCTTTTCAAAGCCTTTGTGCCTCATCTATGAGATTATGTCAAGGTCATATAGCCTTCTGGGCCTCAGTTTCCGCAACTATAAAATGGCAGCTGGAGATAACTAGCCTAGGAAACATTAAGATTCCTTCTATTTCTGACATTTTAGATTTCGACTTTTAATTACATTTAGCTGGCATTGTAGCAGCTAGGAATACCTATTAATTAGCACGTTCGTCCTCACCAGTACAATCATCACCCAGGTTCGAAATGGTATAAAGTCATCTTAATAAAAATAAGATACAATATTTTCTATATAAATGAAATATTCAGCAGCTTCTACTTATTTGAAAATCAGTGAAAGCCTTCTAGAACGTTAGTTATATAGGACAAAAGATAACTTTTCCCAGTGGGTCTCAAAATATAGCATGCATCAGAATCCCCTGGTGAGCTTCTTAAAACACGGATCACTGGGCCCTAGCCCCGGGAGGTCTGGGGTGAGTCCTGAGAATCGAAATTTCCAACAGATTCCCAGGTGGTGCTTATGCGGCTAGTCCTACCATCACACTTGAAAAACCACTTAGTTAGCCTATCCTACTGCTTTCCTCTTCTCCAGCATTGCAGAGATTAAGAAGTGTAGAGAAGTAAGCTCATCTGTCCAACATCACATAGTAAGTTCCAGAGTCAGGTCTTCCGCTCATCAGCCCTTTGCACTGTTTCTGCATGATCTCCTACACTGCCTCAGGCTTTCTGTAACATTTAGAGGCCTGTCTCAAAAGTATGTTGTTAATGTGTTTCTCTGGATCACGATGCTACATGGTACCTTTTGTGGACACAGTAAAGTGCACAAGCCATGACAGAAGGCTTGGAACATAAGAAATAAAAACCTCAGGGAAATTACATGTCCTTTACTGCCATCAGTATAACTGATGGGAGCGAAGGACATGCCTTTCACTCCCATCAGTATAACTTGCTATAGCACTTTTCACTTCAACCTATTGCTATTGGTTTTTCTAACTCCCTTGACTTTTCCAAAGTGCTAATATTCATTTGATTGCCAGACACGTAAGTTCAAATAAAGCCACTTTACGTAATAATGTTACCATTTAAAATGAAATATCAAGGGAATTTTTCGTACATGACAAAACTACTAAGACCATCCTAAGCAGAGCACATAAGAGACTCTAGTAGTACATAATATGGATGTGTCTTAAGATGGAAAACCCAAGAATTCCAATTCTAAAACCTGTAACTTTTGTAGGAATATGCAGACAAAAGATCTGTGTTCTTCTAACTTGGTGGCATTGTTGGTGCATTTTGCAAAACACAGGTGTTAAAGGGAGCTGTTGTGTATTCCATTCCATTTTCTAACTCCTTCCCCTTCAGCCGAACCTCTTAGAAGAAACAACCCTTGAAGGAAGAGGCAGCAGAGGAAGGGAAAGGAGAAGAAACGTTGAGAGAGGAAGACAAAGCTGCTTCTCAGACCATCAGATCCTGATAAACCCAAGAGAACTCAGTGAGGCTGGCCAAGTCCTAAGAACAAAAAAGACTCTGAGGCCAGTCCAATGATAGGCTATTAATTGGGGCTTTTCATGGTCCCTTGTGGTCTAGCTAAGCAATAAATCACAAGTCGTGGGAATGATGGAACTTTGTAACTACATGTTAGAGGCACTAGATCAGATTAATAGGGTTCTAGGAAGCGGGCTAATTACATCAACATCAACACCTTCTAAACAACTCTGAATTTTAGTTCTGATTTTTTTTTAAAGAGGAGAATGGGTCATGAGCATTGATTGAGACTTGACTCTAAGTGGTTTAAAAGAATAGCAACCATTAACCTAAAGTACATAATATTTTTATCTTTCTTCTCCTATTGGACCCTTTCTTTTTTATTGAATTGCTTATTGCTTATAAGCTGAATTGCTTATCTTGAACCATGAATCTCAACTCCAGCTTCCCACGAGAATACCTGGGGAGTTTTAGAAAATAATAGAGGCCCAAGTCCGAACCCAAACCAATTAAAGGAAAATCTCTGTAACTGGGGCCTCCTCAGATGATTCTGACATGCAGCCTGTCTTGAGGAAGACTTCTACAAATTTCTCCGTAAGAGTTGAACAATGGCCAGTTGTATTTCTCCTCTCCACGCAACATCAAGATATAGTTTCTATAGAGGAACTCAATAATTATTTCCACTCAGATAGGAAGAATTGTAGATGGGTTAAAACATAGACTCTGGCATCAGACTACCTAGGTTCATATCCCCCAGCTTACCATTTATTAACTAGCTGAGTAAGCAGGTTAAGTCACTCTACCTCCCTGTGTTCACTTCCCTCCTCAGTAAAAGGAGGATAATCCCTTTACTTGCAACATAAGATTACTGTGAGATTCAATCACTTACAATGGTGACTGTTACAAAGGAAGCACTATTATTATTTCCAAACGTCTCCTGGAGACAGGATAGTATTGAATGTAATGGCTGAAAACACAGACTTTAGAGAACAATGAATTCATTTTCAGGTCCTAGTTCTGCCAATGTACAGTGTGATCCTGCAAAAGTTATCCAATCCTCCAGGTTATCCATAAAATGGAGATAATAATATGGTTATTATATAGTTGCTGGGGAGATTAAATGAAACAACTCATGTCACAAGCTTAGCACAGAGCCTGGCTCAACAATGAGTTCTTGTCATCATTACAACAACTAACCTGGGAGGAGGCAGTGGATTCATGAGACACTTCAGTAAGATCTTCGGTTGACTTTTCCATCTCAGGTCAGAGGGAACATTGTATTTATAGAGGTCACCAGTCTTTTCTCTAGGAGAGTGACGAGGAGAGTGAAAAATGAGAACAACCCGCAAAGGAACTGGTAGAGCTTGAAACTGCAGACCTCAGTTATCTTGGGAGAAAATGGATTATCATCATTAACGTCTGCTGTTTCCAGCCCAGATGCAACAGCCAGAGGCATCTTAATTATAAGCGGCTTCAGAAATTAATCTTCATGATTCTAAGGCTTCAGAAATTAACCTCTTGTCCTGAGAAGGTCAAGTTAAATGCCAGTCCCAGACGGAACCTGAGGGGACATTCGGATGCCACAGCAACAGCACAGTTGGCCACACAGCTGTGCGTTCTTCCTTCAAATTGCCATCGATTTCTCCAAAAGCATAGCTCGAAAGACATTTCAAAAATAAAGATCTAAGGGAGAATTCTTTTTTTCTCGATTTTAGTCAGAGCCCATCTGGAGACTCAGTAAGAGTTGAATTTGTATTTGGCTACAAATTTCATTTTGGATGGGGAGATGGGGAGAGGAAAGGGGCTGTTATATCTACTGACTTTTGCAGGTCAGAGTAGCAAAGAAAGACATATCTGATTCCTGCTGATGACACGGTACAGCTTTCTTACTGGCTTATTTCTTCTTTAAAAATAAACACCATTTTCCTAATTCTGTAATTGAGGGCACAGATATATTTAGCCTCTGGTTAGAAGCAAGAAACCATGGATCCATAAAAAATAATATAGCCCAAATGTGTGTGCATGTTCCTATGTTTTACAAGTCAGTCAACACATCCAATTTATGCCACCCAAAGTAGCTCTCTGGTCAGATCGTACATGAGAGATGAAAACGATAACAAAACTACCACTGTTTTCATAACAAATGCTTATTATTTGAATGAACTTTTTAAAGTACATAAATTTTATGTACAATTATGAAGCTGTCACGAATAAAACATAGTGTTAATGAGTACCAGGTGGTAGATGGCTCCTGCTAGAAATAACATTACTATTAGGTTTAAAGTAAAAAAACAAAAACAAAAACAAATCACTGTCATGTGAAAGCAACAGTAAACCCAAAGATGGATTTGGGGCACCACTCTGCCCACATCTTACAAAAAGCTAAGCTTTTATAAACAAATCCTATAATAACCTCTTTTATCATCCTCCCATTTTAAGGTGCTTAGAACTTTGCTCTATTAAGTGGCAAAACAAAAGGAAAAGGATTATTTCTCTCAAGATATTCAACCACAAAACTGTAACAGAGAAGGAGTTTAGACATTTTTTCTGGTCAAGTTATTTATGGGCCTGTGGTTCTCGATTTCCCTATCTGTAAAGCAGGGATGAGAGACCCTCATTTCCAAAGTTTACCTCCCCCATCCCAAGTAAAAACTACTGAATACAGAAGGAGGGAGGGAGTTTTTTATTATGTGACTGCCTGCTAAATGCCAACACTTTCATATGGGGTGTTTCAACTAATCTGTACAAAAAGCTTCTTAAATGAGTTTTAATACCTACTTTCTGAACAACGGAAACAGGCTCAGTGAAATTAAGCCATGTATTTATACAGAAAACAGAGTTGAATCCACGTCTGCTAAATAGCTGTCTCCCTTGAATGGAAGGACACAGCACAGGACTGACGTGACCCTGCTAAACCTCAGGGAGATATAATTCCAAGAAAGCAAACCTTTTCTCTGACCAGAAATGTCATGTCTAGCAGCTGCAAACATGTGTTCTGAGAGCACTTAAATGTGGTAGGAAGACAGACTTATAGAATGGATTAGCAATGCCTACAAGGTACCAAGGTGTTATGGATTGACTTGTGTCACCCCGCAAAAAGATGCTGGAGTCCTAACCTCATTACCTCAGAATGTGAACATATTTTGGAGAAAGGGTATTTACAGAGGTTATCAAGGTAAAATGAAGTCATTAGGGTACATCTTCATCCAATATGACTGGTGTCCTATTAAAAGAGGAGAAATTTGGACACAGACAGAGACACATACAGGGAGAATGCCGTGGGAAGACTGGAGTTACACATTATCACAAGTCAAGAAACTACCAAGAGCTGGGAGAGAGGCCTGGAACAGACCCTTCCCTAGCACTTTAAGAAGGATCATGGCCCAGCAGACACCTTGATGCCAGACTTCTAGCCTCCAGAAGTGACAGGCAATAAATATCTATTCTTCAAGCCACGCAGTTTATGGTACTTTGTTACAGTAGCTCCTAGGAAATGAACACAAGGGGCAAGAATATGAGACCATGAGAGACACCTATTAATAATCTTCTGTTAGAATATGAGTGGCCTCATTTACCTCTGAATGGCTGGCCCAGCGCCTGGAAGAGAAGATGCTCAATTCAAAAAAGTTTCTGAACTGATTAATACGAAGAGAATATAATGGGAAGTTTCCCCTTTGCCAATGCTGTGTTGATGCAAAAGCAGGCCACACATCGCTCCAGCAGCTATTCTTTGGAAGAAAAGCAAAGATTCAATGCTTACGCAGGGGAGGAGAGACACTTGGATGGAAGATCCCAGCAAAGTGGAGAATGAATAGTTGAACTGAGTGAGGAAACTGACAGTGTCTGGGTTTGGAGTCACATCTCTAGGGAGGCCGCCTGGAGGAAAATTAGAGTGAAGGAGATTATTATTAACCTTGATGTGATTTTTTTTTTTTTTTTTTACTTGAGACTCAGGCTAACAATGTGTTTAGAGTGAAGAAGGGACAAATGCAATTTACTCTGGGATTGAACGCCATCCGATGAGGTTACCTCACTCATTTTAAAACGTTATCTCACTGTGTCCACTCATTTCTCAGCACCACGCTATTTGCATGAAGTATTTTCAGATAAATATATTTTAGCAGGATGTTCATGAACCACAGCCAATAAAAAATGTAAAATTAGCATACTGGAAGAGCTTAACTCTCATGGACGCAGCCTCCTTAGTTCAACAGCTACTGAATTTAGCTAATAGGGGTTGATCTTAGAGCTTTCCAACACCAGATTGACACATCTCATGGGCAGCTTTCAGATCCGCTCCCACGAGCTATTCATGCATCTCTGCCTCAAAGGAAATTCACGTTGGCTTCCACAGGAAATGGAGACTCGGAGAATGTGACTGAAGTACAGCTCTACCCCCAAACAGCTCTGGTGAATGCAAATTGTCTTGAATCCAAAAATAATCCTTACAATTGTTACTATTAACATTTGCCGCCTACTTATAATGTACTGAGTACCTTTCCTACACTATCTTAAGAAATTATCATGAAGACCCATCCAATACTTAATTGCACTTCTACAGAGAGGAATTATTATAATTGCTATTCTATACCAAGAATTGCTACTCCTACTGCCCAGTTTCCATCCTTCTTCACCATAACATAATTGTTTGAGATGTAAAGGTGAAACAGGAAGCCATCATCTCTGGTTCTGGGGGTTATTTCTTCTTTCTTTCACTTACTCAGCAAATTTGTATAGAGAGAGCAGTAAGCATTGGTATTACTCTAATTAAAAAGACAAGGAAAAAAATAAACTTTGCTAAATAAATTTATCTACGGTCACCATACATCCCAGATTTTTCAGAGGATAGTCCTAATTTTAAATATTTAGGTGGCTTATTCCTACTTGGAGTGCAGAAAATGAAGCTACCCTCAAAGATAGACGGGATCCAGGAGTATATTAGGTAAACTATGGCACCCAGACCTCCAGTCTCTGGGAAAAAATCAAAAAAGCTTGAACAAGAAGATAAACACCCTCAAGGAATGACCAGAAAGCTCCCTTCAAATAACCATAAACATAATGATGACAACTTTGATAATGCAATCCAAAACCAAACAAAAACCAAGGACAAATGACATTGTCTGCAAGGTAAACCTCAAAATCTAGTATGATATTTGTTATAGGAAAAGCAACCACTGTTTACTGAGCAGCCTCTTTGTGGCAACACATTACATAAACTCTCATTCAATCATTGTTTCCCTTTTTCCCCCCCCCCCACAGGAAAAAACCTGATGCTTAAAGAAGCAAAATAAATTGCCCAACATGGCTAGTAAGTGGCAGAGCCAATATCTGGATGCAGTTTTGATGCTAAAAGCTGTTGTCTTTCCACTGAATTGATTTTAAATCAGCACACATCCTAATCCAACTTTTATAACCAGACTGCACGTAGGTTACAAAGCAAGGCCTCTGTAACGAAGTATGGATCCTGCATTGGCAGATACCAGTCTCAGAGCGGAAAAGGAACAGAAGAACGACTTCAGCCTTGAAGAAGGGGAGGTTCCTCTCTCTTAGTTTGAGCTAATACACAGGTGAAGTACTTTATAGCTGGCAAGATTATCTCATTTGATGCAACAGTCCCCAGATTTCAATTCCTCACAAAGAAGAGAAACATTCAGAGACTGCAAGATCCCTCCCTCAAAACTGGTTTGTTTGGAGACAGGCAGAATTTTCACTAATGCTACTTTTTTTCTGATTTTTAAGCCTCTCTGTGAAGTAGTGAGACACTGATATTTAAAAATTATCAGACGGAAATGGATGAAAAGACAGTGTATTTCAGGGACCTACTGCCTTCACTTTCTTCCTATTCAAAGCAGCAAAAATCAAAACAGCATAGAGAGTCAAATGAAAGCAAGAAAGAGTACAGATGTTCCTGGCTCTGGTTCCATTCGATTTTTTTCCATTAGTTTCAAAAAAAAAAAAAAAAGGGTAAAATTGAGACTGTGAAAGACCCAGACTGTTAGAGGACGAAGATAGTATCTACTTTTCCTTCCTTGACACATCACGCCATATATATTTTATGGCGGTTACATTGAAGCGATTAATTCATAACGGGACAGAAGCAGCTCACAAAGACTTACAGCTTATTTTTAATAAGTGCTAATACATTTATGCCTTTCTTGCCAGACTCCCCTTCTAGAAACACTTGCCTTCCCAGATTATATCCATGAAAATTAATGATCTGTCACTAGGCTTGCCTCTGTCTTAATGAAGTAGTGACTCAGAGCGATTGCAGTCAGGTGTGAGAAACTTGTTTCTCCTGTGGATGATAAAAGCCCTTGCCTCATTCTTTGCACACATTTAATTAGGCGAAAGCCAAAATAGATAATAATAATCACCGTGGCACAATGATTCTGCATATTTCAACAAGTGAAAAGGGTTTTGTTGGTGTTTGAAAGCTCTTCTGCATGGAGGAGGCAATCAACAGAAGACGTATCAAAAATTCAAATGCCCTGGTACGTTCTTTGCTTCGTGAAAAGCAAAATGCATGATTCATAAAAGTGAGTATCTTTATTGAGCAACTCATAACCCACAGGGCTAAGTGTGGTGAACAAAATAAAGAGGAGGGTGTTGATAAACAGTAACTGAAGGTGGAAGCCAGCGGCCTACACCAAGTGGAGCAGACAGAGAAGGCCCTGCAAGGAGATGGCGCTGGAGTTGAAATCTGCACCAAGATCTGCCAGGAGGAGGTGTGGGCGAAGAAAAACTCGGACAGAGGCCATGCACAGCACAAAGACCCAGGGGAGGAAAACTGTGTCACATCGGGCAATATTCCTGACATGAGGAATATTTGGGGCTGGATAATTATTAGTTATTGGGTGTTGTGATGTGCACGGTAGCATGTGCACTGTAGGTGGCTTAGAAGCATCCCTGATCGCTACCCACTAGATAGCAGTAGTACCCCACTCCCCTGAAGCTGTGACAGCCCAGATGTTTCTAGACATCGCCAAATGTCCCCCGGGGGGCGCGTAAAAATCTCCCACGGTTGAGAGTCACTGTGCTAAAGAAAAAGATAGAGGCCAGGTAGGTGGAGCAACTGGGAGAATTACATCTACAGCAAGGAAGGAAAATGAACCAGAGCTAAGTCAGCCACGCTAGCACTATTTCAGGCCTCACGACCTCAGAGATGCTCGTTGCCGGGCGTATGGCAGGGTTCCATGTCAAATTCACGTGGACCAAATTTCAGTCTGACAAAACTAGAGACTTCGTCTGTCTCAAGGAACACTGAGGTGCTCTGTGCCTCCGTCCATCCTCAGCCTCCTGACCAGCCTGTGAAGCCACTCTGCCAGCCCGAGCCATGCAACTGGGCTCGCCACAGCCTGCCTCCACGAATTCTGCCTTCCTGTTTATGTCATCAGCGAATGCCTTGGTTCTCTACAGAAGAGAGAAAACATACCATCTCAGCAAATGAGAGAGCTGAGTGCCCCAAGATTTGAGAGACAATGGCTTCCTGCGGGTGATGATTGTACATGGTACATTCACAGGGTCAGGAAAGAAGTAATAAGCAAATAAGGAATCTGGGATTTAATGCACACTTTTAGACACATTTTCCTCATCCGTTTTGTTTCTTTATCTATGAAATGGGATCAGTTTTATTAAAAACCTGTTTAGTCAACGAATAGGTCTGAAGGGAAATGAATTCTAATAACCTGCCCTTAAGTAAGCCATTAAAAATCATGGACTTACTGAGTGAAACGGAGGCTGAGAAGCACAGGTGGTGAAGCAGCAATGGCTTATCCCAAGAAAGTTATCTTTGCTCCAGGATAAAGTACTAACATATAATTACAGAAAACGTTGACTAGGATCAGAAGTAAGGCTCATCTTTCCTCTGAGCCCCAAAACTAGATGATGCTCCACAAAGCCTGTGCCAGCAAAAAGACCATTCCAAGCCTCTCTTTGAGAGGGCATGAAGTAAATGAACACATCTTCCATTTAAAGGAAGTCTATAAACAGTGCTCTTTGGGCACAGTTACTTACTTTCTTCTATGTCTTATTTCCTAAAATTTGAAATTTTCTAAGATACTTTACAAATAAGGGCAAGTGCAATTTTTACTTTATTCTGGGCAGGAGAAAGTTAATGGCCTTATTTTTATGTTTAACCTAACCCTCAGTTAGCATCAATACGTTCCATGAAGTTCTAGGCACTTTACTCATATGAATGCATTAGGTTTCATAAAAACACCTGCCTCGTGGTACTATTATTTCCCCCAATTCAAAGGTGGGAAAAATAGGCACAGAGAGACCAAGTGACTTGAACAAAGTTGCACAGCTACTAAGTCAAGTGGGCCGAATTTGAGCCCAAGCAGGTTGATGAGTCAACCACTCCCCAAATTGTTTGTCAACAACAACTCAGAAGCAAGAAACATGAGCGTCGCTTGTTTGCTTTTCTTTGTTTGGATAGAACCAAGAAGTAAGAAAGAAAAGGGTTAATGCACACAAAATAGGATTTTAGAGTAATCATAGGAAAAACAAATTCCCTGGCTATTTGGGTTTAAAGGGAGCACACCAGGGATGGACCTAGCGTCTGTCATACAGAGCGAAGTAAGTCAGAAAGAGAAAAACAAATACCGTATGCTAACACATGTATATGGAATCTTAAAAACAAACAAAAACAACCTCCTGATGAGCCTAGGGGGCAGGACAGGAATAAAGACGCACATGTAGAGAATGGACTTGAGGACACGGGGAGGGGGAAGTGTAACCTGCGACGGAGTGAGAGAGTGGCATGGACATACATACACTACCAAATGTAAAATAGATAGCTAGTGGGAAACAGCTGCATAGCACATGGAGACCAGCTCAGCCGGTGCCTTGTGACCACCTAGAGGGGTGAGAGGGAGATGCAAGAGGGAGGAGATATGGGGATATATGTATATGTATAGCTGATTCACTATGTTATAAAGCAGAAACTAACACACCATTGTAAAGCAATTATACTCCAATAAAGATGTTACCAAAAAGGTGGGGGGGGGGCAAATAAATAAATAAAGAGACCACACCAGGTTACTTTCCTCTCTTGGATCCCAGTCTCTGAAAATTTAAGAAAAAAATAATAACGGATTGCTAGTCATCAACTGCCTATTATGATGAGAAATGGGCAGGGCGGGGGTGGAGGAAAGATGGGATTCCTCATAGGAGACTTTCTGTTCACGGGTTCACTTTCTGACAGCATCATGATGAATCTCATGGAATCTGATATCAAACATATGGGCCTTCGAGTGCCAGAAATTTCTCTGTGTTCCGTTTCCCTGAACACTTCACTCTCAAGGTCATTAGACCCACCTGTATCTTTTCATTTTCCTCGGCTCTCTGCAACACAGTACAGGGGCATGTTACACTCTGTAGGCAAGCACCTGGAGAGGGTAATTTCAGGTTTGGGAGGCATGAAACAACAAAATGCACGTTCCATTACTGACATAAACACATTTCCTGATAAAATGAAGCCCGCTGGGCTTCCTATGGTCAATGCTGATGTCACTATAGACACTGAAAGAAAGAATATCATTTGGATAGAATTGGAGTCAAAATAGCATACCTGATAGAAAGATGGCAGAGCTATTCACACATTTCGTTTGTTAAGTGTCAGCATAAAAAAAAATAATTGGAAAACTTTGAGAGTTCCCTAATCATCAATCTATTTTAATACTCATGGGTTGTAACAGTATGAAAATCTCTGTTTTTTCCCAACCATCAGGCAAATGCTAGAAATATATAAATAAATGATTCTTTAATAATGCATTCATCCTTCGACCAGAGAAGGAATGGGTAGAGTTTGGTAAAAGGATAAAGCTATTTCTGAACATAATAAGGAAGGAGAATTTGCAGGCAGACAGTTGAAGAAGAATGTTATAACCTGTGCATAGAGTGAGATGGAGCGGGCTGGACTCCAAAGCCCAGGAATGGCCCAAGACAAATTCCATTATTCAATCAACAAACACTGGCTGAGTTGCTACTTTGTTCTAGGAACTGTGCTACATGTTGCAGTACCTCACTTAATCCTCCCAATGATAGGGTTAAATGAACATCACTAGCCTTTTTATCTTTAAACAGATTAGGACCCAAGTCTCAGACAGACTAAGTCCCTTGCCCAGGCCCCGACCTTATAAAAGGCACATGTGGAATCTACCCGCAGATCTGTGTTCCAAGAGCTCAATAAATGGTAGCTTTGGAATGCTGATCACAACGATATGTTTCCACCTCAGTATTCCAGCATGGCACACAGCTCTCAATAAAGACTGCCGACTCAGTGAGCCCAAGAAGTCAATTAAACCATAAGTGAGTTCACACCAGGCACGGGACAGATTGATGGCACACCATGGAACAGGGGAGCAAGCTCGGCATTTATAAACCAGTGACAGATGAGTTACGGAGCCAAGACAAGCTTAGCAGCCATAAAGCCAGGGTGGGTTTCCTTCTGTGTGGAACTTTCTTCTTTCCCCTCTTCACCTGGGCAACTCAAACTCATCTGAAAATCTCAGATGGATCCCACTTCCTCAAGGTCCTACCCTGTTTGACTAGATCAAATTCCCACTATATGCTTTCGTATGTAGCACAGGAATCTCTCCTACATACAACTTACCACGGTCAAGGTTTACATTTGATTGTGTGACTATGTGATTGACATTTCTACCCCCACGAAACTGTACTCTCCCTCCTGGTGGCGGGGACCATTTGCATTTGTAAAACCACTGAATCGCCATTGCCTGTACAGGTACCCAATACATATTTATCAGATAGGAGAATAAAAGGTTCAGTTCCCATGACGGCAGCCAACATGCACAAAGCTGAATCCCAGAGGCCATTTCCAGCCCTACAGATGCTCTTTATAAACAAACTTGGCCATGCAGACCACAACACTCATGAGGTTTCCCAGTGCCGTGGACACAAAAAGCTCAGGTCAGTGCTGCGTGCCAGCTTTGTGTCTTATCTCCTTTTGCTTCAGCTTAATTTCTTAGACGAGCAAGTATCACCCTAGCAGAAAAAGCAAGTCAGGCTGTCCAAGGGATGCTGGGACACATCGCACAGAACGTAAGGAAAACATCTAGTTCCACATGTTTATTACCTGCCACTGATGGAGAGAGGTTCCTAAGAGCCCTATCACACAAGGCAAAGAGAATATGCAGGGGAGACAGACCACGTGTACAATCACCAGAACACATGGGGCCGGTGCACTTCAACTTCAGCCTTTCCCCAGCTGTAAGTAACATGGGGATCTGATCAAAGTATTGGGATGAGAAGTGTTTCTGTAGTAAAGCTGCTCACAATTGCCTTGAATAGAAGAAACTGTTTTATTGTCGATTCTATCACCAGCTTCCTACTACCAAGTAAAGACTGTGAAGCACCCAGTGACCACTTTCAATGTCCATTTTAACACAAGAGCCTCTGCTTTCCCCAAGAGCAGGATATTCAACCTCTGAGGGCAATTTATTCTGTTTCTTTATACCGGGTGCTGTTCTCAAATCTCGGGCTCCTTCTTTAGCCAAGGATCAGGAAGCTTTCTGCTATGATATCATGTGTCACCCCATTTTATCTTTCCACAATTGTCATGTCTCATCTCCATTCTTGACTGAATTTCTTTGACACAGATGCCCCCTCCCCCAGCCCAACGTAGGCAGTGTTTCTCAGCCCCTAAGACCCTGCTGCCTCTTGCACCCACTGTGACAGCTGCCACGTTGGATCCCAGAGGACTGTTCACTTACCCATCTCTCACCAGTCTGTGAGGTCTGTGAAGGCCACCTCATCTCAAGTGTGCCTTTCCAGAACCTGGGTGGTCTTGCCTGCAGAGGGCGACCAGATCTGGCTTTTTTTTTTTTTAAATAATTAATTTTTATCGGAGTAGAGTTGCTTTACAATGTGTGTTAGTTTCTACTGTACAGAAAAGTGCATCAGCTATATGTGTACATATATCCTCTCTTTTTTGCTTATCCTTCCCATTTAGGTCACCACAGAGCACCGAGTAGAGTTCCCTGAGCTATACAGCAGGTTCTCATTTGTTATCTATTTTACACATAGCAGTATATAGATGTCAATCCCAGTCTCCCAATTCATCTCACCCCTCACCCCTGGATCTGGCTGTGAATCTCAGATTTGAATCCTGGCTGTGCCACTTATTCAGGCATCTGCAAAGTGCAAAAAGCCAGATAGTAAATATTTTCAGCTTTGCAGGCTATGAGGCCTCTGTCGCAATGCCTTATGTCCAGAAATGTTATTCTTTTCTGGACTGTTTTCCCAACCATTTGAAAATATTAAAATTAAAAAAAAAATTCTTAGTTCTCAAGCTATACAAACACAGGTGAAGGGCCATAGTTTGGACTTCTACGTTTATCAAGCACGTGACCTTGGGCAGGTAATACATCTCTATGTGACTTGGTTTTATCACCTGTAAAGTGATAGCATCCCCCTCAGAGGCTTTTTGCAAAAATTGTATTAGTTAATTCATTACAAGCACTTAGAACATTACATGGCGCAATGACATGCACTCGATCAGTGTTGCTATCACTGCTGTTATATTTTATTTCCTAATAAACGATTTTTTAAAATATATTTGAGTTCAGAGTGTGTTATCTCCCCATATTTGACCACTCAAGTGCTGAATGATTGATTCTGTCTCTCAAACATCTAGCTCCCGTTCATCACTCCCCTTGCTAATGCCTTAGCTCAGCATCTTGTCATTACTCTTCAGGGCTACCACAGAAGCCTTTTCATGGGTCCCTCGGCCTTCACTTTCCCCTTCCCCCTGTCCTGTCCACGTTGGTCATTAGAGTGATCATTCTAAAGCCCAGATGTAACCATGTCATTCCTCTATGACAGTCTCCTTTCACTCTTTCCCCAAAATGAGTTCTGTGGATCATTAATTTTAAAAATTGTAAAAACACATTTGCTTTTATTTTTATTTTTTTTGAAAAAGTTACATGTTTAAATAAGAGTAGACAAAGCATGGGGGAGAGAGAATTGTATGAAGGTGGTCAAAAGGTACAAACTTCCAGTTTTAAGATAAATTAGTAGTAGGGATGTACTGTACAAATTATTAATAGAATTAACACTGTTGTATGTTATATATGAAAACTGTTAAGAAGGCAAATCCTAAGAGTTCTCATCACAAGGTAATTGTTTTCTTTTTCCTTTATTTTGTATCTATATGAGATGATAGGTGTTCACTGAACTTACTGTGGTAATCATTTAATGATGTATGTTAGTCAAATCATTATGCTATGTACCAGAAACTTATACAGTGCTACATATCAATCACATCTCAATAAAACTGGAAGAAAAAAAAGAAGGAAAAAAAAGAAATCTTTGCCCAACCCAAGCTCATTTAAAAAAAGAAAAGAACTGTTGCTATAACCAGTCTTTTATAAAGATCATTATTTTGAGAATTAAGTAGGAACAAAAAACAAACAAGAAAAGAGTAGACAAAACTGGATACAGCAAAATTAAACAGACAATTGTTTTCACTGTAGTACTTACCAGAACGCTTAATACACTAATGTGCATTGTAAATCTCCAAGAAGTTGACAAAGGGAGGTAATTTCCCGATATTAAGTGAGTCCCTGTTCTCAATGTTTGTCTCCCAGGATTACTGTCCTAAGTGACATACTTTGGAAAATGCTCGTCCACGTAAATTCCTTAGCTTGGCGTACAAGGCCCTCCATGGTCCAGTTCCCAACCAGCCTCACTGGGTACAACTGTTCATCTGGTACAACTGTAGCTCTTCTGGGATCTTCTGTGCCCTTGGGTTTGCTGTGTCTTCTGTCTAGAATGGTTGTCCCTCCCCTGATGTGCCTTCCTTCTTATCCTACTCACTTTGGGAAAAGTTAAGGGGTTTGCCTTCAGATTCTCCTAGACACTTACTCATTCCTTGATGAAGTCTCCTACAGATGTGTTCATTCCTCACTTACCACGTCACTGTTAATATGTACATAAATATATATTTCCCTCAGAACAATGACTGTGAGAGAACAGAAACTACATTCTGTCTGTTCATTTTCTTAAATGCATTAAAATAAAGTCTTTCATTTCCAAATCTGATTTTACCCTATAATGGAAACAGCAGAGAGAGCGTCACCTGCGCTTTCTGGTTGAGAACAACGAACAGGTTAAATAAGTTATCCTCAAGTCAAAAAAAAAAAAAAAATTGAGTAAGTGCCAGAAAGCAGGTACAACAGCTTTTAACTCCCAACCCTGGGTTCTCTCCATCGCACTTCACGGTCTCCCCTAACAAAGCCCAACTAATGCTTAGTTAGTAACTCCACTTGGATGAATGCCCTTGACGTGGACTTGGGCTACGGCAGCATCCAGAGGAAGCCCAGTGTTGAGTTAGCTGAGAGACCCAGGCTCAGATGCTCCCCCAATGGCCCATCTATACACAGTAGGGTCAGGAATCTACTGCTGAAACCAAATCACAGGGTTTTACAGGAACCCACAAGGGACTGCTACCAATGATCTCAGGCTCACTTTCCCTCTCCTTGGCCAGCCTCCTACGCACCCTCTTTTTCTTTCTACAGCTCCTAGCATTGAGTCTCCTTTCCTGCCCTTCCTTCCGAGAGCTGATACCTCTTATTCTATCCCCACAATGGAGTCTTTTCAGCACCATCTCCCACCTTTGCTCCTTCCTCCAAAAACGCAGAGGTTAACCACAAGGGGATAGTAAACAACAGGTAACAAAAATGACAGCCACACATGAGTGATGACAGGGTGGTCTCAGCTGGAACTGAGAAAACGTCGTCAGCTCCTCACTAAGCACCAAGCACCTAGGATCCTAGATGCTTCAGGGTTAAGCAGTGTCATCTCCAGTCATTTTGGAATGAGCTATCTTTACAGCCCCTCTCTCTGCTTATTTACCACCTTATGATAACCTTCATTCCTCTGCACCTTCCAAAAGTCTTTTCTCCCCTTTTCCCTAGTGAACATGTCAGAGCCATATTGGCCTGGGTATTTATACCTATTCATACTGAAAAGGGGACAGAGAAAAGTCTCAAGGTCTCTCAAAAACCCTGCAAAGTTTATAAATGAAGTTCATGGACCTGGGAAGAAAGAGAAGGCACATTCAGATGGAATTCTAAAAAGAATTTAAGGAAAGTATTCCTACAGAAGCAGGGGCAGGATTAAGGGAATCTAAGAGGAATGGTTAGTAACCCAAGTATTAGCAACAGCAGGAATCCACAATGCCTGCCGTTGCAGCTCTCAAGGTTGCAGGGGCAGGGAGAGGAAGGGGTGTCACTGGAACCAAAGAAAGATGTCCAGGCAGGACTCTTAGCTGAGTGAACTGCAGCCACTGCTGAGCTGCAGCTCAGGTACAGGAAAGGAGCAGGGAATAAATACCCCAACTCCTTTCCTCCCGCCCTTCAGTCTCCCGCTGATGCCATTGTTTCACACGGTCAGAATTCATGTTTGTTATTCCTCACTACAGAGAATGTATGTGAAGTCATCAGGGACATATTAAATGTCCGATACCTATTTATTTTCTTCTTCTAATTTTTTTTCTTCTAACAGAAATTCGCTTAGGGTGAAATCTGTGGAAGCATAAAGCCACTCCTGCAGGGTCCCAACCTACCCCAGAAATAGCTTCATTTTGCTTTACAAGAACTTGAAAGACGTGTCACGAGGCTTTACTGGCTCTCTTATCAAAACATAAAAACTAAACACTGGAGGTGTCAGCTAAAAATAGGGACTGTGAAATCAGACGGATCTGGATTTAAATCCGAGTCCCACCACCTTCTCGCCATGCGAACTGGGGCGGGTTACAAACCTCCCGACCAATCGTGTCCCCATCCCTAAAATGAGGATAATATTTGAATCAACCTCAACTATTTGTGGAGTAAAATGCTCAGCCCAGTGCCTGACCCAGAGTAAGTACATCAGAAATCAAGGGATAGACATATTTTTTTCCTAAAAGGTTAACAGCATAAACTCTTGATCCAGACTCTCTGAGCCCAAATTCCGGTCCTATCATCTACTGGTTCTGGCACCACTGGGTGAATTACTTAAATATCTGTGCTTCTGTTTCATCAACTGTAAAAATGAGAATATACCTGCGACATAAGGCCGACGGACAGTAAATGAATTAACTCATGCAGGGAAGTTAGAGCAGTAGGTGCTATAGAAGAGCTGCCTGTTGCTCTCTAAATCCACAGCTCCAACCTATTCAGCCTTGAATGGCACTCTGACAGGGACCCACAAGTCAGGGATCCTGAACCCCCCTTCTCCTGACCATTTAAGGACACATTAGGTATCTAACATGATTAGAGACGCATAGTGAGTAAAATACATCTTTGAGCCACTCAGAGTGGAAAGACCACCAGTATGGGGGTCTGGAGATCGTTGACTGTCTACTTACATGTAATGAGCTGCACGGCTGTCTGTTTCATCTGGAAAAGGACAATTAGATGCAGTGGGGTCCCGTGAGGCTCACCAAGGTCCCCTCCCTGGTCTCACACCGCTAACCTGCAGCTTCTGGGAATGACAGTCGTGTCAGCTCACTGCTGCCACCCTTGCTGCCAACTGCCCTCCCCCCCCCGCTGCAGGGAACTGCCCTGCTCAGGGTCACAGGCCTTCCCAAGGGCCGGGTACAAAAGCTCCACCCTCTAATCTAAAAAATAACACAAACGAGTGTATGTGCAAAACAGAAACAGACTCACAGATATAGAAAACAAATGTGTGGTTACCAAAGGGAAGAAAGCAAGGGAGAGGGACAAATTAGCGGTACAGAATTAACAGGTACAAACTACTACGTAAAAAATAGATAAACAGCAGGATATACTCTGTAGCACAGAGAATTACGGCCATTATCTTGCGATAACCTATAAAGAAGTATAATCTGCAAAAATACTGAATCACTATGCTTTATATGTGAAGCTAACATAAAATTGTAAATCAACTATACTTCAATTAAAAAAAAAGTCTCACCCTTGACTTTACCTTGTAGTAACTCTGAACGGACATCCCGGCCCCAGGGCTCCCCTTAAGATAGGTGGAGGGGCCTCAGCAACAATTTCATTGTGGAATAGCTATTTCTCCAAATAATGAAAGTTCATTGGCTTCTGACCAATAAAACCATGGGTCCCAAATGGCACACGAAGAAAGAGCTCTTACTGTTATTTGCCTAAAATTATTTAATTGTCATGTAAACTCTTTAATCTGCTCTCAGCTCTGAACGTTTTTTCCTTCCAGAATGCATTTAACACGAAAAATCTAGAATCAGTGGAGTTTTAACTAGAGAATCCCAGCTGGGTTTTAACACTTGAATTCAGGGTCACTTATGATACTGTGTTTCGAGCTAGGCGGTTATATTAGAATACACAAATTCTATGAGACAGAATTTTGTTTAATTGAATTATTAGTGGGCAATTCCCTCTACCTGACCTTTCCCTCCACAGGAAGAAGCTTCAGAGACCATGATGTTCCCAGCCTCTCTACCACCCTCCTGGACAAAGGAAGTCACAATGCCATGCCGGGGAGGTGAGGCTGCCTAATTCTGAGGTTGACTATTAGAAAACCCACTTGCATAAAGATTATGAGCATATCCTCCACCCCCGACCTTAACAGTAGTAAAGTGATACTTCGGGTTCTGCTGCCTTATTACTTTGTCTTATATCTTTTTTTTTTTGTGGTACACGGGCCTCACTGTTGCGGCCTCTTCCGTTGCGGAGCACAGGCTCCGAACGCGCAGGCTCAGCGGCCATGGCTAACGGGCCCAGCCGCTCCGCGGCACGTGGGGTCTTCCCAGACCGGGGCACGAACCCGTGTCCCCTGCATCGGCAGGCGGACTCTCAACCACTGCGCCACCAGGAGGGAAGCCCTTGTCCCGTATCTTAACTTGGATGTCTTAAACCCTTATAGGTATAACATTAAAATCCTAGTACGATTCTGCAATGAGAATTCTGGCAAGGTTATGGCACTAGAATCCAACCTAGGCTGTCATGCTGCATTTCTAATGAGGTTATGACATGACAATACTGGCTTGGCAAATCTGTGGAGGTTCAGGTGTCATAAATAGGGAGGTAGGACCCAGTTTAGTACTGACTATTCCGCTTGGTGATCCTCTGTAGAGCCAATGCCTCATGGGGTTTTTAGAGTAAAGGGCAAGGTACAGGAGGCAGTTGAGAAAAAACACTATTGAAATTACTCTTCAGTTAAAATGGAATTTTTTTTTCTGACTAATTTTTATTGGAGTATGGCTGATTTACAATGTTCTGTTAGTTTCTGCTGTACAGCAAAGTGAATCAGTTATACATATACATATATCCACTCTTTTTTAGATTCTATTCCCATATAGGTCACTACAGAGTATTGCGTAGACTTCCCTGTGCTATTCGGTAGGTTCTTACTAGGTATCTATTTTATATATAGCAGTGTGTATATGTCAATCCTAGTCTCCCAATTTATCCCTCTCTCCCCCTTTCCCCTTTGGTAACCACAAGTTTGTTTTCTACATCTGTGACTCAACTTCTGTTTTGTAAACAGGCTCATTTGTATCATTTCTTTAGACTCCACATATAAGTGATATCATATATTTGTCTTTCTCTGTCTGACTTACTTCACTCATTTTGACAGCCTCTAGGTCCATCCATGTCACTGCAAATGGCATTATTTTGTTCTCTTTTATGGCTGAGTAATATTCCATTGTATATGTGTGCCACATCTTCTTTATCCATTCCTCCATCGATGGACACTTAGGTTGCTTCAATGTCTTCACTGTTGTAAATGGTGCTGCAATGAACATTGGGGTGCATGTATCCTTTCGAATTATGGTTTTCTCTGGATATATGCCCAGACGTGGGATTGCTGGATCATATGGTAGCTGTATTTTAAATCCCAAAGGATTCATGGAGATAAACAGGCTCACTGGCTACACAGACGTGTTGTCCTAGGATGATTCCCTTTCCACACAACATGCAAATCTCTCTCATCCTCACATCTATGGCCCCTACACTCATAACCAAAAGCATTTCTCTCCGTTCCCGGTCATATCATATATAAGGCAAATCCCCAAACACTGATCTAACTCCCATGTGCCTCCTGGGAGGACCGTGTCAATAATGAAAGAGGGCTTTCAGCCAGTGAAAGTACTGGTCTCAAGAAGTTTGTGAAAACAGTCCAAATATTCTGGAAGAAAAAGAGGTCTCTATAAATCTCGGCCTCTCTGGAAATCAGAGATTCAGTGGCCTGACAATATTTGGGGGAGATGAAGCTGATTTAGTATTTGTAAGATTTTTCCCTTCCTCATTATCGCATGACAACTGGGGCTCCATGAGTATTTTGTGTTTTCTCAGGGGCTTTTGTGTTTCAATCCCAAAACGTCAAACTGGAGTTCTTATAGAATATGTGATCCCCACTGACTTTCAACTCCACCAGTCTATCCTCTCCTCTCCATTCACACAGCCAAGCTTGCAACGCCTCTTTCCTGGCCTCAGCAATGGCCCGCTAACTGGTACCCTGGCAGCTCCATCTCTACACAGCCATCTGAGAGGGCACGTTTCCTGAAAGGCTGTATACTGTGAAGGAGAGGAAAGCATCCTCGAACAGCTAGGAGATGTCCTGGCACTATCACTACATATTAGAGTTGCTAGAAGCTGCCCTTAACCTCTAACAATTAAGCCTGAGTAGTTTCCGGTTGACTATAAATAATTTCACAGATCATCAACATCAGACAACATCTGATGGATGTTGCTCGCTCTGTCGTCCTGCCAAAACAGACATGAACACTGTCCGAAGCACAGAAATGGCCAAATCTCCCCTATCCCCATCCCCACTCGGGATAATGATACTGCTGCTTCTTTACTAATTACAGCTCTAGCCTCACTCTTTTCCCCTCTTATAAGATTAGATTTCTTAAGAGTCCCAATCATAGAATTACACCATTCTAAGACAGCATGCAATCCAGAACAAAGTGTCACATCCTTAAAGCCTCTTCAAATCACCTAACACAGCCCCAATTCTATAAGTCCTTTCTAACCCCCTTACGAAGTCATCTCTGGTTTTCCATGAGTATTTGCCCCTGTTGCCGTGACCACTAAACCAGCTTCTGGAACCACAGGTGTGTTCTGGTGGTCTCTGGCTGCAGAGCACTGACCACAGCGTAGCTCAAAAAGCATAGAGCTCTTCAGCCAGACCACCTGGGTTCCAATCCCAGCTCTGTCCCAACCTGGACAGAATTCATGGAACAGCTACCTGAGGACTCTGAAAAGTAAACAGTAGCATGCAAATCGGGGAAGAGGGCCAGAATTTGAAACACCACCAAATCAGCAGGAGTTTAACCATTTTTCTCACTGGTATCTTCTGGCCTGGAATCAGTGCAACCCAAAACCCAGAGTCAGGCATCGGCACTGACAGAGAGCCCTCCAGGAGAAGGGGAGACAGTAAGTAAGGTGAATCCCCTGTTTTTTTTTCTCTTTTCTTGCACCTCAGCCAAAAAAAAGAAAAGAAAAATTCATAGCCATGGAGACAGCTACAATAACAGCACAAAAAGCCTCCCTCAGAGGCCCAAAACTCTGAAAAAGGAGAACCTTCCTCTCCAATCACAGAATCTGTGATCCCAGGGAATGGGGTGAACCCTTTACTCTTGTTTTGCTCTCTTCCTTCCACTGCTTGGCCCCAGACATGCATCATAATTGCCAAAACTAGAAACAAGCCAAGTGTCCTTGGATGGTGAATAGATAGCACAAATTGTGTCATATCCAATGATAGAAAAGCATACAGCAATAAAAAAGAACAAACTATTGACAGACTCAATAACTTGGATGAATCTCAAATGCATGATGCTGAGTGAAAGAAGCCCATCTCAAAAGGTTTGCATGTTATATTGGATTCCATTTATACAGCATTCTGCAAAAGACAAAAATATAATGACAGAGGACACATCAGTGATCGCCAGAGGCTAGAGGTAAATGATTTACTCAGAGGCTCTTAGGAGAAAGATCTGTCTACTCATCAGAGCTACTGGATGTACTCCACTGCTTCATGGGCTAATGAGATCCCTGTCATTAGAGTTATTTAGAACCCCAGCTAGGTAATAATATACCAGAGATGTTATATGAGGAATTCGTGCTTTAGAGTTTGGATAGATGCCCTCTAAATAGTCCATTCCACCTCTGAGAGCCCCTAAACCTAACTTAAAGTCTGCTTTTCATTAAAGTACACCTGGCCATACCTAACATTAAATAAATAGAGTTCCTACACTTTTTGGATTGATGACTCACAGAAAAACCCTCAACAAATAAAAAAATTTTGTGCAAGCAACAAATTTGTATTGGAATGCCAACTTTATAGTAACTATGGGGCTAAGCTCAGCTAGGGAGACAGAAAAATATAAGACACGTTCATCACCCTTTGGAAATTTACAATATTGCTGGGAAGAGGAGTCATTAATATGTTAAATAAAAGTTAAATAACATACAACATTTCAGGAGTAATACACAGTAATAATATGAAATAGACCACGAATAAGAGTATGTCTAATTTCCAAATTCGATGTATGGGCAGTAAAGACTGTGCGGACGAGCGGAGTTTACTGGGTATCTTCCATATGTCCCCGCCAGACCCCAACTCTCTCCTGTCTCTATCTATCAAGTCCATCATATGGACATGAGGCTGAGCCATATGGATACTTCAAGAGTTGCTCTTGTTTCCAAATTCTGAGTAGATTCAGTCAGTGGGAAGCCCAGCAGATGAAGACGGTGGGGTAAGAGTGAGGTGAGGGTGTTTATTCCTCTGGTTCCTCCTTGTGCATTCACTGCAGACTCCCATTGGGTGTCCATCTCTCTAGAGCCCCTCTCAAAGGTCTGGTCACTACTGCTCTTCTTTCCCCTTCAGCCTACAAATGGTAATGGTTTTCAGCTATCACTGGCCTCAGGGAGATTTGCCATCCCTTCTTGATTTTCCTTAAGCCTGGTCCCACCTTTGTTAATAGTCCATTCATTAAATGATCTTCAAATCTCTCAATTTGAGTTTGCCATTTGCTGGAACCCTGACTGATCCCATGGAGAAAGAAGGATCTGCTCGGTGTGTTGTAGTGATCAGGGAAAGATTTATAGATTGGAGCAGGATCTTGACATATGAGTAGAAGTTCAACATTATTCTGGTTATAGGGCTTGTCCAAGGGCTAGTGATTACATTAGGCATGGACAAGAATTCAAAATCAAGACAAGGTACAATGATGGAGAAGCACACAGCCTACTGAGGGTATGGCGGGCCAAGCTGATGTCAAGGAGAATGGTGGGTGTATGTGTATGTGCACGTGAGGCAAGAGAAAAGAGAAAAATATCCAAACAGTATTTAGTGAGCTCATACTGTAAGCCAAACACTGTGATAGGTACTGGGGAAGGAGTGATGAGCAAAACACACTGTCTATATCTTCCTCGGGTGTATTAGTTACCTACTGCTGTGTAACAAATTATCCCAAGACTCAGCAGCTTAAAACAACAATGAATTTTTGTTCATCCTTACACTCCTTTTGGGGGTTATTTATTCCAGATTGCTTTAGCTGGGAAGTTCTGGTTTCAGTTTCTCATGAGTTTCCAGTCAAGATGTCAGCTATGGCTGCAGTCATCAGAAGGCTAGTTTGGGGCTAGAAGACTTGATTCCAGGATGGCTCAGTAACACAGCAGATAAGTTTACTCTGGATGTTGTCAAGTGGTCTTACAACATGGGCTTCTCTCTGGCGTTGCTTGAGCACCCTCATGACATGGCATCTGGCTTCCCCCAGAGCGAGGGATCCACAAAAGAGCAACGTCAAAGCCTTAATGTAGCCTCAGAAGTCACAATCTGTCATTTCCACAGTATCCTACTGGTCACAGAGGTTAGCCTTAGTCCCTGTGGGAGGGGAATATATACAGATATGACTCCAAGAAGGGAAGGATCTCTGGGAGCCATCCGGGAGATTGGCTATGACACCAAGCTTACCGTTTCTACAAATAATAATCATCCGCACCAAAGGAATAATTATAAGCTGTAGTCGGTACTGGAAAGGAAACCCACAGAACCATTAGGTCATCTCAGGAAAGGATCTGATTGAATTTGGCAGTAGAGATGGGGAATGACACGTATCAGTCATAAGGTGAGTTAAGAGCATTTGACTAGGAACACTCGGCGCTGGTCAAGTTTACTTCTTACACACAAACCGTGTTTCCACCTGGAATTTTTCTTTGCTACATTTCCAGTGGCAAGGAGCAGGGTAATCCTCAGAATCCTCTTCTTCCTTCTGCTTCCACTATTCCACTTCTTCTACCTGTTTCCTTTGTCTCTCCCTACTCTAGACCTATTCCCATCTTTCCTCTAGCTAACAGGCACAATCTCCCTCATTTGCTAATTTCCTCATGGCAATTATAGTTAAAGTGAGAAATAAAATAAAAAACAATCAATACATGTAGAATATATGCGTCACTTCAATCTCCCCATCTGGAAAAGTAAAAAAACACAGAACGACAACTACATATTACACTAGACAGTATTGAGAACACTAAGAACCAGCCCCCTGTATCTCTCATTTAAGTCAGATAACAGAACTGACCTCTGGCTGCAAAAACACGTGGCAGGGGATTCTGCCAGGCACGCTCTGCTAACGTCTCACTCTTACAGTGAAGGACCCTCTTAAACAAAATGGAAAGGCTCACAAAGGATCTCCTCTACCTTTTTCCTTCCCCAAGAAAATGACAGACAAGGCACAGCCCAATGAGTCCCACGGATCCCCAGGCCAATAATTGTCCCTAGGGAGAGAGAACATTCTAAGGATGAGCACTTCAGAATCTCAGGGTAGGAGGGTAGTCTGGAACAGCTCCTCAAGTGACTGAATCATATTCAGTATTTATGGAGATGTCTATATACCCTTAGAATCTCTGCCCTTGCACCATGGTTCTCAAGATCTCATGCATCGGGATTGCCAGAAAATCTTCTCAAGACCCAGATTTCTGAGCCCAAGCCCCAGAGATTCGATGCAGAGAGTCTGGGGTGGGGTCTGAAATTTGCATCTCTAACAGGTTCCAGTGATCCTGATGCTGCTGGTCTGGGGACCACACTTTGAGAGCCACGACTTTATGCCTGATTATCAAACTGGGCTGCACACTGGAATCACCAAGGGACTTTAAAGGAACAGATGACTGTTAACACCACTATATTTTGATGTCATTGGTATGAGGTGTAGCCTAGACTTTGGGATTTTTCAAAGCCGCCTCAGGTGATGTTCATGTGCTGCCCACAGGAGACCCCCTGGTGCTGACCTGACTCTAATGCCATCCGTGTATCTGCCCTGTGAACCTGCTCAGCGCTGCCTCGTACAGAAAGTGCTCCCGGCAAACAGTGGGCGAGCACACAGGCTTCACGCTGGACTCTGGTACCTCAGGATTTCAGGGGCATTGCCTCAGGGCTCCAGAGCTTGCTACTTTTTCCCACTTTAATAAGAGCAGCTCCTCTTTCATCATTTCCTATATTGTTCTCCCTCCTAAAGGTTTCATTTGAAGAAAGGGTCTCTAGGCTAAAAGAAATATTTGAAAAGCACTAATATAAGAGAAAGGTCACTAAAGTGAAAATCAGCAGAACTTGCTTCCAGCTCTGTAATCATTTACCCTCTCTGAGCTGCAGCTTTTCACTTGATCTTCTCTAAAAACAACAGCTAACATTTGTTACCATCGTTTGTGGTTACAGACGCTAGTTTGCAGTAATATAAATAGTTGGCAATTTGCTTCACGTGATCGTCGCAACAACGCTGTAAGTTAAATGATACGAGTTCCTATTTTATAGATGGAAGAATCATCCACAATTCAGGTTACATAACATGCCTACATTTATCCAGTGAAAACAATATTCAACCTCAGATCTTCTGAGTCCAAATTCTGATTCTTGCCATAATGATGCTGCCTTTAATGTCTTCCCTTTCATGACTGATGGGGATCTCTGCCTCATCTCCATCTTCTCACACAAGGGCAACAATTTCCTACAGGTTCCATCCCTCTCCGTCAATCTGAGGCTCATCTCATCCAGGAGTGACTTAAAGGCAGTGGTCCTCAGAGTGTGGTCCCCAGACCAGAAGTATTTCATCACCTGGGAACTTGTTAGAAATGCAAACTCTCAGGCCTCACCCTAGACATACTATATCGGAAAATCTACAACTGGGCCCCAGCAATGTGTGCCTGAACAAACCACCTGAGTGATACTGATATAGGGCCAAGTTTGAGAGCTACTGGCTAAGGATCCCTAATGCCATGATCAAGAGCTCTATCACTGAGTAAACTTGGTGGCACAGCTAATAATGCTGCAGAAGGCTGATATGGGACTGCAAAAACCAACTGTTAAATTTTCAGGACTTTTACAAGACAGTTGGGAATATTTACACCATGGACATCTGCACACACTATAATTCAGAGCTCCCCACCTCTCCTCTCTCCCCCTGCCAAAGCGCTAGTTTACTAGCACACAGCTACAAGAAAACTCTGATCGCTGATTTCAGTTCTCGTACGTGGGCTGCAACCATATTCCTGAGGTCAAGGTTCTACCCTAGGAGGAATCGATCCTGCCTTGATTATGCCAGCTGTCCCCACCTGCTCCATTCACCAGAAATTGGAGAATACACAGCCTAGTTGCTTAAAAATATCATTAGGTTACCAAGGTTTTTAGAGTAGAGCACAGAAGCCCTCCATAGTCTGACTCTTAACCTCCACTCCGGTGTCATCTCTAATCACCCTCTGCTCCCTACCCTGTCTACACTGGGCTCCAACCGTACTATAAATTGTCTCCTGTCCTGTACTTCATTGTGCCATGTCCACCTCTGGTCCACTGTACATGCTATTCCCTGAGCGGGGAAAACCCTTTCTGTCCCACCCATTCTCTAGATCTGAGTTTGGGTACAATCTCCGCCAGGAAGTTGCCTTCATACCTCTTCCCTCCATCCCAACACTTCCCGTGCCCATTGCCTACCTTCCAGCCTAGGCTGGGTGATGACATGCCCTTCCTCTTGTCTCCCAGGGCATCTGTGATGCCCTTACCAAAGTACTGACCACCTGTATAACCAGTAATCGTCTGACTGCTTGTCTCTCTCTGTAACTAGAGTATAAGCTTCTTGAAGGCACAGTTATGTTTTAATCACTACAGTATCAACAGCAGCTAGTACAAGGGCTCGTGACAAGTAGGTATTCAATAAATGTTTACTTGAATTCATGAATGTCTTCCCTGGTTCTGTTGAGTTATATGCCTAAATGTCTGGATATTGACACTTCTTAGATCTGCCAAAGCCATGCTTCACCATCTTCCATTCACTGTCTAGGGTTCTCTTATTATGAGTTGCTGCCTTGGACGATCAGAATTAATCATGGCCATCCCCAACCATGTTCAGCCTACCTAGTGATTTATTTTTCCCCCAAAGTTTACAGCTGGATAAGTATTCCTACTGTCACACAAATGCATCCTCCATCACCTCAGTCTGACTTTGATATGTAGTAATTTCTCCCTGCCTGACCCCAAATCAGGATGTCTTCAAGACCTAAAACCCTATGATAGATGCATACCAAATTACGTACCAGTTCACCTCCTATGCATATTCCCAACAGAACCACATACTTTTATTCACCAAAGACACACACTAGAGTGAACATAGTAGCCCTATTCTTAACAGCCTAAAACGGGACACAATTCAAAGGTCCATCAAGAGCAGAGTCATAAATTGTAGCACATTCCTACAATGGAATACTATGCACAGCAATGAGACTAAAGTACAACTACCTGCAACAAAATGAATGAATCACACAAACATGATGCAGAGTGAAAGAAGCCAGACAAAAAAGCCATGTTATACGGTTCATCTATATGGCATTTCAAAAACAGGTGAGACTAATTCATGGAGTTAGAACTCAGGACAGCAGGAAGTTAATTACTAGAGAAAGTAAGTACATGGGAGGCTTCGGAGATGCCGCTAATATACTGTTTCTTGATGTAGGGCTGGCTACACTATATTTGGAGAATTCATTATAATTCAACTGATAATTCACTGAAAATGTGTCCATTTCTTGGTATGTACATTATTCTTCAATGAGAAGTTTTCATTTAAAATGTTAAAATGTCCAAGACGTGGTAATGGTGCAGCATGGGGAGACAAAAATGATCAGGCATGCGTTCTCTGGTTTTGAGATGGTTAGGGAAGAGTTTAGACGTGGACACGTGGAAACAAAGCTAACAGTGTAAGGCAGAGCTCATAGTGGCGTACTGGAGCTGGCTTACATAAGCCAACCATATGCATCTCTTCCCAAGCCCACATTCAGTGACATCCAATCAGTAGCTTGAGATTAACCATGGTGAGAATATTTATACCACAGAAATCGGCACATGTTACACATCAGGGCTTTTACCCAGAAAGCTGGTTGTTAAACATTTACCAGCGCACCACCAGCTACAGAAACCTCAAGTATTACTGGAATTAACATAAGCACTTCATAGCAGCTCAGCCTGTCTTAGCCTCACCATAACCCAGTGACAAAGAACACAAGCCTTCAAAAAAAAAAAAAAAGTTCTAGAACCAATCTTTTCACAAGGTAAAAATGAAAGTGCCCACAAACACTAGCTCTGGGATGCATTGCCCTACTGCCCTCCAGTGGTAAATAAACTCTTGCGTGCTTTTCTGGAGATAGGATTCAACCCAACCAATACCAGGCACAGCACATAGTCTTTGGTTTAGTTTATGACGCCTACAGCTGAATATCATTGATTCTACAAACTTTGGAAATTATAGAGGAATAGAATTGATAGGACATATTAATATACAAAGCATCAATATTTCTCTTTCCAGAATATGCAAGGACTGGAAACAAAGTATCATTCAGAGAATAAAGAAGACCACGTATCATGATGTCAGTGCAAGCCATACTCCGCAATCCAGTCTAACCCAGGAGGCTATTCACAAATGTACAAAAAGCTTGTGGAATTTCAGAAATCCTACAACCTTGTAAATAATGCGTTTTGTTCCGTGAGAATCATACACTGAATAATACATCAGACACAGAGGATCTGAAATCCAAAACAAAAAATGAGACTGGGGAGAATTTCAGGTGACCGAAGCCACGCACTCAAAGCAATGCAATATTACTGACATTAACATTGCCTAAGTACATAGTTTACTTTTAAAAATAAAGAAGAAATAGAAGAAAAAGGAAAAGGGGGGAGTGGAGGGAACAGCTTTCGTTTCCTACAATTAAAATAGGAATTTTTGGAATTATGTTTTGGAATTATGCGTGAAATAACGCAAAGGAAAGCACTGTCAGCAAGTATTGAATCCCTTAGATGTAAAGATATTAAAGGAGCTGTGAACATTAATTTGTTGATCATCATGGGGCCTGGAACAGTTTGAGAAGGCAATGCACAGCCAGCACATGGGGGAAGAACAGAGGAAAGTCAAAGTGGCCTCCAAGCACGAACAACCAGCCCCAGTTCTCCACATCTTCCTGCATTTGGAGGATTTCGAGCGCTTTCATCCAAGTCCCAAGGCTCAGCTCAAAATACAATCTGGCGTTCCTTTCACTACTCTAGGTGCAAAGAATTTTAGAAGATGTTGCATCTTTTTTTTTTTTAACTGACGAGAAACCAAACCTGGAAGAACACAGAGAACAATGTTGCTATGGTTTCTGAAACATTCCCAGCCTGCATTTGTAGATGGCTGAGTGGGTATGACGCATCGTAGCAGGCATCCTTTCGGCTGCCCAGAAGCCCTCACTTGACTTCTTTTGCTTAAGACCCGGCCCCTGGCCACCAAAGTGGCACTTGACCCCTATCTGGCCAATCACAGCACACCATTACTCTGGATAAAATGACTGATCAAGGATCAAAGCAGAGACAGTATGGATTCCTTCCTTGAACTGGTCAACATGCTTTGTAGGAGGTATATTTTATCTTGAAGGCTACACACAGGGGAGAGAGGCAAGAAACAGAAAGAGATGGAGCCCCAAGGACAGCATTTGAGCTTCCGGATCCAGCCATGCCAGGAACTAAAATGACCCCCAGATTTCTCCGCTGCATGAGCCCCAAATTCTCTTTTGAATGTTTGCTTAACTGTTTTCCTGTCAGTCGCAACTGAACAAACATGACAAATACGCTAGGGACAAGGGTTCATATCAGAGGTCTCAGAAGATCTATTTCACCTGGCTACTGCTTTATCAGCGGTGAGTCTGGGGAAAAGAAATGGATTATTAAATGGTGAAGTATGATAAGCCATGAAGAACCCCAAGGAATCGTGTAAAGCAAAGGCCAGAGCCTACTTAGAATGCAACGTCCATCACTCTTGAAAAGGAAGGAAATGGATTTGTTTTAGGTTCATCAACTCTAACTTTACGGATCAGGATACTCAGCCCCCTAGATGTTAAACACCCTTTAAACTACTGATTCTCTAAAATAGAGATTAATAATATTACTGAGTAGAACTTACAAAACTCTAGTGTTTTACTTACATTAACTCAATGGATCCTTCAAACTACCCCATGTGGTGGGTTCTACTGTTTTCCCAATTTAATGGATTATAACAGGGAGACACAGAGAGTTTAAGTAACTTGTCCAAAGTCACACAGCCAGAAAGTCATAGAGCCAGGATTTGTACACAGATGTTCCAGTTCTGGAGTCCATGCATTTAATCAGTAAGCTATACTGCTTCCCAGAAAACACAGAAAACGGCAGCATTGGGATTTAAATCCAGATGTATAGGATTCCAAATTCCTGCCACCCCAAATCTGCCCTGAAAAAATAATACCTACGCAGCCCATGGAAGGAAAGGGGCTTTGATGCATGTTCTCTCCCATCGATACATATTTGGACCGCCACGAGACTTGTTACTTTTCCACCTTCATCTTGTTGCTACCAGGACTGAGTGTTGCCACAAGAACCATCAGTTTAAGTCCACAGGATAGACTACAACCTCCTGACTTCAACCAACGCCGCTCTTCATGGCACTCAGTTTTCAGACAACCTCGCTGCTGACCATCAATCCTTTTATGCCAACCTGTCAACAAAGTCAATGACTAAAATACCACAAATCTGAGCCCAAATACACTCTTCTTCCAAAAGTCCCCATTTCTGTCAAATAGAACAGTATGGTCTGCTAATCTGGTTCTCAACCTTAGATCTCTTTTTCCTTCCTTCCTTAATTTCTTTGTTCCTTCCTCTCCTTCACTTCATGTCCAGTCACCAATCCCTGCTTCTTATATGTGTCCCAGGCAATTCCATTCAGGTTTCTTCCACACCAACCCAGGTCCCCCATCTCATTCCTGGACTGTTAGAAGAGCTACCCAATCAATCCCCCTACTCCGTTTTATCTACAGTACATTTTCATTCATTTATTCATATATTCACCTAATCTTCACATTCCTACCGAGTGGCAGACTCTATGCAAGGCGGGCACAAAATGAGGCAGTCCCTCTGACTCACATATCTTCCTAAAATGCCACCTGGAAGTTGTAACTTCCTCATATCAAGCCGACCTGAGTTTCCCACTTCCCAGAGAAATGAATGAATGCCTGGCTGCTTATCTTTCATTCAAGGCCTTTGGAAACTCAGCCCAAACCTACCCTACCAGCCCTATTTCCCACTAGACCCTGTACGTGCTCCTGGCTCCTTAAAGCTGATATGCATCCAGCTCACCACTGGCTGGCACTGTTTCGCAGTTCTCGGAATGGCCCTATGACCACCTCCTGATAACCAGCACACTGAGAATAAGGATTGTGGTTTTTTTATTACTTCGTAATGTCAAAAACCATGCCTTGAACAGTTAGATTTTCATCCATTCCCTCCCTGAGAGCTTTGGATCAGATCTAAGGACTGTGTCATTACCCAGACAAAAGTTGCCCCCCAAAATCACATCCTGGGAAAGTCCTATAGAGAACATGGAGTCTTTACAGCCCAAACAGGACATTTTATCTCCCCTGACAGGCGTTCTCTTGGAATTGTGGAGAGTAGCTTGTATCTGTAAAGTGGGAGGAAAGGAGGAAGAAAACACTGAACCACAAGAGCTGGTGTCTTATAAGAGATCCCAATAGACTGTGACCTGATAAGGGCCAAGCCTGCCTCCTATGTGGGGTGTTGACTCACTCATCTACTCCACCAAATGGCATTTGGTACAGACATTGCAGACAGGGCCTGAGACTGGTGTCGACATCACTTTCCAGAATCAAAGATACAAGGCAGCGGAGGAACACTGCCTGTTCGAACTCTGGTTCCCTCTAGCCCTAGGTTTTTCAGTTACCAAGGAAACAACAGAGGAAGGACTGTGGTTAGATCCTCAATGTCTAGAGCATGTGGCCTGGGCCTTCCCAAATGACTTTTAATGCAGCCTTTCCACAAAATACTTGAAAGCCAACTTCCCCTCTCCCAAAGGTAGCCTTCATGGATACAGAATATTCTTCTCAAACCTGACAAGGAAGGCGAATAAAATAATTCTGCATATGGCCTTGGATACCATCTTTAGCCACGGTACACAAGGATATTAATACGGTAAGTCAGACGAATTGAAAGTTACTACCATGACCTGGCCATGGCACGGCCAATAAAGTTGCCTGCAAATTTGTAAGGCATTCCTCCAATACAGATTCAGCCCCAACATTTTTAAGAACTAGATATATCAAAATGGCAGCCCAAATTACCATGAAAGTCACCAGATTTGGAAGAAAAAAATGATGGGGGCTCATTATGATTTCGAACTTTAATCCTTGTTATGAACAGTTCAGAACGATGAGACTGAGCTTATACTGACTTGAATACTAAAGGGAGATGATACTTTCCTGCCGCATTCAGTGATGCTTTAACTCCCCCACCCCAAGCTGCATGCATTTTGCTAGAAAAAAAATGAGAGTGCTCAATGTTTATGAATAAAGCCCACAGGTTTTTAAATATTGGAAAGTATGTGTCTGCCACAGAAATCTTTGCTATTTATGAATTCACACTCTAGTGTGACACCATGGTTTTGTGAAATAGAATGGGAAATAGATGAGAAGGTGTTAGAAATATTAATAGTAGAATGCTATGAATTCTTTTGGATTTTCAACCTCTATTGTGGAGGAAAGGCAATAATGTTTCCAATTTGATTCTGGGCTTAAACACTCTGCATCCCTAGGTCTCCTAACAGCTTTGTGCATGACTATTAATATGACTGTAGGACCAGACTTTCAGGTGGATACTGTTGCCAAGGAAACTGCCTACCTACCATCCTGAGATGTCTATTTCAGATAGAGCAGACAATTCCGCATGCATGCCTTTTTTTTCCATTACAAAACAAAGCTGGCAAATTGTCCTCAAAAATTTTACGGTTGCAAAGTTCTGTAGGAAAGACGGGAAATTTACAGTCCATACACAATACCCTGTCAGGTGTTTTTCCTATAAAGGAGCTTACCTCTATAGAGCAGGAGGGAAGAACAAACATCAACAGCCATGTCTGGGAACTTCTTATGACCCAAATTGGCTGTGATTTGGAAGTCGCCCAGCTTGCCACCTACCTGGAGTTTTAACTCATCCACTCAACCAAATGGAATTAAAAGCAATCCTTCTAAACTGGTAAAAATGACAGCAAGTTCCCCTGTCCTTTCTCCTCATTGAATTTTAAGAATAAGTGTAATATGGAATAAGCTGCTTCTTTGTGCTCTTTTCCCAGAGGGTTTCAAATAAATTGGAGATACCAGTAGATAAACCTGACCTTTCAAACTCCCAGTCTCACTTGTATCATTCAGGTAGATTTTTTCACTTGTCTTCTCTGGATGATGGAAATCCGTTTCAGTCATTTTCCATCACATATGTCAGCTCCTCTTATTTAATTTGGGAGTGCTGTGTAGTAGTTAAAAATAAAAATAATTCCAAGACATCTCAGTTTAAGCCCCAGCTCTGGCACTTCCTAGCTGTGGATTTAAGACATTTATCCTCATTTATTCTCGTTTGTCTCATCTATAAAATCAGGATATCTACTATAGTCTCACACATTTGTCTGGAGTTCATATGAGACTATGTGAATATTTACATGTGACCACTTAAATGTAAACTTTTTTTTGATTGAAGTATAGTTGATTTACAGTGTTGTGTTAGTTTCAGGTGTACATCAAAGTGATTCAGTTATACATATTATACATATATTTCTTTTCCAGTTTCTCTTCCATTATAGGTCATTACAAGATACTGAATATAGTTCCCTGTGCTATACAGTAGGTCCTTGTTGCTTATCTGTTTTATATACACAAGTGTGCATCTGTTAATCCCAAACTTCTAATTTATCCCTCCTTTCGCCTTTCCCCTTTGGTAACCATAAGTTTGTTTTCTATGTCTGTGAGTCTACTTCTGTTTTGTAAATAAGTTCATTCACTTCATTTTTTTAGATTCCACATGTAAGCGATATCATGATATTTGTCTTTCTTGGTCTTACTTCACTTAGTATGACAATCTCTAGATCCATCCATGTTGCTGCAAATGGCATTATTTCATTCTTTTTTATGGCTGAGTAGTATTCCAGTGTGTGTGTGTGTGTGTGTGTGTGTGTGTGTGTGTGTGTGTGTGTG
>NW_021703780.1:91890649-91959794 GCF_005190385.1 Monodon monoceros | reverse complement strand
TGTGTGTGTGTGTGTGTGTGTGTGTGTGTGTGTGTGTGTGTGTGTGTCGGTCGGAGAAACAGACACAGAGCAGAGAGAGGGCGTAGGCACAGTCTACCCAAGATAAAATCCTCTGATATGTAGTCTACAGCACTGCCTCAAGAAGAAAAGGTGGGTCTCAACTGGGGATGATTTGCTTTCCAGGGTCAATGTGGCAATGTATGGAGACATTTGTGACTGTTAAGACTGGGGTGATGCTCTCAGCAGCAAGTATCCTGCACCTAAGCATCCTGGATTACAGAGCAGAGCCCTGCGCCCGACAAAGAAGTATCTGGTCCAAAATGCCAACAGCGCTAAGCTTAAGAAACTTTGGAAAAGGAATGGAAGAGGCAGAGAAAGAGATAAACGCAATTTGTTTTTTTAAAAAGAAAATCCATGATAGAACTTCACCTGGGGAATGATAAGAGGCCCAAAGAGGATATCTACTCCAGGCCTGGGTGGGATCTGTGAAGTCTTTCTCTTGTTACTGTTATCATACAAGGAGACTGTCCAGCTCGGTATGTGCCAAAATTTTCATACATTCAACTCTCTACCCACCCACTCATCCCGCCAAACACCTACTTAGCCTAGCTTTAGCCAAGTTTCCATGTGAGCGCTGGTCATTAAGCGCAAGAAACTCCCCCTTGCTGCAATTCCCAAGGGTCGCTCACATCCAGATCCTATTGGGTTAAGACAGAACTACAAGTAGCAACCTTGTATTCTACTGTGTTGGGCGACCTTATGCAAGTCATTGTACTTCTCATGTCTCAGTTTCTTTGTCTGCAAAGTCTGCATCATAATCCCTACCACACTCTGAGACGCAGCCTGGAAAAGCAGTTAGGAGCATGGACCCTGGATCCACCATGCTGGGTCAAACCCCAGCTCTGCCCTCACTAGCTGTGCAGCCCCTGTCACATTATTAATCTCCTCTGGACCTTGGCTCTTCATCTGTAAAACAGAACAGTAGCAACTGCTTCGTGGAGTCACGAGGATTAAGGAAATACTACACGTAAAGCACGTAGACTATGCTTGGAACGTTGGCTATCATTATTATTACGGTCACCGTCATCAGCTCGGGTACACAGGGAGAATTATATGAGATTAAGGAGACCCTGTACAAGACAGAGTAAGATGTTTTATTAGCTGTTTGCCACCTAACTGGTACATTTAAATACATGTGAGTGTTTTTAACCTAAATTGGAGTCAAACATATGTTTGCTAATTATCCTCTTTGATGTTTATAGAGAGCTAGCTCATATGTCAATATTATGTTAGAAGTACAACTCCTTCTGTTCACTCTAAAGTAGGGGGAGAGGGAAATGAAAAGTTGCCATTAAAATGCCTAAGTGGAGAAACAACAGGATGTTGTGTGTTCAGAAAGATTTGAAGGAATAAAAGTGATTCCCAATCTTAACTGATTCAGTATTTTATTCTTCCAATTGTTTTAATGGCTCCTTGCTGGCAAGAGCAGAAAATCCAGATGCCTTGGTCAAGCATTCTGCCATCCGGCCCAAGTGACGTGGGGCACAATGTGTCACTCACCAGCCCCCTTGTCTGAAACAGTTTCCTGACAATCTCCAAACATACCATTCACCCCCGCTCTGCTACCACTGCTGATACAAATGTCCGAGGCACCCGTATCTCTACCTTCTTAAATTTGATCAGCCTTTCCGTCAAATGCACCGTATGCCATGAAAGCTTCTCAGAGGAACCTACCTCCTCTTTCCCACATGTAACAGCATCTTTTCTTCCTTGGAATTCCCATCATCTTTGACTTACACCTTGCAGGTGCCTTAAACCAGTGACCCCAACAAAGCCGCACAGGGTACTGGAGGACAGAGGTTTCCAAGGGAGCTGGGAAAATGATTCCTGCAATTCCCACCCTGTTCTAATATACAGAACTTGGAAGACTAAGAAAACAATTCCGAATTCGTCATCTGGGGCTTGTGTGTCAAAGCAATTCCTTCTGGTTTAATCCGTGGCTATATCACAGTGTTCATTTCAGAAAACAAGCACGCAAATTGTATCCTCTCAAAAGCAGGAACAGTCAGAGGAAACTTTTACTGGCAGCTTTGGAGTCATGGATTCAGCGAATAGGCAGGCTCAGAAAATCATCAAGTCCTTTCACATATTAACACTTATTGTCGTTTTTTTGCAGACCTGGGAGCTTCTTGACCCAAGAAAGGTAAAACATTAGCACCTGGATGACATCTCCTCCCCATTTCTGTTTTTTGCTGGGCCTTCCCGAGTCTGCAGCATTACCCATTCTGCCTTTCATTCCTCCCATTACTTAGCTTAAACATGAGTTGCTCTGAAAGATCAGTGGTAATGCTCATAAAATATAGTCCTCATAATATAGTACTATATAAAATATAGTACTTTTCTTTTCTTTAAAACGAGCATGGTAATTGCAAACTGCAACAAACGGAGCTGAAAATAACTCCCCAGGCAGTTGTGCATTAGGAATTAGATTAAAATGAGCCCAGTTTATTTTTAAATGACCTGGTAATTTGTAGGAAAGACTTAAGCTGCTTAAATTTTCTTCAGTGGAAAACGGGGAGGCTCAAGAAAACCAACTTTTTGTTGGTCACCGGGGTAAGTGAACGGACCCTCTTCCCAGAAGCCAGAGAGGCAGTGTTGCTGAACTGTTGCAAGACTTATGTTCAAACAGCAATGGGAAACAAGAGAAACCTAATTTAACACGAGTCTAATCTGCTTTAAAAGTCTAAAATAAAGCAGGTTCAATGTCAGCTCACAATTACAAGCGCCAAAATCTGTACTTGGAACTAATTTTCTAAGTTTAACTAATTAGGATTTGAAATCCAAGCCCTAGGAATTTTTTTTTTTTAAGGCTTCTCATCTGCTTGCACTACGGCATGAAGGATTCGGTTCTCAGCTCAGGGTCTGAATGAGATGACGTCAAACATTTCCCAACACTCATTGCTGGGTGGAGCTGAGGAACTGAGGCCGGAGCTGCCGTATCTCTGCAAAGCTGTATGATCCCCACCGCCTCACACTACTGATACCCTGAATATGTTCGGAGTCAATTCCCAAGAGGCTTCCACAAAAAGCATTTCTGCTATTCCTCTGTCTCCCAACATTTAAACTACAAGCTATGGGTGAAGCTGCTTATGCATTTAAGGTAACCGGCAGAATTTGATGAACTGTGGTATCAAAGATACTAAAAATTATTCATGAACCCAAATGAGCCTGCCCCTCTCCTTCGGAGGAGACCATTACAATTCTTCTAATCTTCTAAATCCACAGTGTACGTAACGTATTTTAATATAAATGTAAAAATCCTTCAAATGAGCCATCTACTAGCACCATCCTTTAAATTTAACATGTATTAAATGTTTTCTTGATATATATGACTACTAATTACCCTTCTCCTTTTGTTTGATACCAACCACTTCTCCATGGATCAAATCACTGGGTATAGACAGATAGATGGATGCATGTACACGTATATAAAGAGAGACAGAGATGTATAGACATATACATATTCCATACATCCAAAATCAAAAGAAACAGTTTGGTTGGTCATTGATACATTACTCATGTCTTTCCATTAACCACTTTAGGGAAAAAGATGTTAATATAAATCATTATTTTTAAAACGAAGGAGAAAAAAGAAAACTTCCACAATTGTTTAACTTATCCTGAAACAAAAAGCATAAGAAGCACAAATATACAGTACCTTAACCATGTATTTACTGGTGTTGAAAATATGCCAGGCTTGAGCGGGGTATAGAAAAGTTTAAAAAGATATACACACTGCTATATAAAAGATAACTAATAAGAACGTACTGTGTAGCACAGGAAACACTCTTCGGTGCTCTCTAATGACCTATATGGGAACGGAGTCGAGAAGAAAGTGGATATATGTATATATATGGCTGATCCACTTTGCTGTACAGCAGAAAGTAACACAACATTGCAAATCAACTATACTCCCATAGAAAATTAATTTTAAAAAATTAAAATTAAGAACAAAGATGAGCATAGCATTGTGCCAGATGTCTTCTCTTTGTGCCTCCAGAAACTCTTGCCCTCTTGAACCCAGAGCTTTGTCTGAGAGAGCCTTACATACTTGGACTGCATCAGTGGACTCGGTGCCCTTTGGTTTCTGGCTGGGTTTGGCAAGTGGGAGCCCCAGCAGGAGACCAGAAGGAAAGGGATGTAGTCTCCTGGTTCATTCCCTGTGAGGTTTCCCTAGGTTGCCTGCATTCCTCCCCCCCAGGTCACTGGACCTCTCAAGGCTGCTGCTAATACAACTCTGCTTTTCCTGTTCTGGCTCTCTGTCTCTGTCCCCTCATTCCTCCAGGCCAGGGATGGGGACAGCTCCACTGTTTAGACCAGTGTTCCCTCAGTATCACTTGTGGTTTCCTTACACTCTTCCCAAACCTTTGCAATTAGGTTTATCTGTAAATAAACCCTCATCAAACTATCATAATCTAAGTGTGCCCTCTGTTTCCTCCCACAGCCTCGCTGATACAGGTGACCTTCCTGCCTTCCCACTCTGCTCAAAGAAAAGGGACAGTTCCCATTTTAACTCTAACAGCTGCCGTTAAGTAGGTGCAAAGATATCCATGATCAAGAGGAGGAAGGGGTCGTTTTGAGTTAAGATCTAGGGAGGTTGTATGAAGCCCATTCAAGGTGGACCTTCAAGGACTGACAGGCAAGACTGGTGGAGACAGGGTCCTCACACAAGGTGAAGGATCAGACCCAGCCCTGACGGGCAGCAAAGTGCAGGCAGTCTGCCGAGGCAGCTGGTGCAAGCATACTTACTCTAGGAAAAGGACTCATTAGAGGAAAACTAAGCAGATGCTTCTGAATATTTCCTTTCTGATAGAAATAAGATTTGATAAATATCCAACCATAGAGGACCAGTAATTAAATTATGAAATATCAATTTCAAAGGAATATTATGCAGTCATTAAAAATGACCATCATCAAGATAAGGATAAGGCTTTTGATAAAAAGCTTAATTCTGCGTCTTGCTTTTGCTTTCAATGAACAATAACCAACCATATAAGCCAACTCAAATACTTTTGAAAATAAAATGCTTTATAAATTTTAAAATGTAAGTTCATGAAAACACACCTATAAGTAATAAGAAGAAATAGATAATGTTTTTATTAAAATCATAGAATTAAGGGTAATTTTTCCATTTTGCTTCAAAATTTGATCTATTAAAAGTTATAAATGATAACAATTCCAATGTAACTACTACATAGTTTAGCCTCTGTACCAAGTACCATACTGTGTCTTACATAAATTAATTTAATCCTCAGAGCAATTCTATAAGATTGATATTATAATTGTCATTTATAGCTGAGAACTTAAGATTTTGACAAGTCAAGCAAATTGCCCAGAATGGTACAACTTCAAGACACAGCTCCAAGATGGTACAACTCCAAGACACACAGCCATAAGTAGACTTGAAGTCTGGATGATTTCATAGCTGGTCACTGCATTTCTAATCTGCTCTAATACTGTGTATGTGCCCATGTGTATGTATATATATATATATATATATATATATGTGTATGTGTGTGTCTGTCTCTATGCATTTGTGTATGTCTTTTAAAATATGAGTGAAAATGTCAGAGTCAAAGGAAAATAAAATAATGGATCCATTTTTCATTGATAGCCAACTGAAAACTGGGAAATAATGGTACAAAGCACAGCTCTCCCAGCATTCCCTGGGGAGGGTCAAAGTGTCAGACATCCAAAATAGCTTAGTTATCAAGTTATTAACTCAGGGTTTATATTCTATAAGTTCCAGTCCTTCAATAAGTCTTTAAAAAGAAATCTCTTTCACAAACTAATCACCACCAAAACAATTAAGCTGATACTACAAGAACTCTTAGTATAATTTATATTTGCTGAGATAGTAATGTCTCTTTTCCTATCATGATTTTCCCTCAGGCAAAATGAAGCAAGTGCAATGCATTTTAAAGTTATTCCACAGATCAAATCACTCAGAGATATGATATAATTAGTCTTATGACAATACATACTTAATTAAATTAGGGAAGAACAATTAATGACAAAAAGGATGAAAACATCAAAAATTAACACACTGTTAACATTAATATATCAAAGTGAGAATGTGATTATGGATACAAATATTTATTTATTTATGTTTTAAACCTTAAACTGATTTCAGTTGCTAATTATTTTTTTTAATTAATTTTTATTTTTGGCTGCGTTAGGTCTTCATTGCTGCACACGGGCTTTCTCTAGTTGCGGCGAGCAGGGGCTGCTCTTTGCTGAAGTGCACGGGTTTCTCATTGCAGGGGCTTCCCTTGTGGAGCACGGGCTCTAGGTGCACGGGCTTCATTAGTTGTGGCTCGCGGGCTCAGTAGTTGTGGCTCGAGGGCTCTAGAGCACAGGCTCAGCAGTTGTGGTGCATGGGCTTAGGTGCTCCGCGGCATGTGGGATCTTCTCCGACCAGGTCTCAAACCCGTGTCCCCTGCATTGGCAGGTGGATTCTTAGCCACTGTGCCACCAGGGAAGTCCCAAATATTTAAATTGATAGAATTCTCACAAAGAATAAACATTTGCCATTGAGAGCATTCTTGCCACGGCAGAATCAGAAAATCTTTGTACGTCGCAGGAGCAGAAAAGCTGTGGATTCCCCAGAGTTTCTGTGAAGCATTTTACAAGACAAATCTAAGAAGAGCGTGTCTGTAATCTGACCCAAGGAAGACATTCTTGGTGCATTTTTTTCCATAAAATCTCTATCTTTGAATTTTTGAGATTACACGCTCTTGAATAACAGATTCAATGTTCTTAGCTACATTTTTAGCCCTGTAGAATCTCAGTTTCTTACAAAAGATGAATTAATGTCCACAGAGGACAATTTTACCAACCATCACCAAGCTGGCTACTGCTGAGGAGTGCTAATGAGTTAAGTTTGTAGAAGCCTAATAACACAGACTAAACATTAATCCCAAAGTGACATGATATTCAAGCAGAAGTGGAACGAACCAGGAAGACAGAAAAACATCTGTCTTAGCATCTTCTTTTGTTTACAAATCAAATTTCTGACATTATTCGCCCCAGGAGAAGCACTTTAACAAGTCCAACACGGACATAAGGCTTTCATTTTGGTTTTTCTACTTGTTTCAACTGCTTTAGAATACCTCCAACATTTTTCTTTTTTGTTATTATTCAATAGCCTTTTGAGAAGAACCCAGTTATACGTCCCCTCACAAAACAAATACAGGAGATTTCAGAGAAATAAATAGGAAATTAAGAGGAAAAAACTAAAGATGCTTTTATAGAGCAGGGACCTCAAATAATACTGTTAATAAATAACAATAGTGGTTGCAACAGTAGTAGGAGTAGTAGTAATAGTCCATAGGGACTTTCCTTAAATATATTTTTGCCAATGAAATATAGGGCTGGGTGACAAGAATTAGATAGGAACTAAAGAAAATAATCTTAATACAAGAAACAATCACCAGCCCACCCCCCAGGAAAGAGTGATCCAGGTTAAAAATTAAAAGATGGGCAAAATATACCAGATGAATGCCAACAAAGAGAAAGCAAAGCTTCTGGATAAAATACCCAGAAATAAAAGGTAGAATAGAATATAACCCCAAAGTTTAAATACAATAAACATGGGCAGTTTATAATGTAAAGGAATAACTGGTAATAAAATTAGAACAATCATAATATCTGTGAACCACAAAACACTGCAGCAACACTCATTAGGTAGAAATTATGTGACACAAAAAACTATAGACAAAACATATACTAGAAATCAGAGAATGAAATGAACCTTTATCAGTCAATGACATATCAAGTGGTCAAAATTATAAGATAGAATGAAGAACAATTTAATCATACAATTAAGTAGGTATATTTGATAAATATCTACTGCTAAACCCTGAAAGTAAAAAATATACCTTCTTTTTAAATACTAGTAAAATAAACATTAATATTGACCATATAAGTTAGAAAGGACATCACATTAAATTCTAAAAGGTAGAAATTTAAAAAGCAATCATTTTTCTGCACTATATAGGAATATTTAAAGTTAATAACATCCCTTTCACTTAAAAATTAAGTAAGTTGTTCTTAAACAACTCTTTGTCAAAGAGGAGATGTAAACTAAAGTTGCACTATTTCTTTAAAAAAATAATAGACAACAGCTAATGCAGTACATAGAGGAAAATTCAAAGCTTTAAATAACATTTATTATTAAGAAATAAAGTATAAAATGAGATATTAGACAAATGACTAAAACTCTTAATATGTGAAGAAAAACAGAAGGACACAACAAACATAAAAAGCCACATGAAAGAGGTGTATAGAAACCAGTGGAACTAATCAATGCATTCCAAAACGTCCCAAAAGATCAGTCTTTAAAAATAAAACAAACCATTAACTAACCTAATAGGAAAAATGCAGATGCCGTAAAACAAAATAAGTAATAATAAAGAGAATATTCCCTCACAGGGAGAATTTTTTAATTATAAAGGTCGACTTTGCTCAATTTCATCCAAGTAAGCTTGACAACTTGGACGAAACCAAAAATTTTCTAGGCAAGTTACCAAAACTAAAAGAGATTGAAAAATGTAAGCAGATCAATTTTCCCCAAAACAATAAAAAATATTGTTTTTAAGAAATAGGTAAAGGTGTCAAATTGAAACCCTTGCTTCCTTTCCCCACTCCACCCCTCCCAGAACAGAACCCACCAGGGCCAGATTAGTTTGTGGGAAAATTTTAAGAGACCCTTAAAATGTGAGCATTCCCAAATCAATTTTAACTGTATTTTTTTTAAAAGGAAACTTCCAAATTCTTTACAAAAACAATTATGAATGTACAGACACAAACTACAGACTAATCTTTTTATTTTTAATACAGAAAGCCTACATAAGATGGCAAGTAAGTCAATCAAGAGAGAAATACCCTGAGCACGCCTCCCCCCATGGGCACACCAGAATTTCAACTACTTACATAGAAACTACCTATGAGAATGACCTGAAAGCTAGCAGAAAAGATTTTCCACAACTAAAAATATAGACAGGTAGAGGGGCAGAGACATGGTATAGTCAACCCTACAAACCAGAGGATAATTACCATCAGAAGTTCTCCCCAAGGAGCCAGGGGTCAGAGCCTCACATCAGGCTCACCAACCCAGGGGTCCTGCACCAGGAAGAGGAGCCCTCAGAACCACTGGCTTTGAAGGCCAGCAGGACTTAAGTACAAGAGAGCCTGATGGCTGTAGGAAAGAGATTACATTCTTGAAGGGCATGCGCAAAATCTCACATGCTCTGAGTCCTAGCACGCATACAGTAATTTGAAAGGATCCTGGGTCAGCCCACTTGCTGACCTTGGACACCCTCCCAGAGAAGGCAACTGGAACTCCCCTGGGGACAAAGTCACAGTCGGCAGCCATTTTTGGTAGCCTGTGCTACCACGAGGACACTGGGGCTGGCAAGCACCTTTTTGGAATTCTCCAACATATTAGCACTGGGGGCTTACCTACCCAACAGGGGGCCAGCATCAGTCCAAGGACCCCTGGTCCTCACACCCAGACAGCCTAGGACACATTCCCACCCACCAGTGGGCTGGCACTAGCCCCAAGTCCCCTGTGCCCTGCAGCCAACCACATTAGGACCTGGCCTCACCCAGCAGTGGGCAAGCACCAATCCTGTGACACTCCCCTCCAGGTCACGTGGCCAGCCTTGCTCAGACCTATCAATGGATGAGTGAATAAAGAAGACGTGGTTTGTGTATATATGTATATGTACACACACACACACACACACACACATACACATATATATACAATGGAATATTATTCAGCCATGAGAAAAGAGTAAAATCTTGCCATTTGTGACAACATAGATGGACCTAAAGGGTTTTATGCTAAGTGAGATATATCAGAGAAAGAAATATTGTATGATTTCACTTATATGTAAAATCTAAAAACAAACAAGTAAAACAAAACAGAAACATACTCATAGGTACAAAGAACAAACTGTTGGTTGGTAGAGGGCAGGGGAATGGGGGGAAGAGTGAAACAGGTAAGGGAGATTACTAGGTACAAAATTCCAGTTTTAAAATAAGTCGTAGGGGTGTAATATACAGGATAGGGAAGATACTCAATAATATCGTGACAACTTTGTATGGTGACAGATGGTAATTAGACCTACCGTGGCAATCATTTTTCAGTGTATAAAAATATCAAATTGCTATGTTATACAGTTGAAATTAATACAATTTTGTAAGTCAATTATACTTCAATTTTTAAAAATGCTAACTAACATCCAGTGTTACGGAAGGTTCCCAGAAATGCACATCTCCTACACCCTTCTGGTGAAGGAGTGAGTTAGTACACACTCTGGAGAGAAATTAAAATTATCAATGTCGTTAAAATTGTTTATGATTCAGAAATACCACTGTTAGAAAGTGCCTTAAGGGAGCACAAATACAAAAAAGATTTTTGGATCAAGGAATTTGCTACAGTGTTGCCTGTAATAAGGAAAATTTGGAACAGTATGGGACAGTTAAAATAACTGGCACATACATAAGAACGTTGTTATTAAAATAGCATAGAATATTATACATTACAGGAAAATGCTCATTATTGATAGATAAAATTTAATCATACTCTAATCATACTTTCATTTTATCATACTCAGTATACCATAATGGTGGATGCAGGTCAATAGTGGACACATTCTCAAAATCCCTGCAATGTAGAAGACCAAAGTTGAACCCTAACGTAAACTATGGGCTGTGGGTGATAACGATGTATCAATGTAGGTTCATCAACTGTAACAAATATTCTACTCTGGTGGGGGATGGTAGTAATGGTGGAAGCCTTGCATGTTTGAAGGCAGGGGGTACATAGGAAGTATTTGTACCTTCCACTCAATTTTGCTGTGAACCTAATAATGTTCTTAAAAAATAGTCTACTCTTCAAAAGTTTTTCTTTTTAATGGTACAGATGAACTTATTTACAAAACAGAAATAGAGTCACAGATGTAGAAAACGAGGGGGAAGGGGGGAGGGATAAACTGGGAGATTGGGATTGACATATACACACTACTATATATAAAATAGTTAACTAATAAGAACCTACTGTGTAGCACAGGGAACTCAACTCAATATTCTGCATTGACCTATATGGAAAAAGAATCTAAAAAAGAGTGCATATATGTATAAGTGATTAACTTTGCTATACAGTAGAAACTAACACAACATTGTAAATCAACTATACTCCAATAAAAAATTGATTTAAAAAAAAGTTTTTTTTTAAAGATGGCAAATAAGTATTTGAGAAGATGTTCCACCTCAGATATAATCAGGAAAATACAAATTAGAACAACAATGAGATACCATCATACACCTATTAGAATGGCCGAAATCCAGAACACTGACAATACCAAATGCTGACAAGGAGACACAGCAATACAAACTCTCATTCACTGCTGGTGGGAATGCAAGATGGCACATTTTGCTACTTCGGAAGACAGTTTCATAGTTCTTACAAACTAAACATACTCTTACAACACAATCGAGCAATCACACTCCTTGGTATTTACCCAGAGGAGTTCAAAACATGTCCATGCAAAACCTCCACATAAATGTTTATAGCAGCTTTATTCATAGTCTGCCACACTTGAAAGAAAACAAGGTGTCTTTCAGTAGATGAACAGATGAATAGTCCCAGACAAAGGACTATTATTCAGCTCTCAAAAGAAATAATCCATCAGGCCTTGAAAAGACAGAGGAAACTTAAATGCATATTACTTGTGAAAGAAACCAACATGAAAAGCCTACATACTGTGTGATTCCAATGATATGACATTCTAGAAAAGGCAAAACCATGGAGACAGTAAAAAAGATCACTGGTTTCCAAGGGTTAGGGGAAAGGGATGGATGAATAGGCAGAGCACAGAGGATTTTTAGGAGAGTGAAACTACTCTATATGATATTATAATGATGGATATATGTCATTATACATTTGTCCAAACCCATAGAATGTACAACACCAAGAGTGAATTATAATGTAAACTATAGGCTTTGGGTAATAATGATGTGTCAAGGTAGGTTCATCAATTGTAATAAATGTACCACTCTAATGGAGGATGTTGATAATGGGGGAGGTCATTAGTATATGTTGTTAGGGAATATACGGGAACTCTCTGTACCTTCCAATTAGCTATGCTTTATACCTAAAAGTTCTCTTAAAAAAAAAGTCTATTTTTTAAAAAATCCTACATAAACTACTAAGAAAGACAACCCAGCAACACCCTAAAAGAATACTTGATAAAAATCAACAATTCATAAAAGAAAATCTAGGGAAAGATGTATATATTCTTAATATGATAAAACGTACCTCAGCCCCAAAGCTGATATCATGTTGAACAGTGAAATACTAGTGGCATTCTAATATAATTGCAGAACAGAACAAGGATGCCCCCATCCCCTCCTTGATTTGATACTGTACTAGCCAGTGAAATCCAGCAAGAGAAAAAAAATAGAATAACGTAAATTATTGCTATTTTCAAAAAATATAGTTTACACACTTGGAAAATCCAAACTACTACAAGCAGTAAGAGAATGCTGTAAGCTAAGAGCATGTAAAATTTAGAAGCCAATTGCCTTTATGTATAAACACAACAATTTGTTAGAAGATATAATGAAAGAAAGCACTCCATTTACAAAAGCAACATGAACGATAAAACGTCCACAACTAACCTCAACAAGAAATAAATCAAAGTGATTTGAAGAAAACTTTTAAACGCTTTAAAAAGTTGATGAGGCTATGGAAGCAGGCACTCTCATACACTGCTGGCAGAAGCATCAAGTGACACCATGCATAAGGAGGGCAATTAGACAACATCAGTCTAAATTGCAAATGCGTACCTCTTTTGAGCCAACAATTCCACTTCTGGAAATTTGCCCTACAGATATACTTGCACCTGTATGAAATCACCCATGAAAAATGCATTTGTTGCATCATTGTTACAATGGCTGAAGATCAAGAACAAACTGCCTGGGCTTCCCTGGTGGCGCAGTGGTTGAGAGTCCGTCTGCCGATGCAGGGGACACGGGTTCGAGCCCTGATCTGGGAAGATCCCACATGCCGCGGAGCAACTGGGCCCGTGAGCCACAACTACTGAGCCTACGTGCCTGGAGCCTGTGCTCCCAACAAGAGAGGCCACGACAGTGAGAGGCCCGCGCACCGCGATGAAGAGTGGCCCCCGCTTGCCACAACTAGAGAAAGCCCTCACACAGAAACGAAGACCCAACACAGCCAAAAATAAATAAATAAATTTATTAAAAAAAGAAAGAACAATCTCCCTAACAATAAACTGATTAATTTAGGGTAATTTATACAAGGCAGTCCTATGCAGCTGTACAGGTCTGACAAACCTTTCGACATACCGATAAGATCTCCAAAACCTAAACTAGGTTAAAAAGCAAGGTACAGAGAGGTTTGTAGACTATTCTGTCTCCTATGTAAAAAGAAAAATATATACATATAAACTTTTTTTTTTTAATGTCTTAAAAACTTCTTTATGAACACCTAACAAGTAAACGTCAGTGTTGGACATTTGGGGGAACCCAGTGGATGGAAGCAAGGTTGGAGAAGAATCTAGGCACAGTAACTCTGCAGAATATACTTCAATCACACCAACATAATACCTAGTTACAAAATAGCATTTTTAAAATAGTGCTAGTGGCATTAAAAATTATACAATTACAGTGGTCAAGAGAAACTAGGTTATATTGCAGGGCTTCTCATAACAGCTTTATTCTTCCCTCCACACTCCACGTCCATCATGGGTCAATTGGCTGCAGGCTCTGTTCTACGTGGTTTTTCATCCAGCGCCCAGTTCGATAGAGAAACATTGCTAGTTCCCATACAGAGGATAAAGTACCCTGGAGGGTCTTCCATTGGCCATTAAATCATTCATCCCAGAAATGATGTGTGTCATTTCTTCCCACAACCCATTGGCTAGAACTTATCATAATGCCCCACACAAAGCACAGAGAGGGCTATAAAGAGAGTAGGAACACACACTGGTGAGCTACAATCATGACACTATGACAGTTTTGGAGAACTTTAAAATATGATATAAAAAGAAAGACGATTTTAAGTCCACAGATTTTGATCTCGTCATTACACTTCTGAGAACCTAGTCTAAGGAAGTATCTCTGAGTGTCAATAAATAAATGGGTAGAAATTTTCACCCCTGTACTTACCACTAACCAAGATTGAGAGAACTATTCTTTGTCCCTTCCTGAGGCAGCTAAATGCCCGCAATTAGTACACTTCACCCACTAAGAAAACAAGTTATGAATGAGCTGTACATTAAAAAGCATGCAAGCTCAAATGCAAATATCATACAATGGTTTGCTTTTAAGGCCTGGCACAATGATCATCTTTCTTCTGCACTCCAACTGCAAAATTCAAGTTGAAAATCCTCTGAAATGAAGTACCATAAGATGGTTTCATCTCCAGCCCTGGGGTAGGAGCTTTGCTGTAATTTTAACACAGGTTCATTTCAATTTCAGTAGCAACAAGCGTCTTCCTTTAGCTGGGCCTTCACTAACCACGGAAAGTAGATAATTACAGTGTATGAAGAGATATTTTAGACAAAAAAAGGAGGCTAATCTTACTGGAATTATAGGAGTATACATATTTCTTTCAACAGAAAGGTCATTTCGGTAATTTGAGGCAAACTCGTACTTACTATGATTTTTTAAAGCCAGTATCATTTGGATCGCCTAAACGCTTAGAACCTAGAGCCTGACAGGCCCAGGTTTGAACACTACTTTTGCTCTTTAATAGTTGTTCGAGGCGGGACAAATCACTTAACACTTCCAGATTTGTATTTTCTTGCCTATAAAAAAAAAATGAGTGGTACTTGTACCTATCTCATAATGTTGCTATGAAGATCCATTGAGATGGTATATGCCTAGCATTTATTGACGGGGCACATGACTAGTACTGAATAAGTGTTCTCTGGTGTTGTTACAGCTTCCATTTACGTGAGTCTTTATGTTTTTCTAAGTACTTTCACCTACATCATACCATTTGCAATATTTAAACCTGAGAACATTCATGTAAGATGATAAGGACATATGCCTTTCATATACTAAAGGAAAATATGACAAGAAGCAGTAGAGCAGCAAAGGGTGTCACAGACAGGTAAGGGGTGGGAGCTTCTATATTCAGTTGCTAAATATTCATGGGAGTAGTAATATTCTCACAGGTGTGGACGGATGGGTCGGGTTTCTATGGGAGCGTCTATAAATGAGCAGAAAGATGATTTCAACTGGAAGGATTATGATTACAGAAGCCCCACTGAAGTGTGCATTCACAGAACTATGACCAATACAGCCTGGAGAAATGTTCCAAAGTAGCGAGAAATCAGACTGGCAACATGGGGGTGGGGGGTGGGGCTCATGAGAGCCTCGACTGCCAGGACTGAAAGCCATATCTCATTTGGTAGATCCAGCTGGGAAAGTCTTTAAGCAGACTAGACCTAAGTTTACGTGTTCATTCCAACAGCATCCCAGGACAGGAAGAACAAAAATGGAAAGGTGATGAGGAAAACTGAGTACAAGGTGTGTAATGTGAATGTACGTGAAAGAAAGTATGTTTGGGAGGAAGGAACTGTCAGCCTGGAAGGACTGGAAGAACAGAGAGTAGACTGAAAGATGACGGTGATGCTGACAATGACAGTGACGATGACGATAACAGTAGCCACTATTTCATGAGGACTTCCCATATTTGAGACTCTGTGCCCCGTGCTTTACACCCACTTATTTCATTCTCAGAATTAAAGGGATTTTTTTTTTTTTTTTTTTTGCATTTCATACTGAAGCTCACAAAAGTTAAATGATTAACCCAAAATCTCACAGCAGGGAAAGGGCGGAGTCAGAAGTGAAATCCAGCTCAGACTGTGCTGGTTCCATTGCCCCACACTCATTATTAGTACAAGGAGTGAATGGAATAGGCAGAGGTTCCTTGAATCAATTATAATGGCACAGGAAACCACACCCCTTGTAAATTTGGACCTAACTCTTATGGGTTTATGTCTGCTCCAAGTAACCAGACGAAAAACTCGTTCGGTGTGGCATTGCACCTTGTGTTTTATCTATGCATCCCTAAAGAGTACACTACACACTTAATTCATTTATATTCATTTACTTATTCCACAAACATTTACTCACTGTTTCCAACGAGCCAGCCCCCGTGCTAGACACTAATGTTAAAAAAATAAAATAATAGCAGTCACAAGAATGCACATGATGGTCATTTTTGAGGCTGGATTGTAGGTTTCTGGGGACATTTATTATACTATCCTATCACTTTTGTGTATATGTGAATATTTCCATGATAGAAAGTATTTGAAACAAACAGAAAGGAAGAAAGGATTCCACTGGAAATGCTCTTGCCAAGGTTACCAGTGAGTTCCTTGCTGCTAAAAGTAATGAACACTGCTCCGTCCTCTTTTCCTTGACAGCTGTCTCCTCAAACAATTGAAAATACATGACAGAGAAGGACTAGTCAGAGAGGAAGGAGGAAACCAGCAGAGCATGAAGTAAGAAACTCACACACTCTCCTGTTTTGCTTCTGCCTCTCTAGATGCTGCCTCTCAGTCACCTTTCCGAGTCACATTTTCCTTTTTCTTCCCTTCAAAAGCCAGTGTTATACATGCCTTCAGTCCTATCCTTGATTTTCCTCAATTGACTCAGTCTTAAAGTTTTCATCCCCTCTCTTTCAGCATTATCCATATGATGGAATCTTTCCAATCAGTATCACCAAATGAGATCTCTCTCCTGAACACCAGATAGAGATCCATGCATCAATGGGGTATAAATTCTTGAATATTCCATAAGCACCTCAAAACCAAAATATTACAATTACTCTCTTCATCTTCCTCCCCATCCTGCTTCCTACTCATATCTGCTCCCCTTGCTTTGTTACTTAACTCAGAAAGGAGCAATCCCACACACCCAAAGTCATCCAACGAGTCCAGTGGAACTGACCTCCTAAGAACGTGCTTAATTTATTCATGTCATTTCCTCTATTTAGTAAACAACGGAAGATGAATAAATGGAACTCAAGACATTTCTTTAAATAATTCACCCTGGAGAGTAAAACAAAACATAGAATTAAATACGATGTTTCAAATATTTTTTTATGACCCAAACTGACTGAAAATGTTTTCCTTTAAAACTTGACTAAGTGAATACAAATCTAGGTTATGACTGTGATAATTTTCCTACTGGCACAATGCAAAAAAAAAAAAAATTGCTAGGCTTTAACAATTACGTTCCATTTAAACATTTATTCAAAGACTGTTTAAATTTTGTACTGGAGGAAAAAATGAAAATCAGTTATTTGGATATGCTACTTCATCAACGCTTCAGGCTCCCAGCAGTGAACGCACTCACCTCAAGTGTAATATAGATAGACTGCGTTTCGACCTTCAGAAATGGATCAGATACTGAGAGAAAAGGTAGCCTATGGAGGGAACCAGGATGAACGTCAACCATTCATGATAGCAGACTTTAAATAACTGAAATTCTAATGTGTATATGAGGTAGACCTGCCCGGTAACTCTTTGAAGATCAAACATTCCTCATATCATCATGTATCAGCTCAACTTAAGAAAAGACGTTGTTACCAGGCAGAGCTTCTCCAAAATAACTTCAAATGGAAGCCTTTCTCAAAGACGTCGGTAACAGGTATTCTCAAGGCAGATGAAAGCTTACACTGGATGTGCTCCAAAAATTCTTCCCAATTATAAAGTATAATGATTTTTCCCTCAAAGAGATGAAAATGAATCTTAAAATAGTAGCAATGTCATAACTCAAAATTATCTCAAAACACAATATATCTATGCCCATCATTACTTCCAAGCCTCAAGGGGGTACAAGCTGCCTTAAAAACAGAACGTACGGAAAGGAACCAGAGGGGAGGTAACATTGAGAAGTCAACCAACTTTGTTGTCTGTGCTCCCTGACCCTGAGTCTCCCCACCCTCACCCTGGGGAACCCTCTATGACAGAACTTCAGGTCCCTCCTTCTCCAACCTCACAGCGGTCAGGGCTGCTCATCAAAATTTAGCAGGCCAACATCCCATTCCTTCAAGGTCTGCTTCCTTCTATGTACAAACCAGTCCGAAGTATGCTAAAGAGAGATGCTGATCTAGTATCAAAGATTTAGATGAACTCATGTCTTGGGGGTAGGGAAGACTGGAGAGTGTGCAATCTGATGCCCGTGTCCATACTTACGAACCTGATCGAGTCTCATCCTTTCCTTACACCTAAAGCTTGACCTTTTGTCGTCCGGGATTTAAAACAATTGCTGGTCCAGAATTTTTAGGATCTGATAATTACTTTGAGGGCATGAGGAAAACATGAGGAAACCCACACCGTCTAGAATCAAGCCACAGACAAGATGCAAAATGCACATCTTCAGCATCCCTTATCCCTTCCTGTCGTCATCACTACACTCTTGGAGTCCTGTCCTGAGTCACCATCCCCATAGCATCATATGGTCCAGATTTCCCCAACCCTCTGCTTCTCAAAACTTCCCTATCCTGGATCTGATCTGATAAACTAAAAAATATATATAGTATAATTATCATTAACTTCTTTTTTTTACATCTTTATCGGAGTGTAATTGCTTTACAATGGCGTGTTAGTTTCTGCTTTATAACAAAGTGAGTCAGCTATACATATACATATGTCCCCATATCGTTAACTTCTGACTTCACACAAGTAATTGTTCCACCCAGATTATCTGGGGTGATCACAAACCCTCAATCATGGCTAAATATTTTTAAAAAATCAACCAAAATCATGAAGACCAATGTCATCTCTATTATTTCTGTGTCATCAATTGTACAGGGTCACAGGGAGAGTAGCATCCCCAGCCTCCCTCCTAATACAATGATCTCTGTGAAGATTAGCATCTTAACATACTTTGTGTGATCCATCTGCTGGCATTTTTGTTTGCAGTATATTAACCATGCAAACTTCATCTGCTTGCTGGCTAGCTTCACCTTGTACCACTCTCTACTTCAGTTTCTGAATCCCTGCCAGATTTTATTCCTTCCTGAAGACCTGCACACATATTCATACCTTCCCCTCCCCACCTCTACCTACCTTTCCCTAATTTTCACTCATCTCTTAAAAAGTCTATTCAAATGTCAAGCACATATGGATGTATGTGCTGACCAGGCTCTACTTACATCATGAACTCCCTCAGAGCTGTGTACATCCTTCACAGCAGTTCCCAAAGCTCTAGTTACTTTTATGGAGTCTTCACACAATGAGGACAAGTACCATCGCTGTTATGCCCAGCAATGATCTCCGCCACCTAGCTGAGCGCCCCGCATAGCTCACAGCCTCATAAATATTAGTGAAATAAATGAATAAACCAGCAGCTTGACAAAAATGGAAATATGCAAACTAGTCACAACATCATTGGCCTGAAAAGTCGGAGTTACCAAATAACAACCATAAAGAAATTCTGATTAGAGAACAGGTGGGGAGAAAAGAAATGTGAACCGGCCTCAACTTTTTACAAATGAAAGGAAAACCTTGACAATCCAAGTGCCTTAGAACCTGGAAGACAAATGCATTCGCATGCTTTATCTTTCTGGAGGCTGTAGGTATTTGCATTGAAATGAATTCAAAATAACAAAGAAGCCCTACCGTCAGCCATTAAATAAGAAGCTAAAATGTAATATGGAAGTCTCTGAAATTATCATAAGCCAAACAGGGAGTTGTTTTTTAACAAAAGGATTAGGCTCTACACAATCCCAGAAAAATCCAGGCAAGTTTTAACCAACATGAAAGAAGTACATAATGTTTGTCTCACGGGGGTTTGTAGTCTGCAAAGTAGTGACCAAAAGAACTCGGTAACTGGAATGTGGGTTTAGACCAGAACAGTGGTTCGCAGCCTTAGCTGGCTTCAGAACCACCTGGTGGTCGGTTCTACACAGATCCTGGGCTGAAACACACAGTTTCTGACTCAGGAGGTTTGAGTGAGAATTTTTATTTCTAACAACTTCCTAGGCAATTTTGATAATGCATGCTGGTTTGGAGATCACATTTTGAGAAACGTTAACTAGAACTTCAGAATAAAAAGCAGGAACCCTATGAGGCAGGGAGAGGCAGGAAGCTGAACTCACCCTTCCCCTCTTCTCTCAGTCTACCATATACCCCCCAAATCCAACACGTTCCTCTCCCTGGCTCCCTAGTTCATACCCTGAAGTGAAGAGAGCAGGGAGATCCAGTGTAACCTCCTTAAAGGCTGCTTTCTCAGGAGTTATGGCCCTGTTGGCCATGAATTCAATGTGAATGAGTCAATGATACACATTAAATAAGGTGGCTTTAAACAGAAACATATATAAAACGAGATTATATATTATTGGTTGACAATGTTGCGACCAGAAGCTCACAGGAACCTAACCCAATATTTCCCCTGGGAGCTGTATGTTCAGTATTCGCTAATTCAGTGTTTGCAGCAACTTTGTAGACTGTAACTACCATGAATAGTAAGGACTGACTGTACTGATATCCACACTGGAGGTATTTTTTTTGATTTCTATTTTACAAATAAGGAGATTATAAATTAAGGAGGTTAGAATAAATGACAAGGAAGTAGCAGACTCTAGATTCTAGCCAACTTCAAAGCCCTTGCTCAACCATCCGAGCCCACCTCATCCTGGCATAGAGACAGTGCACATCATAACGAACAGATTCTAGGTTCAAATCCACACTCAGTCCTGATTTGACATTGGGCAATTATCTCCCTCCACCTGAGTTTCCTTGTCCATAAAGTGGAAATATTCATAGTGCAGGAATGAGTTAATATGTGTAATGTACTCAGAGCATACTCCAAGTTAATTTCAAAACTAATAGCCCATAGGATCAAGGTCAAACTCTATAGTCAGACCTGAGTAAATCAACTGAATAGGTAAGGAAATACCAGCCCAGCTAACAAATCAGGCCCTGAAGTGCAGGAGATTTATGTTCCCTGGGTATTGTATCCCTACACACCACGATGGAAAATGCACAGTTCTTTGCACAGAGCAATGTATCATCTCACGGGTAGCTGCACGGCAGGAAGCACTCCGTGCATGGGTTAACAAACTCATTTTCTCCATAATAACCAGACTAGAAACAACGCTATTTGGCAAGTCTTTTAAATCTATGGCTTTGTAATGTCACTAAGAAAATATCAGTTTTCTAGTCCCTTCCCAGGTACAGTATATGATCTATTTCCATCTTCTGGAAAACCAACCACGTGGTAAGGGATTAACTGCGCATGTTATTTGATTCTAAATAATACTGAGAGGAATTCACTTGCAAGCAGAGGTTTAGATTTTTCTCTCCTGCTTTCTGAAATATAGTGATAGTGCCTTCAGTATGGTAGAGTTACTTAACAAATTTAATAAAATGACACATTAAAAGCACTTAGCATAGTGCCTAGCCAATCTGGACCAAGATATAGTAGCATCCTGTATAGGCTAGTCACTTAGTGTTCCTTCAAATAATTTCTTTAAATATTTGTTTAGCATTTATTTAAAAGAGATGTTACATTGGGAGAAGGAAAGAGAGGAGGACCCTGCTGGCCAATCCCCCCTCTTGCGAGGAATTCAACTTCAGCCTCAGACTCACTCTAGAGCTGAGTTTATCCACCTCAGCACTCTTGACATGTGGTGCAGGATCTCTGTTGCAGGGGAGGGCAGTGGCTGTCCTGTCCACTGTAGAATATACAGTGATGTCCCCACACCCACTCGAGGCCAGTAGCATTTCCCCCACCAGTTGGAACAACCAAAAATGTTGACAGACATCGCCACAAGTCCCCTGGGCAGGTGGGGCGTTGCAAAAATCACCCCTCTGGTTGAGAATCACTGCTCTAGAGAACCAAGGAAGGTATTTATCTAATAAGCACAAAAGGGATCATCCTGATATTCACTGACAGCTAAACGGTTGGGTCCGCGTCCATGCCACACCATCTGTTCAGTATTTCTAGTACCAGCCTTACGAAGTTGAACAAAACCCTTGGGGTATCACCTCCCATCACGGGTAAGTGATGCATGTGATAGAATATATATATATATCTATGATCCAAATGATGCAGCATATACAACACTCACTGTGGAAGGATGTCTGGTAAATAGAGACTTTCCTGTCATCTCACTTAGAGGGATGTTCCCAAGCCACTCACGGACTGACACCTGGGCATAACGTGCCCATAAAGCTGGTGTGCCCAGCACAGAGCAAGTGTACATGGCAGTTCTCATGTTACTACTAATATAAACATTTGCCCCATAGCTGTATATTTTTTAACCTGGTACTTTCAATTCTCAGGGTTGGTTTTTCTTTTTTTTTTTTAAAGCTAAATCCATCCACGTAAAAAGAAGCCAAGAAAATATGATTTTCACTCTCTTTTTAACATGAGAGTTCTGGCTGCTACCCTTGCAGTCTCTTGAAAAACTAGTGACAATGCTTTGTTTCTAGGTGACCACTTAATTTCTTTCCTGCTCTGTGTGGTCACAAATACATTCTGCATCTTCGTTCAAACTCTGTCCTGGGTGCTGATTTTCCCCACCCTGTTCACAGACTGGACCTAAGAATGTAGGATTAGGACACAAAGCTAGCACCCACTGCCTCTAAGAGGGCTTTGGAGCATTGTTTCAGATGTAGCTCAGTGCTTCAGGAAACTAAAAGCATAAATGCTTTCGCCATAAATAACAGCAAGCAATTGTCATATGGTTTAACAGTTGCAGTCCGGTTACATATCACATCATTAGCCCCTGAATTCAACACCCTGATTAACAAGGAAGGGAAGCTGCCTCCACCTCGGAATCACAGCTAAAAGTGTCATCAGCTCAGCCAGGAGTCCCGGCAACACCTGAAGTCACAGAAGCCCAACATCGCACGACCCCCACCCAAAAAAAAAATTTGATCCCTCACCGCACAAAACTATAAGCAGTACTGCTTCCAGCTTCAGCAAATATCTTAAAGAAAGTACTGCAGTATTCTCGAGTCCCATGCTCCTTTACCTCTGGGTAAAAAATGAGCGCTTTCGGAAGGGATGTAACAGCTGTGCATATTCTTTCCTTGAAAGAACTTTCTTTTGTTACATTTAGATAGAGTCTTAAATAAAATCACCTTTGCTGGAGAAAAAGAAATAACTTGACTCAAGAGATTAAGGCTCAATCACATAAAAAGAGACAGCTGGGGGCTTCCCTGGTGGCGCAGTGGTTGAGAGTCCGCCTGCCGATGCAGGGGACACGGGTTCGTGCCCCGGTCCAGGAGGATCCCACATGCCGCGGAGGGGCTGGGCCCGTGAGCCACGGCCGCTGAGCCTACGCATCCGGAGCCTGTGCTCCGCAATAGGAGAGGCCACAACGGTGAGAGGCCAGCGTACCGCAAAAAAAAAAAAAAAAAAAAAGACAGCTGGCACAGTGGAAAAGCTCTGTTTTAATGATAGCTACCCTTCATAGAGACAGTGTTTGCCATGAACCGGCATATTCTAAGAGCAGAGCATAAATTAATACATTTAATCATCGCCTCAACCCAGGTGATAGAAGGGTCCTATTAGTATCCTCATTTCACAAGTAAGGAAACAGAGGCTCAGACAGGTTGAAGACCTTGGTCAACCAAGTGGCAGAATAGGGATTTGAACCGAGGAAGTGTGTTCCAAAGTACATGGGCTTAACAGTGCCATAAAAATTGCTTTACGATTTGAGTCCCAGTCTCAGACATAGTGGATCTTGTCAACAGCAAGGTTACTGGCTGTTTAACCTGGAGACAGCCTCAAATTTTTGAAATGTCAGTCTCTTAATCTATAAAATGGGAATAACGATAATCCTTATATTCAGAGATAATACACATAAAAATTCTAGACAAATATAAGAAATTATTAAGTATTGTGTCATAGCACAGTGTAAAGACTTGACAAAATTCGGGCCAGGGAGGCTCACTTTTCTGAACATCAAAGCACATACTACAAGGAATATTTTATGACAAGAGAAAATGTGCATAATCTACTTCAAAAATAACTGAGCACAAAAAAAATTGTGTATATCTTGAAACATGCAAATATGTACACAATAGTATATATAGACACAAAAATTATATTATGGAATTTTATAGAAGTTGTACCTTATTTAAATATACACATATCCAGATGTATATGCACACAAACATATGTGTATTTACATACATAAATATATACCTGCTAAACCTATCCTTTTTTTTTTAATCTCCTATTCATTCCCATTGCCACTGATTTTAAACCTACCCTTTTAAAGACTAGAAGAGTATAGGAAAATTAATAATTTTCTTGCAGTAGTGCCTTTCGTTTTATAAACTTTCTGCATTGAAAAGATGTTGCCTTACAATTAGAAACAAAACCCGAAAATACTCATTTTTAATATATAATATATGCAGGTAACATGAAGTCTTCCAATCTGTGAAATCGTCTATTCTCACATCAGAAATTCGAGGTCTTGCTGAAGCCACAGAACTCCTCATTTTAACACAGCTGGTGAAGAGCCAGTTTCACGTTCACTGTGTACTACCTACTTTCTCAGGTTTCCAAGGAGTTACCAAAAACAATGCAATCTTCGGGGTGGGGGGGAGTGGGCATGGGATGGCGGGGAACTAACTAAACTCTCAATACAGTGAAGTGCTCTGCCCTGGGATTCTACCGTACTTGAATTGGCCCGGCCCTTGAGAGAACTTGTTCTACCACAGGAACTGTTCCTGGATCATTATCAGAAAGCAGTTTTCTCCTCATCCCTTTGCAGATGTAGGTCTGAAATCCCTAAGCATTCCTGCCTGTTCATATTTTTCTGTGGCTTAAAATAACCTCTGTATTTGATGAAGACCATAACGTGCATCTTAGCATCCTGTCTTCCCCTACTGTAATAAGTTTCATTGTCCCAGAGTACCACATGAGTCAGGTGACATCCTGCCTCAGCTGCCTTTAAGGGCTACCTTGACCTGCAGATCAAGTCTCCACCTCCCTCAAGGGCTTCTGTAATCTGGCTCGGGCTCGCCTTTCCAGTCTCATCTCCTACTGCACCCACATCAACATCCTACGTGGGTTTCTCCCCATTCTCAGGTCATGCTCCATCGTCTCTTGACTCCCTGGCCTTGTTTACTGGTGGTCCCTCCCACTGCAACGTCTTCTTCCTCCACATTTCAGACCATAAAAATCCCACCCAGTCTCAAAAGCCCAGCTCCACTGCTGCTTCCTTGATGAAGCATCTTCACTCTTCCCAAAGAGGACTTTCCCTTCCTTTGAACCACCGACACCTTCTGCTGGTTCTTTTCTTAAGACACTCATTTCTCTACTTTGTACTGTAGACAGTCATTAGATACCAGGACATCCAACTTTTTGCCATGCACAGTTTCTACCATAGGTCCTTGCTTGAACTGAACCAAATGCAGGCAGTAAGTAAACAGGATAAGCCAGCATTTGTATAGGACGTTAATAAACAAAGTGCTTCAACATTCATTATCACAATCCCACATGACTAACGTCACCAACACTGTTCTCCCCGTTTTGTAGTTGAAGAGACCAAGGTTGGCTTACTGCGCTGACCTGAGAATTTCCCAGTGGTGTCTCTCCCAAATAGATCTGCTAACATTTTACTTCGAAAGATTTCCTCGTTCACGCTCCCTGGCTGGCCAGCCCACCTTAATTAAGTTGCTTCTTGGAAAGGCTGGCCCTGTGCCAGGCAGAGACAGCCGCTGCCCCTCCCTAACGAGTCCCCAGGAGGAAGGTTACCAAGCGGGGCCAAAGTGACAGAAAAGCCACAGGTCCGTAAAGCTCACACCTATTAGAGTGGCTATAAAGCCCACCTGACCTGGCCTCTCTCTCATTCACGTCACATCCCCTCTCACTTTCAAGTTTCCTTTCCTATGTCCTGGGGGAACCCAGAGGACATCCTGCTAGGAGTAGGGCCGGTTAAAGAGCTCTGAGTAAGCAGATTGGCTTTGAGGAGACAGAGGTGGCCTGGCTGCTCACCGTTGCCCCTATCTTTTTTATTATTATTATTATTTTAAATACTAAGAATTTTTATTCTCACTGCTTTTTAAAATTTTTTTAAATTAATTTTTATTGGAGTATAGTTGATTTGCAATGTTGTGTTAGTGCCTGGTGTACAGCAAAGTGAATCAGTTATACATATACATATATCCACTCTTTTTTAGATTCTTTTCCCATATAGGTCATTACAAGGTATTCAGTAGAGTTCCCTGAGCTATTCCATAGGTTCTTATTAGTTACCTATTTTATATATAGTAGTGTGTACATGGCAATAATCCCAATCTCCCAATTTATTCCTCCCCTCCCTTTCCCCCTTGGTAACCATAAGTTTGTTTTCTACACCTGTGACTCTATTTCTGTTTTGTAAATACGTTCATTTATACCATTTTTTTACATTCCACATAAGCGATATCATGTGATATTTGCCTTTCTCTGTCTGACTTACTTCAGTCAGTGTGACAGTATGGAGGTTCCTTAAAAAACTAAAAACAGAGCTACCATATGATCCAACAATCCCACTCCTGGGCATATATCCAGAGAAAACCATAATTCGAAAACATACATGTACCCCATGTGGAGAAAAGGGAACCCTCTTGCACTGCTGGTGGGGTGTAAATTTATACAACCACTATGGAGAACAGTATGGAGGTTCCTAAAAAAACTAAACATAGAACCACCATACAACCCAGCAATCCCACTACTGGGCATATACCCTGAGAAAACCATAATTCAAAAAAAGTCATGTACCACAATGTTCATTGCATCTTTATTTACAATAGCCAGGACATGGAAACAACCTAAGTGTCCATCGACAGATGAATGGATAAAGAAGATGTGGCACATATATACAATGGAATATTACTCAGCCATAAAAAGAAATTGACTTATTTGTAGTGAGGTGGGTGGACCTAGAGTCTGTCATACAGAGTGAAGTAAGTCAAAAAGAGAAAAACAAATACCATATGCTAACAAATATATATGGAATCTTAAAAGAAAAAAAGGTTCTGAAGAACCTCAGGGTAGGACAGGAATAAAAACGTAGACATAGAGAATGGACTTGAGGACAAGGGGAAAGGGAAGGGTAAGCTGGGACTAAGTGAGAGAGTGGCATGGACATACATACACTACCAAATGTAAAATAGATAGCTACTGGGAAGCAGCCACATAGCACAGGGAGATCAGCTCGGTGCTTTGTGTCCACCTAGAGGGGTGGGATAGGGAGGGTGGGAGGGAGACACAAGAGGGAGGAGATATGGGGATATACGTATATGTATAGCTGATTCACTTTGTTATACAACAGAAACTAACACACCATTGTAAAGCAATTATACTCCAATAAAGATGTTTTTTAAAAAAAGAAAAGATACATGTACCCCACTGTCCATTGCAGCACTGTTTACAATAGTCAGGACATGGAAGCAACCTAAATGTCCATGGAAGGATGAATGGATAAAGAAGATGCGGTACATATATACAATGGAATATTACTCAGCCATAAAAAAGAATGAAATAACGCCATTTGCAGTGACGTGGATGGACCTAGAGATTGTCCCTGTTTTTCTTCTGATCTAGAAATCCTCCCAATTGCTGTTGTCCTTTCGGCATTCCATAACTCAATAAACATTTATGTAGCCCCTTGTATAAGACAGGGATTATCCTAGGCTCAGAAGATTCAGTAAGGAGGCAGATAGACACACACCCTGACCAGAAGCCCTTCCTTACACATGACCAGGTGTCACCTCAGGGTACTATAATAAAATATCACAGACTGTGTGGCTTAAGCAACAGATATGTATTTCTCATGGCTCTGGAGGCTTCAGGTCCAAGATCAAAGTGCTGGCAGATTTGGTTACTTATAAGGGCTCTCTTTCTGGTTTGCAAGTAAATGTCTTATTGCCATATCCTCAAATAGTAGAGAGAGAGAATCTCTCTCTCCTATCTATCTCCTTCTATAAAGGCACTAATCCCATAATGGGTCCCCACCCCGCTAAACCTAATTACCTCTAAAATACCCCCATCTCCAAATACCATTATATTGGAGTTTAAGTCTTCAACATAAGAATTTGAGAAGGATACAAACATTCAGCCCTAGTGCCACGTCCCCTAAGAAAGTGCTAGAACCTTAACGTCCCCTCATTAACCCCAGTGAACTACCTCTCAATATCAGGAGTCCTCTATCAATTCAGTTATTTATTTATTCAGCAAATATTTATTAAAGATCTACTATGTGCCGGACACTGTCATTTCACCTAACTGTGCTGAAAGGAAAAACGGCCAGCCCATTTCATGTGTCATGTTTTCAGATCTCAACTGTCTTTCCTAAAGAGTCTTGCTTTTACTCTCCTCCCCTAGGCTATATTGCTGTTTAAAACCAAAGAAGCGTAATCTCAATATATCATATCCCAGGGTCAGTGATAGAAGCAAATGAACTAGAAACGCACTCATGCGTTCATTCAGTCGACAACATCATTAGCCGTGTATGACTCACTGAAAATGTAAAGAGGAATAGAGCCTCATCCGATGTGGGCTAGTCTCCAATGAAGGAGATGATGAGAACTCAGTGGAAGGAAGATAAACTCCAGCATGTATACTTGCTCCCAGCGCGCAGACTCCCAAGCCTTCTCCCATGGAGATTCCAACTCAGCGAGTCTGAGACAGGGCTCCAGAATCTGCACAGTTCACACGCTCCTAAGGTGATGCTAATACAGGTGGCGAAGGACTGACCATTAAGCCAAGGCTCAACGGAGGAGTGGCTCATCAGACAGCACTCTTGGATGAGGAACTAGATATTCAAAAATATATAGATACAGATACAGAGATATATAGATAGATATAGATATATAGATAGATACATCTATAGATAGATAGATAGATAGATACAGTTATATACACACAGATAAGAATACAGCTATGGATACCGATATGGATACACAGACATAGATAGATACAGATATAGAAATAGATACATACATATAGATCTCAACCCTTCTATTCCTTGGCACTAAGTCTGGATGCCCAGAATGTACCAAATGGTTTACTAACATATTGAAAGATGCTAAAAGGAACATATCATAAAACTGAAGACTTGCCAGGAAGAGAGATGTACACTCCAAAAGGTTTCTCTCACCTGTCACTGTGCCTTAACTTTACAGCCAAGAGAACTCAGGGAGTGAAAGGCCCGTCTAATTTCATCTCTTCAGTCCCAGTCTCTAAACCTTGAGGCAGAAAAGAGGCAGTAAGAGAGGGTTGGCTGATACACATACAGCCTGTCGCTGGGCTAAAGGTCTGACATCCCATGCCATTTCATGCAGGCTACTCAAGAGCCCTTAGATATTAGAACCCAGTTATTCTCAGACTGAACTAAATTTAAAATACTACCTGGGACACAAGTCTATACAAGGTCAGTAACTCTCACTGGACCTCAGAAGTCTCTTGCTAGAGTCAATTATTTGCACAGGGGTTGGGAGTTGTTTACTAGAGAACCGATGCCTAGCCTACGGCCTGTGTTGATTCGCAGCACCAAAGACTCTTGCACGGCCACTGTGACCCCCGGCTGAGATTAATTTGTGCCAACAAGAACTACCGTATTTCACTTTCAAGTCATCTGGATTCAGAGCTAGGTTAACCTACTATAAATCTTGCCAGATGTGAATTTGTCATTACAAACTTCAGTTGTAACCAATCTTTTAAAAATTTCTACACTGGGTACCCATGAAGCACGAAAATAAATATATTCCAAAATTCCCCCCAGAGAACAAATTTACCATTATCATTTCTAGGATATACGTTCTCTCTTCTAATTTATCACTGGATAATGGGTAATGTAGTCTTCTTTTCAACAGACATGCTCCTAAAATAATTTTATTGTTAGAAATAATTAGGTACATCACAGCCTCTTTTAAGCAGCGCTAGGTAGTACTTCCAAATATTCTATCTGAATATAGTTCTACAAGAACACCTGTGCAGGGGATCCAAAAATAATACTAAGAAAACAGGGACTTTGGGACTTTGCAGCTGTCATTCACATTCTAATGAGAAAGTAACAAAATAGCAAACAATTTATCTCTCACTCTAATTAACCACACTGCATTACTAGAAGTCCTTAGGCGAAGGAAGGAGACAAAACAGGGATTAGGAATCTCTCCACTTAAAAAAAAAAATCCCAGCCAACTTCTTTACACATGTGTGTTGATTTGATTTGTTAAGTGCAAAAATCCTAAGTTAATCGACACTGAGCAACTGTGTATATAAAGGAAACCCACACACTCAAAAAGTATTCACTGGCTAAAACAAAATACCTAATTATAAAATCAGAAGAAGAAGTGTTTTTAAAATGGAGACTCCGGCTGGCCGGCCAAGGACCAAATCCAGCTCCCAACTTGTTTTGTTTCTGATGTGTATACCTTGCAGTGGGCGTATGAGGTCTGGAATTCCTTCTCCTGACGTGGCCCTCTGTGTCCGTATTATGAATACAAACTCCTTGTGGCAAAGTAAACCATAATTTACAAGGGGTTCATTCATTCATTCAACAAGTATTTGATGTGCACCTACCAAAACTCAGACATCATTTTGAGAGTGAGGATATAGCAGGACACAAGTAAAAAGTCCCCAGTGGAAAGGGATTTACTTCAAGAAACAAATAACTTCAGGATAATCTCAGAAAGTGGGTTCATGCCATGAGGATAATAAAAGAGCATGAAAGAGAGAACAGGGGCATCAGAGAGAAATAGCCTCTCTAAGGGAAGGGACAGTTAGGCAGAGATGTGAGTGAGAAGGAGAAGCCATCCATTAAATACCTGGTGGAAGAACATATGCAAAGGTCCGGTGGCCAGAACTAGGTAGGTGTTTGTGAGAACGGGAAGAATGCCAGTGTGTCTTCCTATGAGCAAGTGGGAGTGTGAAGGGAGGTGACAGAGAAAACAACAGGGCCAGATCCTCTAGGGTCCGCAGGCCATGGTAAGGAATTCTGATTCTGTTCCAATTGCAACAGGAAGCCAGTTGGAAGATGCTAAGCAGGACGGGGATGGGGGAGGGGTGGGTAGCATGACTGATTTCCTGTCACAAGATCCCCGTGGCTGCTGCATGAGGAATAGACTGGAGGAGCAAAAGTGGCTGCAATGAAGGCCAGTCCGGAGACTCTTGCAATGGTACAACTGAGAAACGTCTGTGCCAAAAACTAGGGGGAGCAACAAACCTGGAAGAAGTGAAACCTCAGGTAACTCACTAGATCTCTCTAAGCTTCACTTCCTCCAGGGTAAGTGGAAATGGCACAACACCCTACTGGTTGGATGGTGTGAGAAAGACATGAAATAATGTATCACAAATATTCACCACATTGCCCCACACGTGGTAAGGACTCTATGAATAGTGGTGATAAGTACGATCCTCCATTTAATTGGCATGTATTTACTAAGCACCTATTCTGTGCCATGCATGGTTCCAGGAGCTCAGCTACAGCGGTGAATAAATTCCTTGCTCTCATGGTTTTTGTTTGTTTGTTTTTTTACATTCTGGTAAAAGGTGACTGACGATAAACAAACATGCCAGGTGGTAATAAGAGTTATGAAGAAAACTCAAGCAGAGTAAAGGGACGGAGAGGGATGGGGTGCTACTTTATACGGGGTGACCACGGAAGCACTCTCTGGTTACAGGGAAGCGTCCCTAAACATAAGTTTTGCCCCAGTCTCATTTTGAAGTCAGGAAAGGAAAACTAAATAACTCAATCCCCGCTCCTTAGTTTGGGCTCTTACTTTTTGTACAGAGGTTCACGTTAGTACAGCTCGTTAACAGTCAAAAGATAATTTCCATTTGGCAACACTCTGATGAATAAAACATTGCCAGGAAGAGCAAGCAGAACGTGATCCGCTGGAGGCTACACAAAGAGCATCAGAAATCACACCCTCTGACCCTGGGCTGCCACCGCAATGAGAAGCAAAGAGCGCCCATATTCCCAGGCACTTAGGAAGAGAAAGACGTTTCCGTAAGCGAGTGACACACCCCTGATCTACTATTCCACTTCAGAAGCAAGTGTGCTTTTTTACAACCAGCCAAACATAAATTAAGAGGAAAAGGGACTCCCCTGGAACATCTCGAGCTTAAAACCTCTTCATATTGAGGTCTTTCATGCCTCTGGCATCAGAAGGCTGAGAAGGTGGTGCTAATGCCAATTTTTTTCACTGTTTACTCAGATTTATAAGAGTGTTCTGAGACACCTGGGACATTGGCTTTCAAATCAATGCAGCAGGCATTTACTGGTCTCCCACTACCTAGCAGAATACCACAATAGAACATAATGCATATCCCAGTAAGCTGACAGTCAAGTAGGGAAGACAGTTACATAAACAAAAAATGACAATCAAGCAGGATCAGAGAAATAATGGAAGAACGTTTAAGGTAGAGGAAGGAAAGAAGAAAGAGGGTCATCGAGAAACGCTTCCCCAAAATGGCAAATGAACTGGGCTTTGCAAAACGATAAGTGTGCAAAGGGGGTGAGAAAATCATGCCAGAGAGAGGCAACGGCATGAATGGAAGCATAATTTTGAAACAGCATGGCACCTTCAAAGCAACTGTCAACCGAATTGAGGATCTCAGGACTGTAAAGCAAAAGCTGGCTCAAGACAAGAGACAAAGTTCCAAAGTTAGGTAAGGGTCCGATCTTGAATCTGCTTGCACTGCTTTTCTTAAATGTATCAATGTGAAGAGAGTACTCACGGGCTGTCCGTTTAAAAACAGTCATTTCTAAAATTCCATGCGTTAATTTTGTTCCTCACATTCATTCACACATTCATCTCCAACTTTAATCACATTATTTGTGGCCTGAGATCTACCCCGTTCCCTCAGGAGTCACAAGTTAATGTTGGAAATTGAATTTATGGCTGCTGAAGGGTGACAGATTAATAGCACTATAAATTAATCTACTCACCCATATACAAAGAATAGAAAACCTACAAAGAGGCAGTTCAATCTAACACTGTTTATTATTAAGCCTTAAAACGTAAGCTCAGAGAAATGAGATGGAAGTTTATAAGCCAAGACCAAAGAGCAGGGGGCCTGAGATGGCTGTGACCACAGGGAATACCATGCAGTATTTGTTTTCCAGAACCCTCTCAGGAAGACATTTCCCACCAGGAATTTCCTACCTCTAAAAAATTACATTACATTATTATTGGATCAAATAGTGTTAAATTGTTTCCTTGATATATAAAGGAAGCCATAATAAAATATGACTTATTCTAGTCTATTGTCAATAAGTAATTAGATAATTTTGGTGACAGTAAATACATACATAATAAGGAAGATGCAAGTCATTGAGAATTTCTCTTTCTTGCAAAGAAAAGTAAAGGGTAGCAGCGGGGGCAGGGGTATTTGAAAATTCCTTACTGGCTATAGCTTGATCAGTGTCATTGAATACACAGGATGTATGTCACCACCTCCATTCCACTCAGATGACAGATGTTGCTAATCCATTGGCATTTTTTCTTCCACAATCCTCAGCCCAGGTGCCCCAGGCTGCCACTCTGCAGCTGGCAACCTCAGACAACCTATGTTTCTGACAAAACCAGGTTCTTCCCGTTCACATCCATCTTCTATTCTCTCACCAGAGCTGTCTTCCTCAAAGTCAAAGCTAACCTAGAAGGACTAACCTAGAAGGATAAATCCCAATTTCTTAGTGTAGTTTAAATGGCCTTGCACAATTTGGACTCATATCCCCTCTGTTTCTGGCCTCACCCAAATCCCCTTCTGTTTTCCATACCCTAATTGAAGATTCAAGCACCGGACTGCCCTGGTGGCACAGTGGTTAAGAATCCACCTGCCAAAGCAGGGGACACGGGTTTGAGATCCCACATGCTGTAGAGCAACTAAGCCCATGTGCCACAACTACTGAGCCTGCGCTCTAGAGCTCGCGAGCCACAACTACTGAAGCCTGTGCGTGTAGAACCCGTGCTCCACAGCAAGAGAAATCAGCACCACGAGAAGCCCGTGCACAACAATGAAGAGTAGCCCCCGCTCACAGCAAATAGAGAAAGCCCACGCTCAGCAACGAAGACCCAAATGCAGCCAAAAATAAATTTAAGAAAAAAGCCTCAGTCACCTTTGAAGGGATTGATTTAATAAATAGTGACTTTTGGGTGTTTTAAGTGAAAATGTACCATAACACAAGGGCTGGAAGGGCTATGCCTCTACTACTCCCAGCCACCTCTAGTCACTGCAAATTCATTCATCCGTTCATGATACAAATCATGGCCCTCTCTTGCTTACAACCTTCCAATGACACGCCAGTAACATGCTTACAAAACAGCAGGTACAAGAGCTGTAACACAGTAAGCTTATGGTTCATGAAACAGAGGAATACTAGTGTTCCTGGTGCAGAGAAAAGGAAAGGGTCAGAAATGAGAATGGCGAACTAGGCACCAGGCAGATCATACAGGTTACAGAAGAAGGTAAGGACATTAGTTTTATTTCAAGTGAGTCGGAAAACCACTGGGTGGTTTAATCGGTGAGGGACATGACCGGACGTATTAAAGTCTGACTTTAACTTCTCCCTAGAGAATGGCTTGTTAGAAGGTGGCTTGTTTCTCACCTTTGGCTCACCTGACAGACCATAGAACTGAAAGAACACAGGCTGACTACTGGAGGCCCAGGGGGCTTTGTCCCTCTCTTTGCCCTGGGGTAGCTGTCCTTTAAATATGCCCCATTGGGGCTTCCCTGGTGGTGCAGTGGTTGAGAATCTGCCTGCCAATGCAGGGGACACGGGTTCGAGCCCTGGTCTGGGAAGATCCCACATGCCGCGGAACAACTAAGCCCGTGCGCCACAAGTACTGAGCCTGCACTCTAGAGCCCACGAGCCACAACTACTGAGCCCTCGTGCCACAACTACTGAGCCCCACATGCCTAGAGCCTGTGCTCCGCAACAAGAGAAGCCACCGCAATGAGAAACCCCTGCACCGCAACGGAGAGTAGCCCCTGCTTGCCACAACTAGAGAAAGCCAGCGCGCAGCAATGAAGACCCAATGCAGCCAAAAATAAATTAATTAAAAAAAATAATAATAATCATGGGCACAGGGAAAGCTGTCTTCACATTTCCCTGTGGTAGCATTACTTGTTACGGTAAAGCAGCAGGAATTCACATGAGTAACAGTCAGGGAATGGTACAGGGAACTGAAACATCTATTCTACAGTTACCTAAGTTGATATTTGTGAAAAAGATGCAGAATAATGAGGAAACACTTATGATATGTTAAATTTAAAAATGGGACACATTTAATGTATTTTGATTAAATGATGTCAATACACACATACCTATCAGACTACTAGACTATCAGAATTGTCATGACATGAAATCATTGTGGTTGTAAAGTTGTTGACATTAGGAGTTTTATCCTCTTTAATTTCTGGATATTTGGGTTAATATTCCTTTTTATAATGAAAACATTTTGTAGGAAAAAAAGGCAGCATTTCAAAAAATCCGTAATGAAATATTTAAATATAACAATCATGTATGTACTACAAGATCTACCTAATCTCAGCATCTTTTTATATTTGTTTCAGATTTATTTTCCAAGAAATAAAGTATTATAGATATCACTGAAGCCCCCTGTGGAAAGATGATGCTTTCAAACCAAGTATTCAAGGCAAAGAAAAATTTCTCATAATATTTTTAAAGCTATGTGGCTTTGTGAAATGATTGTAGTTGTCACCAGTTTTATGAAACAGAGAGGAAAATCTTCCACTGTACTTGAAATTATTTCTCGAAGAGAAAAGCTACTGGCTCCCAGAACAAAATGGTTTTTACCCTGCTATAAGAAAGCTTATATACTATTCCATTTCCCACATTTTAAAATGTATTATATGCCCACATAATGACTGGGCTGTGTCTACGTTTCTAAAAGAAAGAGTAGGGGTTAATGAAAAGGGTTGGGGTGAGGCTGAAAAGACTTCCCAGCTCATCATCACAGGTGTTGATCAACAGTCTTACCAACTGAAACATAAGATACGTGTCCAGGGGAATCTTCTTTGCATTTGGGAAAAACTGTGTAGCGAATAAACGGCATTTAAAAATACCCCATTCTCTAAAGAGGTTCATCAAAAATTTTAGTAAAAAAATAAATTACTCTCCTCTGACGATACAATAAAATACATCTAACCTAGGGAGGAAACGGACTTCAGAATCAGTTCTAAAGACTGTGAACGCCCAATTATAAAATGAGAAAGGTGAAGTGGGTCCCCATTCTGGTTTACCAAATCTAAGTACTTGTGTTCTGATGAAGTTAGCACTCAAGCAAAGCAAACACAACCATTGTTTCTACCTACATATTTCTCTACACATAGTTCAAGTGAGATTTTTATGTTATTTTGTACCTCTTGAAGCCAGTTTTATAAAACCAATAAGTCAAAATATTTGGATGTTTCAAAGCACGTTAAAGAGAAGTACGCTGCTAGCTTCTTTTAGTATCCTTGGTCGGTCAGTATTTAGTGCCCTAGATTAATCAGTATTTAATTGAGTGACTTTCAGCAAGTCATAGGCTCTTTCCACCTCAGATAAAATTTGAAATTAGAGATGATCACACCTACTTAGCATACGGGGATGATCAAGTAGTATACAGAACATGAAATGTCTCTGTAAACTGCAAAGTGTTATAGGAATAAAAGTAATTTCTAAAGGTGGCAGTGAGTATCAGGCAATGGGAAAACCCACCCAGCAATCTCCAAGCACTTAAACTTCATTATAAGGCATTATACACTGGTAATGATATTGCCATTCACTTCTGAAGTTTTCATTTTCCAGAAAGTAAAGGTCTTACCCCATCTCTCTATCACTGTAGGATCAAACATCAAATAGAAGGAATCCAAAGATCTATTCTTGACAGTCTTTCACTTGGCGGTATTCAAATTTTCTCAGTCATTTAACCTTCTGAAAACCAGAAATTACTGATGAAAACTTTATCTATTCAACTCTCAACAGAGTTCCCCCTTCAGGCATTTTTAGCCCAAAAGCCAAACCAATAGATCTTATTTTCAGAAGCAAACTGTGTGAAGGTTGAACCAAGAAATATCTTTTTTAAATTGAATGTTTTGCCACAGACCTGATGTATGATTTTAACTTGTGGAAGATATACATTCAAAGGAGTCTTTTTTTCAAAGCAGCCACCTTGTATGGCTGCCCATTTGTTCCAAATGAATTATTCCACTTAGTGCAATTTTGGGGTTTCTTTTTCTGAAATCAGAGTCATTTTTAAACGTATGCAACATTAGGTGCTTTACTTTTTCAAGTCATATCATCCTTCACATTCAACAGCTTGGTCAGGAGTGACTTGTGACTATGTCCAATAATCTAATTCACCTGCAAAGGGAGACAATTTGCCACCCTTGTCGGTGTTCAAAAGAATATGCTGCAGGCTCTAGACATACTGCCCTAAGGGAAACCGCAAAAATATATTGCTCAACGTAAGCATCTTTAGAAAAAGTGATTACCTACTGCCATCACTGATACACACAGTTGGATATACCAGCTCCAAATGTGTTTATTAAATATGGATCACAGAAACCATTCTAAAATCATGTTTTTGCAAATAACTTATAAGAAAATGCTTACAACAGACTAATACCTGAAAAGAAAAACAGAATAGAAACTGTGTATTTGCTCTTTCAGATAACCATTATTTATTGAAGCCCTGTGTGCCAGGCACTGCTCTAGATGCTGAGGACCCAGCAGTGAGCACATTTATAATCATGTACCAACAAAGAGATTGATAAACAGCTCAAATTTGACACAGTATTCCAGGCTCTGTGTTAATAAGCATGGAAGTAATTTATCACTTGGTCTGTGTTACAACACTATAAGGACGTACTATTTTACCAATTGTACAGATAAGGAAATTGAGGCACAGATCAATTAAGTAACCAGACCAGGGCTTCCCTGGTGGCGCAGTGGTTGAGAGTCCGCCTGCCGATGCAGGGGACACGGGTTCGTGCCCCGGTCCGGGAAGATCCCACATGCTGCAGAGCGGCTGGGCCGCTGAGCCATGGCCGCTGAGCCTGCGTGTCCGGAGCCTGTGCTCCGCAGCGGGAGAAGCCACAGCAGTGAGAGGCCCGCGTACCGAAAAAAAAAAAAAAAAAAAAAGAAAAAAAAAGAAACCAGACCAATTTAATACAGGCAGAGGGGTAGAGCTAGACCTGGAATCTAGGTCTCTTCCCTCTTACCTAACTCTATGTTTCACTCTTTTGTACCCACATGACACACAGTTCCCCTATAACAAGTAAAATCTCCGGCATCCACTCCTCACAAATTTAAAATAATCCAGCAGACTTTTCCACCTAAGCAAAACTGGGGCACATCTGAGAACAGCAAGATCCAACCTTGACACCCAGAAATTACATCAGTGTTAAATCCTCTAGTCCTTTCTGCAATAAAACTTCAACAAATCATCCCAGTAAACTCTAGCACTTATTCAAAATTCTGTCTTGTTTATTTAATTCCTTACACTGTGCTTCTTTCTGCCTGCCAATTTTCCAATACAGTCCCAAAGGCCCGGTGATCTAAGGCTCACTTGGGTATCCCTCACTGGTAAGCATCAGGTTTTCTCCATCTTTAGATAAATCATCATGCAGAAAACGGAAAACAAAAACCTGGGATTAAAGATCCAGATCTGGTAACATTTTGTGTCAATCAACGTAATGTGAGCTGCCATAGCAGATGAACCCTGAAACCTCAGTGACGGAACATAATATTGGTAGAAATTTATTTCCTTCTCACAGATAGCCCAATGTTGGTGTATCTGACCTACAACATGGTCCTGTATGTATCAGAACTACCTCTTTTCTATTTATGCCCCAACTTCCTCTATTCCTTCAAGCCTTCCTCATTGAGATGGCAAACAAAGAAAGACCATGGAGAGAAGACAAGCCTGCCTTTTTTTTTTTTTTTTTTTTTTGGCCATGCCATGCAGCATGCAGGGTCTTACTTCCCAGACCAGGGATTGAATCCGTGCCTCCCACATTGGGAGCACAGAGTCTTAATCATTGCACCACCAGGGAAGTCCCAAGCCTGCTTCTTAATCTCTTCAGGAAGTGACACATCACTTCTACTCACATTCCATTGGCCAGACCTAGTCTTACAGTCCTGCCTACTGCACAGGGTGATGAGAAATGCAGTCCTGCCCAGGAAACCACTTACCAGCTAAAAGGGGATCATGAATCTTCGGAGCTCAGGTAATTTGTTGGCCACACATCCTAACCAGATGGTATGGAAAATTACAGCAGCAAGATCTACAAAGAATCCAACATGTAAAAGAGAGGAAAGAGCAAATAGCAGAATAAAGGCTGGAAAAATTAGGATCTGTAAGTAATATAAGTCTGAGGAATGGGCAAGAAAGAACGTCTGGACCACATGGAAAGGTAACATCAAAAGAAAGTGAAAAAAAGATTCTGAAGTGAAACTGTTTGAAAAGAGGGAAGAGCTGAGGTTATAACTGCTTCAATCAATAATATGACAAAGGAAACTCTTTCCATTTAAAGCAATGTCCTGTTTCCAGAAATTGCACACCACTTTACAAGCTGAGATATGGCACACATTTAATTGCTGTTTTTTTGGAAGCACTAACTCTCTTGATTGTGTTGTGAAAACTACTGAAAAAAATCTTTTTTAAAAGCCCTCAAAGAAAAATTAATATTCATACACAGCTGTCCATTTCAAACCACGCAAGGTTGAAGTCAATAATTAGCATGTCCAGGAGAGTTGCAGCAAGTGGCCTTATTTTGAGAGTATTTTCATACAAACCTTTCCCTCTTTAATAAATCCACTGGGCACATATACGATGAAAACAGTGGGGTAGCTTAGCAAATCAGGTTCTCGTATGTAAAGAGTATATCATTCTGGGGACACCAACCATCTGAACTTGGGTTTTATCCAGTTAAATAAGGAGGACTTAAGTTATTTTTTAAACCCTCATACTACTTAGAGCAAACTGGGCAAGGTTTTGTGAGTCACAGATCTCAGACTTTTAGGGATGAAGAACAGCTTTGCCTGATTCGCCCCATTCCCTATTTTTTGGATGTGGAATGGAGGCTTAGAGACAGTATATGACTTGGCCAAATCACAAAAATAATTAATGGTGAAACCAGGCCTGGAACTTAGGTTTGTTGACCAAGGACCGTCCCCAAAACCACCACCCATACTAATTAGCCTTGACTTAAGATCACTCCAGCAAAAAGCTCCAGGCATAGCAGCATCACATAGTCCTAAAATTCTGGGAAATCCAGCTTGAAAACAGATCCTTAGTGCAACCTTGAAACATACGGATCTCAACAATCGACAGGCCAATGGGGATAGTAACAAGATACCAGGTAATGGGCCAAACCGTGGAAGAGAAAACTACGGGGCAGCTTCCACCAGAGAAAAGTCAGGGCCTTAAGGAACACACAGACCTAGAGATGGCAAGTGTCAGTTAACTTCTGATGTGCACTGACTGCAGATTCTGGTCTAGCTTTGTGCCTGCACTAAATGCACTCTGATTTTGCTCTAAGGCCTGGGATTCTTCCAGTTACTACTCTTTGGGAAAACTATCTCACTGTTTATAATTTGTGGTGTTCCTGTATTCAACCATCCATTCCACAGGACTTTTCTGAATGCCTATTGGGAGCCAGTGGTCAGGAGTAAAAAAGCAAATGATGAACAACACACGTATTTTGCTTTTGAGAGGCTCCCAGTGGACTGGAAGAAAGAGGCACAGAAAAATACCAGCATACTCTGATTTTCCTACATGCCCTCAGGTAGAAGTACAGGCCTTGACCAAGTTGCTCAATAGAAAGGCAATATTCAACATGCAGGACCACATGGGCTTAAATTCTACCAAGAATTTAAGACTCCAATGGGTTTCCCTGGTTGCCCAGTGGTTAAGAATCCTCTTGCCAATACAGGGGACACGGGTTCGAGCCCTGGCCCGGGGAAGATCCCGCATGCCGCGGAGCAGCTAAGTCCGTGTGCCACAACTACTGAGCCTGCACTCTAGAGCCCGTGCTGTGCACCAAGTGAAGCCACGACAATGAGAAGCCCGTGCACTGTAACGCAGGATAGCCCCCGCTTGCCTCAACTAGAGAAAGCCCGCGTGCAGCCATGAACACCCAACACAGCCAAAAGTAAAAATAAATAAATTTATATTTTAAAAAAATGAATTTAAGACTGCAAGCTCAGGGAGTGGCTCCTTTGGCTCAGGGAGTGAACTGAATTTTTTCTAGGTGTTTAGAGGACCTAGTGACCCCTAACATTCTCTTTAGACCATTTCTCTCTTGCAAGGGATAGTCATACCCATAGAAAGTTCCAAAAGAGATATTGCCCTAATCAGTTCTGTTCAAGGATGCCTTCAGTGTTGTCCATTCACAAGAACACTTTAGAAAATGCCCAAGATGATAATGGTCAATATTTTATCATGAATGCTAGTTCTAAGACCACTGGTAGAAAATTCTAAAAGTATTTTGGGAGAAGCACCAGAGTCACTGGGAGAAAATTCCAGAAGTATATGAGGAGAAGAATGTTCAGCCTGAAACACCAACTATTTTCTCTGTTACAGACTAGTTATATGAACACTAGAGAGTGAGGTGACCTCTCCAAATTGTAGCCTTCTAGGCTATGAAATGAGCACAGTGGGCAATGTGTTGTCTTCAGCTCTTGCCTGACTTTAGGATTATATGATTTCAACTGTGATGTACACCTGGCAATTTCCTAAGACCATATAGAGACTAGCATGGTACTATCCAGACAGAAAGGATCTCTGAAAAAAATAAGGAAACAAGCATGGTTGGGAATAGATGGGAGGTGGTGGTGGGGGGAAGAGGTTAGAGGGAGGTACCGGAGGATGGAGTTGACTGGGGTCCAGGAGGGTTCTGAGTTATCTAAACAGATGGACATGAATATTACCAGCTAGGAACAATTCCTATTGCTTCCCACATGATGAGTGAGGGTTGGTGCCCCAGCTGTGCCAGCAGCTGTCTGCCATGAGGCTATATACCCAGCTAAATGGGAAATCTTTTCTGGAATTGATGAGCCATACTCAAGCAGCAGCCGGAGCTCTGAAGCTCTACATCAATCATCTCACCTCTCACACATTCCTTTCCTTGAGTTAGAAAAACAAATGCAAGGGGGTCTGAACTTCACTAAGTCCTTTCCTCTCCAATTTGCATACTAGCCACACTACCTCCTGATCATAATACTGCCCCCTCTATGAGATATGCAATTTCCAGTTGACAAGTGTAGTATCTGAAATGAGGGAGTGTAGTAAACACTATTAATTCAAATCTCAGGGAATGACCTTAATCTTTGAATAAGAGAAGTATACCAGGGAACTAGAAATCTAGGTTCAGAGACTTTCAACATGGGAAGACCCCAGATTTCCTCATTTGCAAATGGGGATCATTACAGCTATGTTAAAGCAGGGTGAGAGTTAGTATAGGGGAACACGTCACGTAATTCCTGGCACAGAAGGGGCCTTCAGGCAACTGGGGGAGAGGGACGGAGTTTTAATAGGACTGTACTTCTCCGCCTCAAAGCTATTAATACCTTAGCATATTCCCCGCCGGTGGCTCTCCTCTAGTATAACAGTACTCAACTGTAATCACAGTTCACAGGTACTGTCGCATGTTCGTATACTCATGGTGCTGTGCAATCTTCTCACTCCTCATCTAAGTAGATTTATGATATTTCACTGAGTGGCTTACACCCTAACTGAAAGCACCATCACCCTACTGTTAGGCTGCTTCCCATTTCTTGCCTTCAGAAATTTATCTGCAACAAACTTTTTTATGCACCTTTTTTTTTTTTTTTTGATGAACCTTTTTATGGACTGGTTTTGTCCACATTTTGAGTCAGTTCCTCAGGCTCAATTCCCAAAAGTAATCACTTTGGTTTTTTGAACATAAATAACTCTCTGAAATTATATTTTGCTGTAAGAAATACTTAAGTCACCACAGTCATATACACAGAGCTGGGTTTATCAGCTTCAGAATTCTTCCACACACACACAAATACACATATGTGCTCAAAAGAAACAACGTGCAAACCTCTTAGAGACAATAGCAAAATATATTTGGATCGAAACTATTCTGAGAGGCGTATTTAAGCACAAGGGAAGAACAGGACCTATAAAGAATTTGATGGCTTTGTGGTAAAGGAAAGAACGGTGCAGACAAATGCAATATGGCTCAGCAAAGGAACAAAATGTCTGAGGATCGGATTTACAGGGAAAGATCTAAAAGTAATGCATATGTAGAGCTTGATTCCACCACAAGTAAAGGGAACCCAAACAACCTCTAAGCTTGAAGTAAACAACAGAGTGTCAAGGAGACATACATCCTGTTTTGCATTTCATCTATTTGCTTAAAAAAATTTAAAGAAGGTTCTGTAACACATTTCCCTCTACTCCCCCTTGCTCACTCCATTAATATTAAACTTAATTATTTGGCTTAAGTAAGAAAGGAGGACAGGAGTCATTTTTCTCACTCATCAATGAATCACATCTACTCCTTCCACTCTGATCCCTTCTCCCCTGTCAAACTATCAAAAAACAAGGAGCTGGTGAGAGAATGACCCGCAGTTATCATTTCACTACAGAGTTTCACAATCTAACAAATGTGGAATGACTGCTTCTTCCTCTTCTTTCTGATACTCCTTACAGCCTCGGATGTGGACTGTGGGACAGGTTGGCCTGCCTTATAACCCCGAAGAGGAGACAATGTGAATGTGTCTGCCTTATGGAATGTGTCTTTTATACGACGTCTGGAAAGCATTCAATATACGTATTATCATGCCATTTGAACCTGCTATGTAATCGGTACATAGAGCTTCAAAACACCAGTCAGTGACAACTTTTAAAAAGTGAGATTCAACAATGCCATTTGACTCGTGTAATTCAGACAAAGATTATAAAACAGCAATCCAACACATTTTCATAGAAAGCACATCAAATAGCACCATTTGTAAGCAAAATCATAAAGGAAGGAAACAATTCAAGAGAGCAACCGTGAAAAATAAAAAAAATACATAGACACAAATGTATTTGTAAAGGGCCATAGTCAAATCTATTTTACTATTTATGAAGTGGTTAAAGAAAATGAGAAATGACATATGACTCAGGTCCCTAAGGCCACGATATTAAACTTTCTGTAACCCCAGAACCTTTTCTCCATACAAAATCTTACTTAGACATTGAATGTATAAAGCAAGTCAGAGAGGCAGGGTGAAAGTCGGTGCATGAATTTTGGAGTTCCACAAACACAGGCTCTTAGTTAACCCCACAGAATCCCCAAATGTTTGGGGAACATGGCTTGAAACCAGAGTCCTAATAGAAGCTGGTAAAGGGATGAGTTTGGGGGTGGGAGTGGTGGCAGGGGAAGAAAGAGAATCTGGAGAAAGTACTTAAAATAGAAGGAAAAGTTAAATGGAAGAAAAAACACTAAGTAGAGAAGAGAGAGAGAGAACTTAGAAAGGTCAGTGTGATTTAATGTCAACTCTCTCAATTCCTTGCACATAGAAGGTGCTTTTAGATTGCTCTGATTGTTAGAACAGAAAGTGTTTTTTGAGATCCGTGAAAAAATGGTGTCAGATGACGGCACTGGATCAGACAACTTAGAGCTAAAGCAATGGTAGAATAGAGCCACGTGTCATGTACATCTCAGTTTTCAACCTTAAAAAAAAAAAAAAAAAAAACCTTCTGAAATAAATGTAATGCTGATTCCAAACTCCAAGTTCAAGGCAAGGCCTTTTATACAATGACAAACATATCCCAAGATACATTCAGGAACAAACGTTGAAACTATTATCCCTACAATAGAAGCAGCAGAGCCACCAGTGATAACACTCAGCCGGGCATACAAAGCCCTTCACAATCATCTCCACAGGGTGGGAATTTTGAAGGTCCCCCCCATACCTTGTCAGTCCCACTGCCCATACACCACTGAGCCAGCCACATCCACCCTCCCTGACCATTTGAGAGCTCTAACTCTCTTTGCCTAAAACACATTTCTCACATCTGTTTTGCCCCTTTGATATACCATCAAATATCAGGTACAGCTCCATCCTCAGAGGTGACAGCACACTTTGTCCCATTTGTCTCTATTATAGGGTTTACCATAATATTGGATAATCATTTGGGTTTTTTCCCTCTTTCATTAGATAGGAAATTGTACAAATAGAGAGATTGTACTTTATTCTTGGTATCAGCTCACTGTCTGGCATATAGTGGTCATGAAAACTCTTGAAGAATGATAAAAAACAACATCTATTGAGAGCTTTTTATATGTCGGGCACTGAGCCTATGTACTTTACAACAATTATCTCATTTTATACTCATCACAAGATATTTCTTCTTTTTATTGCCATTTTACAAATGTGCAAACTACAATATGGAAGTATTAAATGCCTTGACCAGTTACATGGATTCACCGTGCTAGGACTCAACTAACCCTAACCTAAGCAGTCAAACTCCAGAGTCTGAGCGATTAACCACTAAGCAGAATGAGTAAAAGCCAGAAAGCAAATCAAGGTAAGACAGGGCAAGGTTGGGCAATTTTTTTTTTTTTTTGCGGTACGCGAGCCTCTCACTGCTGTGGCCTCTCCTGCCGCGGAGCACAGGCTCCAGACGTGCAGGCCCAGCGGCCAGGGCCCACAGGCCCAGCCACTCCACAGCATGTGGGATCCTCCCGGACCGGGGCACGAACCCGCGTGCCCGGCATCGGCAGGCGGACTCTCAACCACTGCGCCACCAGGGAAGCCCGGTTGGGCAATTTTGAATATACTTTAAACCCAAATATTTTCTTGGGAAATTTTGAATATACTTTAAACCCAAACATTTTAAGTCCAGCATAATGTTAAAATTCTCCCTTTGAATCTTACAGCACTTCTGCCCTTTCTCTTCCTGTCTAGCCATCATTTTTACCACTGTGCCTTATATAAATTTGATGCCTTAAGAAATTCTGAAATACAGGACTTCCCTGATGGCACAGTGGTTAAGAATCCGCCTGCCGATGCAGGGGACACAGGTTCAGGCCCTGGTCCGGGAAGATCCCACATGCTGTGGAGCAGCTAAGCCCATGCGCCACAACTACTGAGCCTGCGCTCTAGAGCCTGCGAGCTGCAACTACTGAGCCCGCATGCCACAACTACTGAAGCCAGCATGCCTAGAGCCCATGCTCTGCAACAAGAGAAGCCACCACAATGAGAAGCCCACGCACCACAACAAAGAGTAGCCCCCACTCGCCGCAACTAAAGAAAGCCCGCACACAGCAGCAAAGACCCAACGCAGCCATAAATAAATGAATTAATTTTTAGAAAAAGGAAATTCTGAAATAAGCATAATGCCTCTTCTCAACTCAAGAGCTTGAATGTGTAACACTACAGGTGACTTTGCATCTATTTAGCCAATGGATGGACGGATGGACGGGTGGATAGACAGGTAGATGGGTAGGCGGGTGGGCGGAGAGTTGGGAGGGTGGGTGGATAGGTGAATTAGTGGATGGATGGGTGGACGGGTGATTAATGGATAACCCAGGGATCCCATCTCTGCCATTCCTCAAAATAAAAGGCCAAAGTTTTGGTAGAAGTAGCAAATGACACAGAAAGAAAAGCACAAAGGCTGGCTTTGATTCTCAGATCCAAATAACAATAACCTCTCTATTATTTTCATTCTGGCTGCGATCTCAATGGCCATTTTGAGTTCAGAGTCCAAAACTGCATATATTCATGGGTGAGTCATTGAGTTCATAACCCGATGTGAGTCACTCTGCCTTAAGTGAAATGCTACTTCTGATCCCTTCCCTTTGGAAAGAGTTCTGAAATTATGATGAAAGGTGAGGTTTACTTGCAAGGATACGTATCCAGCAACTCTTGGCGCCTGCCAATCAACATAAACATAAGCTGCCTCTTTTCTGATTCAAAAAAACAAAGCGATTGTCAGGTATCAAAAGCAAATAGCAACAGATATCACATGTCCTTTAGGTAAGGCATTCTTACATGGAGCCAGCAGCAATTTTCAAGTACCACTGCTCTTGGGTGTCCTGACCAATAGCTTCCAAGGATCTGTTCTTTCTTGGCATTTAGAAGAGAGGAAGTAGCACACACACACACAAATAATTATGGAGCTTCTATAATTGGCTGTGCTATGGGCTTTTGAGGATACAGTAGTCCATGAGGCAAGCATAATCTCTGTTCTTATGGAGCCTATAAGAACAGTTCTCAGTTGCATGAGAAATCAGCTATAAAGAGTGAGCAGCGTGATGGGTGCTCTAGTAAAGACATTTAGGGTGATAGGTGGGTAACGTAACATTATGTAGCCAGAGATCCCACATAAAGGCCAGGGAAGTCCCCCACTGGGGACGTGACCCTTAAGTTAAGGATAAATAGGTACCCACTGGGCAGAGAATGGTAGAGAGTGGTATTCCAGGGAAAGGATACGAGATGGGCAAAAGTGCTAAAGTTGGAAAGAGCAGAGCATATTTAGGACTCTGAAAGAAGTTCAGTGAGGCTAGAGCACAGAGCAAGTGGAAGAGAGGCAGGGAATTAGGCATCAGAGAAGGTTCATTGTTTATCAGCTGATCAGTATGAATGGATTGAGCTCGTATCATGTATAAATTCCTGTGCTGTATCTTGGTATAGCGTTAGAGGAATGTGAAACGATACATTAATTCAGTCTGGCTTTGGGCTTTCTTCCTTACCTCCTTGATCAACCTGCCACTGATGCCCTGCTGATTCCGTGTGTTTTGGGCCTATCCATGAACAATGTTCTTTTTCCAAAATGCTTCCATATCCTGGGATAAAAGGAGTCAATTTTCTATAGACATCAGACCTCTCTGTGCTGTCACAATTTTTATAGAAGCAGCATGAGTTCATAAAAACAAACAACAGAAGAGAAAACCTTGAGGCATGTCGCCTAAGTATATGGTATGATTATTAATTCCATATTTTCTCTATTTACCCTCATTTTTAGGCTCTGGGTGATAAAAAAAAATAATGTCTTATTTACAGAGAGCTTCATGTGTATAACATTTTTATATAGTACTTTTTTCTTTGATTTGAACCAGTCAACTTGGGGAGGCATTTTTATAGGTGGAGAAACAAATGTAACATGGTCACATAATTTCACCTAAGACCATGCTAGTAGAATAGAAAACAAGACTGGAACCTTCTCTCAGCCCCATATTCTTTCTTTTCATAAAGGTGTTACTCAAAATGTGATCCATACAACATCTACTGAAAGTACGGGTTGCAGAGTCTTGCCACATAGCTGTCACCTCAAACATCTCCAGAGCTTTCTAAATAATTCTTTGGGCACATTGAGAGTTTTTGGACACTGCTATACACCAAAATCCATCAGAAGAATCTGTTTCAAATAATTGTCAGAACATATTTTAAAAAATACCATTGTCCAAAATCCATAGTAGAATATGCCTAACAGTATTATACGTAATCACCATAACCTGAAAACGATCCAAATGCCCGTCAAGAATAAACATTGCTATATTCACATAATGGAATACCACACCACAATGAACATGAGAGCGCCATAAAAACACGCATTGTTAACAAATCTCACAAACATAACATTGTATAAAATAAATTAGACACAAAGTAGTATACACTTTTTTTTTTTTTTTACTATATAAACTCTGATTCCAGGTTTATATAGTAAAAAACAAGGCAAACCAGGCCGATGCTTTTGCAAGTTGGGTTGGTGGTTACCCTGGTGGCTGTGGGCATTTTGGGTAGCGGATGATCAGAGGGGGGACAAGAGGGCTCTGAGCATGCTGGCAGTGTTCTGTTTCTTGATTTAGGGGCTGCTCACATGGGTACGTTCAGTTTGGAGAAATCCATGCAGAAGCACACTTACGCAATGTGAACTTTTCTGCACGTATATAACACTTCAGTGAAAGTAAGTCTAAAATGTAATAGAAGCTGTAGTACATATATACAATGGAATATTACTCAGCCATAAAAAAGAATGAAATAATGCCATTTGTAGCAACATGGATGGACTTAGAGATTATCATATGAAGTGAAGTGAGTCAGACAGAGAAAGATAAATACATGCTATCACTCATATGTGGAATCTAATTTTAAAAAATGATACAAATGAACTTATTTACAAAACAGAAACAGACTCACAGATTTTGAAAACAAAGTTATGGTTACCAAAGGGCAAAGGTGAGGGGGGATAAAGTAGGAGCTTGGGATTAACATGTACACACTACCATATATAAAATAACCAACAAGGACCTACTGTACAGTATGGGGAACTCTATTCGATATTCTGTAATAACCTATATGGGAAAAGAATCTGAAAAAGAAAGAATATATGTACAGGTATAACTGAATCACTATGCTGTATACTTGAAACTAACACAACATTGTAAATCAGTTACACTCCAATAAAATTTTTAACGTAATAAATACCACTCTTAAGTTTCAAAGAAAAAAAACTAGAAATAAGTTTAAAACAAAAACTAGAAACAAGTTTACAACAAACACGGGGCTTGCCTCTTTCAAGACTGACCCCCACCTATGAGCCAGTACCAATGGCCCATAATATGCCAGACATCTATCTTCCTGATATGTCTGCCTCTATTCTTTCCCAGACAAGTCTCACCCTCATCCTAGCAATAGCTTCACTATACCTTATTATTTTTATCGGGTTTTCCGGTTATAAAAGCAAAATCTGTTCACTGAAAAAAATCAGAAGCTACAGCTAAGCATAAAAGCTGAAATCCTATACTACCAGTTCTCCCACCACAAAATAACCACTATATATAGGTGTTAGTTTATTTTCTTTCAAACTCTTTTTTCCTGTGCATACCAATGCACTTTTGACACAATTAGGATAGTCTTACTGATCATTTGATACCCTGATATTTTTCACTCAATGTTATATTGTATTTTCCAATTCATCACAAATACTTAAAATTATTATTTGGAGTGTTCATTATTTATCAACTGACATTGTGAGTCTACTGAGCTCCCATCATGTGTAAACCCCTGCCTTGTGTATTGTTTCAGAGTTAAAGACATAGGAAATCCAGACCATAACCTCAAAAACTTTTTAAAGACTGTGTATGATCTTTGGTAAAAAGAAAAAAAACAATTCCTTAATCTCTCAGAACCTATTTCCTAATATCTATAAAACGGGGGTGATAATACCATTTCAACAGGGTATGAGAGAATTGAGACAATACACATGAAACGCTTAGCATTCAGTAGGTAAAAAGTAAATATTAGTTCTCTTAGAGAAGTATGCATAGGGAAAAATTACTAATGCTAGGAAATAGACATAAAACTGGACATTTACCAGGACAGGAGGGAATGTGAGAAGAAAGGATTTACTGTAAGGTGGAAGCTTGCTACTCCCAGTATGGTTCATGGTCCAGTAGCATCAGCATCACCTGGGAGCTTGTTAGACATGTACAGCTTCCAGCCCTGCCCAGACCCGAGCCAGAATTTATATTTTAACAATATTCCTGGGTGACACGTATGCCAATTAAAGTTTGAGGAGCACTAAGGCTAGACAGGTTCTTGGTGCTTGGAAAAAATCAGACACTCTAGGGTAAGATGGGGGCAAATGGCATTCCATGGATGGGAGAGAAGGGAAGAGGAGTCTCGTACGTGAAAATACTGAAATGTTCTTGGCAGGTACTTTACTTAAAGCAGTGGGTTGTTAGGTAGTTTCGGGGTACAGTGAAAGATGAAGCTGGACTTATCAACCAGGATCATATTATCCATAGTCTTGGATTCTAGGCAAAGAGGTTTTGCCCTTATCTCTCTTCTAGTCTAATGCCTCTACACCTTTCCCTCACAAATGCCTTTTTTCAATATAGCTACAAGCCTATAAAAGCACAAATTTTAAAGCGTGAGCCGCTGACCAGCTGGAATGGAAACCTGGTAAGCTGGCTGGAAATATATATTCCTGGCTCCACTCCCCAACCTCTCTAAGGGCAGGGACCAATAACTGAAAGTTTGAGGACCACTATTATTGTCCAGTGTCTCTCATAACGGCATACTTTATGCAGTAGCCACAGTTAAAAAAAAAAAAAATTCTCTTTAGAACTCCATTCCCTAACTTTAAAACAATCACTAGGAATTCCATCCATATGCATTCCTTAAAAATAAAGATCGTTACCAATTTTCTCTGTATGCATAATACCAAGAGCGGCAACTGGTGTTCAACAAGCTTTTGTTGAATGGTTAAATGCACGAATGAACCAATGACTAAGTAGTTGATTTCAGAGGTAACTGAAGTAAACAATGATGTATAGAAGTTACATTTTCATAATAAAAGTAATGAATAATGAAATTAACTGTATTCATTTTCAGAAAGAATAACTCAAAATTACCTACAACTAACTTCTCTTAAAAAAAAAAAAAGACTTGAAATTGATCAACATCCAACCAGTTAAGATTTCTTACAAAATGGAACCTTTCCACTACGGATGAGAAAATATTGTTTCCGTTAGAGTAAACAGTAGTTTGATTTGGAGCTTGGGGGATACTAGGAATTCCTCTGTAAAGCATGGTGTGCATCTGAATGAGATTTTAACAAGGTTTCGGGTCAGGGCTCAGTGCAGGACCGTCAGAGTTCATCAACATGCCACTCTCCTTACCGTTCCAGGAAAAAGCAAAGAATTATTGATGTTATCTGGAGTTTTCTCAGATAATCATCTCAGAAAATAACAAGTATGGAGCAGGTGAAAATTCAAAGAATTTGGTATGTGTTAGAGTAACGGACAAGATAAAGGAGAAAATATTTCTTCACATTAGCAATGATGAATTGCATAGAACAAGAGGGAATTCAAGTCACTGTATTGAAATAGCTCACTTCAAGTGCTGATAATGTTTACTAACCAGTGTCAGCACCCCATTTAAGCAAACAGCAGCATGGGAGCCTACAACAGAGAAATAAATCTCTTGCAGTCTATGTCAGTATGCTTAGCTCTGCAAAGACAAGGAAGACGCAGCTCAAACTGCTTAAGCAAAAATGAAAATGAAACCATAAAAGTAATTCATGCTTCTGAAAACTCCAGTTTTTTTCAGGCTTTATGCAAAGCTTGACTTAAGCGTCAGACAATGTCATCAAGCCCCAGGATCCCAGTCCTGTCCTACTGCTCTTCCCCTTCTTGCCTTAACTCTCAGGCTCCATACGGTACCAAGATGGCTTCCAGCAGCTCAAGACCGCCAAAGCTTCGAAGGTTCAAATCTAGTAAGAAATGAGCTTTTCCTCCCAATAATGCCGGAATTCACTTTAATTACGCCAATCTGCCCATCTTGAACTAACTACCTAGGTGAAATCACACTGATTGGCTGGACCTGGGTCATGTGTTCACACCCGAATGAACCACAAATATGCTAGCATTCAGTGCCCTCAGAGGGGAGGCTCACATCTTCCACCTCTGGCCTCTGGAGTGGAGCCCCACCCAACAGTCAGGGACTAAAAGCAGGGATGAAGAGTCCCCCAAAGGAAACTTTAGGTTTCATGATCAGAGGAGGAGGAAATAGATTCTTGGCCGGCAAAGAGAGCAAACATACTCTAAAATGGTATTCAGGCAACAGCTTTTATAGGCCATATTTGACACCAGCAGTTATCCTAAGGCATTATATTTGGCATTCACGGTAGAAGGATGAGACGTACAAACAGAGCAGTCGTCTTTCGTGGAATAACAGAGCATCATTCTCTGCTGCTTAAAATGCATGAATGGCCAAGACAAACTGAAACGTGTCCGTGGGTCCTACAAGCTTTCAGACCTGGCCTCTGTTTCTCTCATCATTCTCCATGTGCCTACCCTACAGTCTACAACACCCAACTTTCTTTTCCTTGGAAGCACTCCAATCTCTTCTGTTCTAGGCTTATGCAAAAGCTGTTCTTCTGCTTGACTCACATCTGCCATCCATTCCGTCTGCTCCAAATCCCTCACACACCTCACCCCTTCACTGGGATAACGCTTACCTATCACTCCGCTCTTCTCTTCAAGGAAGCCTAAGTCTATGTCCACGTCTGCTATCTTCGCCCATAGTATCCAGTGCTTCACCTTTAATACCTCTGATCCCATTTAATAGAAAATATTTAATTGTCTCTTGCCAAACAGTATCATAAGCTCAATCGAGACAGGAATACCGCCCTCCTTCCTTTTTTTTTCCTCTCCAAAGCAAAATAAAGCTCCAGAGAAAAGTATTAAGTGCTCAGAAAATATTCATAGATGGATGGATGGATGGATGGGTGGGTGGATACATGGATGGATCAAAGTTTAAAAGTAGTAATATGGGGACTTCCCTGGTGGCACAGTGGATAAGAATCTGCCTGCCAAGTCAAGGGACAAGGGTTTGAGCCCTGGTCCGGGAAGATCCCACATGCCGCAGAGCAAGTAAGCCCATGTGCCACAAGTACTGAGCCTGTGCTCTAGAGCCCGTGAGCCACAACTACTGAAGCCCGTGTACCTAGAGCCCGTGCTCTGCAGCAAGAGAAGCCACCGCAATAAGAAGCCTGCGCACTGCGATCAAGAGTAGCCCCTGCTCGCCGCAACTAGAGAAATCCCATGTGTAGCAACGAAGACCCAACGCAGCCAAATATAAATAAATAAATTTATTTAAAAAAATAGTAATATGAAAACATATACTAAAATATTCTAGCTCTACTAACTTACAGATAAATATGCATATATAATATTTATATGTAAATTACATATTTCCTACATTAGATATTTATTGTAGGTCAATTCTGTGCCTGGTATGGTTTGAGGCACTGGAGATACATCAGGGAAAAGAGACAAAAACAGTGTAAAGACAGACAGTAACATCATAAATAAGTAAAGGATCTAACATGTTAGAAGATAGTAAGTTATTTAGGAAACATCCATCAATTTAAGGAGGTTGAGGAATGCTGGGTTAGCAGAATACAGCTTTCAACAGGGTGGGCACAGTAAATATCACTGAGGACGTAACATCTGAGCAAAGGCCTGGGCGGGGGGAGAGCAGAGCCATGCAAATGTCTAGGAAGAGGGCTCCAGGCAGAAGTATAGGCAGTGCAAGGGCCCTGAGGTGACAGCAGGCCTGGCTCAATACAGACTTGTACTGATCCGAATCACAACCATTTTATTACCAAGAAGAACAAAAACTACTTTCACCTAATTGCCAAAAGATCATTTTTACCTATGTTTAATTATTTAATATGGACATACCACAGATATGCTGGAACCTTTTACCATGGTAGGCTGACTTTATAACACAAGTGCTTTTTCCAATCAGCCAAAAACTTGAGAAAATAGGAAACAGAAAAAAAACAAACAAAAACATTTTCAGCCAGTGTGTACTGACTTAAAAATGTTCATTTACATTAACTTTATTCATCTGAGAATTTAATGGGCAAGCTTTATTCAAAGGGGCAAATGCCTATTAAAATGTGGGAAAATCATGTAATGGCTATGATGAGTTTCCTTTTATTACTGTTTTAATAACTGCAAACTTCAATGGCCCCAACAATTATATTACTATTAATGCCTATTTTATTCATTAGAAGTTGAGAAACGTCCAAACATCTAGCTTAAATATTTAGTTTTACCCTTGGGAATGATAAGCTTTCACATTTGCCTTCTTCCCATCCGGTTTGCTTCAAAAGAATGATAAAGAATAGAGTATAATGAATTTAATTACATGAGCCATGTTTCTAAGATCCATACTCTGGTAATGAGGACAAGTTCAGACTCATATTCCCAAACTTGCTTAAGAATTAGTTACAGAATAAGCCTCTTCCTTTATTCTAAACTTCCTGAAGTGGGTCCAATGATTCTGAGCAAAGATGTCTCTTACAAAGATTGAAATAATATGTCAAACAGCAACAAAAACAATAAGCTCACGTTTATTGATGCTTACTCTATGCCAGGTACTGTCAATTACTTCATCTAAGCTTTGCAACATTCCTGGTAAAGGAGGTACTATTATTACTCCCACTAGACAGGTAAATAAACCCTGGAAGTTACTCTCTAGGTGGTGGGAGCCATGTGGCACCAAGTGATCCCACCTCTCTTGGCCGTTATGGATTAAATTTGGGTAAGTACCTGATCAAAGCAGAACTGACCAAGACTGACCCTCCCAGGAGAGATGAGTTAATTAGTGTCTGCAGCTGGCTGGAACCTCCTATAACCTGGAGACAGAGAAGTAGAGGAGAGCTCTCTGCTATGAGAATAGAATGAAGCAGCAATGGGAGAGAGTGTGGAGAAGAGATGCCTGTTTGGTACCTGTTTCCATTCTTTCCGGACCTCCACCCCTCAGCTCAGGATCTGTACACCATATGGCCTAAACTATCTGGGGAGCATTTCTACTGTTTGCACATAAGCACATTCTTTAGTGTGGATTTGAATTCGTCTGAGAATTTAATGGGAATGCCTTAATCGGGAGCCTTAACACGTCCCACCAAACACCAATACTGAGAAAGAAAAGTAAGGACCAGACAGGTCAGAGGCAACAAGTTAAAAATGAGTATATTACCAGGAGTATTTTTTCACACGATCTCTCATATCCAAGTCATTACTCAGCATTAACTCTGCATTCTATGGAAATGGCATCAGGACTCTAAGTAATAATAACCCCTTGAAATCTGATATGCAAGGCATTATGCTATTTAAACAGCTTTTCCCAAATCTAACACCAAAAAAAGGGCTTTCAATTTTCACACACAAATATTTTTTAGTACTCGCCATGCACAAGCATTCTCCATTAGTTTGGCTTTCATTGTATGCTGGAGTTTTCCTCCGTTAACACCTATCACGACTATAATCAAGTAATTGAATACGATTCATTTATTTCTCATCTGTCTCCCTGCTAGACCGTTAATTCCATGTGGGTAGACTAAGCATGTCTAGGGCAATAGCTGGTATAAAGTAGATTCTCAGAAAATTTTTAATCAATTAATTAGTCCTCTTTCTTCTCCTTATCCCCATTTACAGGAGCTCAGAGACTGTAAGAAACCTGCAAGTGCTCTAGTACATAGAAAACTGATGTAGAAATCCAGCTCTTCCTACTCTGAAGTGCATTATTTTTCCACTACACTTTCATTATCCCCCCAGAAATGCCCACATTGTTTTTTAACTACTTAAAATGCCCACTGTCAATGGCTGTAACATTTCAATAGCCATTTAATGATGTTAAACTTACATAATATTTTTGGCAAAAAAAAAGTAGCAATGTAAAATACTCACATTTATTTTCACCTCCAAAATAAAATTCTATATGCTATTGCCTAAAGATGTAGAACAAGAATTAGATATGCTACAAACCACCTTTACTGCACAGGTTATCTTGAAGCATCTTTTAAAATCCTCTTTTAACGCAGGAATAGTTAAGGACATATTGAAACTAGTTTCTAAATATGCCTCAAAGCAAGGCCAACAGGTAGAAATGAACGGGGGTATTTTTCTTCAAATCTCACTTTGCTAGACACTCAGCCTCTCCTCCCAACTTCTGGTATTTTAGATTGGTTTTGGAGCCTAATGTGGTAGATAAAGGAAATGGGAAAATTGAAAGGACTAGGAGAGAGTTGATGGTAGAAAAATTTTAAGAAAATATCCTAACAGATTTTGTCTGATCTGCCAGTGTTCAAAATCTGGCAACCTACCAGACAGACAGAAATCTGATCTGGGCTAGTACCTTCTGTTTTAAAAATTAAATATATACCTAATATTTACACATAGCTCATCTGACATAAAATTTTTGATTTCTTACTTCATTTCAAAAATTCTGAGTCCTCTTTAGATGGGATGCTTGCTCTCCAATTTGCCCTATTCCCTACCATCCACTCCTTTTTTCCAGACTTTACTCATTTATAAAACTAGCTGGACTATGGATTTTGACCCCTCCAGTCTGAAATGACAATTCTCTTCCCATATTCTGAAAACTCCAGCCACACTGGCTTTCTTTCATTTTGATCAACTCACTAAGCTTCTTCAAACCTGTATCAGTCGATGTTTTGTAAGAAAACAGAAGCCATTCTAATTATTTTAAGCATATAAGAATTTAGTATCGGAATTAGAAACAAACTTTTAAAAGGCTAGGGAGCAAAGATTAGGGAAATGGCTGCCAACATTTAAGAAATCAGAAAGTGAAAGAATCACAAGAAACCACCCATCCTGATTATCAGCTACAGAATTGGTGATTCTCAGGAGAACGGTTGGAATCTGCTGGCCCATCTCTCATCTGTCGTCTGATCACACTTACGCCCTGTGCACAGTAACTGCCAGAGAACAGTGGCTTCTCCTTCTCTTCTGTATTTCAGATCTCACACAGCACCTCTCATTGTTGAAGTCTAAATGTCAAGAAAGGAATCCTGCTGGCAAGGAAGTCTGGGGAAAGACGTTTCCAGGCTTCTGGTCTTTGTTCTTCAAGAGAACACCAAGACAACCAGGGACAAAGCTGAGTATAAAATAGAATTTCCAGCACAGTATCACCAGGCCTTTGAAAGTATGCTTTCTTTGTTAGAATGCTCTCCCCACCCCATCCTCAAATCAGGTTAACTTTGTGAGAAAGAACTTCTGGAATGGCTGAGGAAGGACCTCAAAAACTCCACTCCTCAATAAGATCAATGAGGACAGTGGAGGAAATTATCAAAACCAACGTTTTCAGAACTCCGGAAATTAACCAAAGGCTGTTAACAATCCAAGGTAAATTTATCCCCCCAAAAAGTAGCTCAATCTCAGCTTTTAAAAAATGTGAACTTTGAGGTTTCATAATTTTCCCTACCCACTTGCCCCTCTCTACATTTTCATCTTAGCCTTGAAAACTAACAGCCTCACCATTATGGCAGCCATGAAAACCAGCAGCCTTGTAGCCACTAGAGGAGAAAAAAACATGTTTGAAGTTTCCTTAAAAGCCTAATTCCTGGAAAACTGTCATTATTTGATTTATCTAACAACTTGTAAACCCTCATTCACAGCACTTGTTTTTATTTGACCTAAAACTCAGAGCTTGCTCAGTACAGCCTTTTCTCTAGGATATCTGTCCAAAAAAAAATCACTGGCAATGATTTAACACAGCATCTGCCGGACAAGGTAATAATAGTTGGGAAAAAAATAAGAAATTGAGCAAGCAGTTTAAAAGAAAGAGCTGGGCAATGGGATGTCCATGAGAGGCTTTGAAAAGCTCTACAATATACCTGGAAATTTAAAAGGCTATAGGCATGTGCAAGGCTGTACACATGCCCAGGAAAAGCTTGAGAAGGCCTCATCTTTCTTTCTCTGTCTAATCATTAGCTGACCATTAAGTTAACCAAGAGACTTCAGTGGCCACGAATGTAAAGCATACAGACTTAACGTAATTTTTTCAGGAAAGTCACTAAATAAAGAGCAAGAGTAAACCCTAGAGAGAGAAGGTATCTGATTTCCAGAGTTGTCACATTATTTACAATAACCAGTTTCCGACAAAATTTACAAGGCACGCACAGTAACAGGAAAGTTATAGCCTTACACAAAGGGAAAAGGCACTCCATAGAAAATGCCTCTGAGGTAACTCAGATTTGGATTTACTAGATGAAGACTTCAACCATTTCAAATACTTTCAAAGAACTAAAGAAAAGTATGAGAATTGTGTCTCACCGAATAGAGAATAACAATAAGAGATCAAAATCTAAAAAAAATAGAAATCCTGAAATTAATAGGTACAACAAGAGGGGTTCAACAGCAGATGCGAAATAGCAGAATAAATAAATAAAATACAAAATAGAACTATTATAGGTTCTGAGGAACATTAGAAAAATGAAGAAAAATTAACAAAGCCTCAGAGACCTGTGGGACACCATCAAGCATAGCAACATATGTACAAGGGGACTACTAGAGAGAGAGAGACAGGAGAAGAATATTTGAAGAAGTAACAGCTGAAATTCTCTGAAATTTGTGAGAAAACAATCTACATATCCAGAAGCTTAAAAAAGCTCCAACTATCTTAAACATAGGCGTCCACACAGTAAGAGATACATTAATGTATTAAGTCCACACATTAAGAGGTCCACATCTAGAAGCATCATAATCAAACCAGAAAGACAAAATCTTGAAAAAAGAAACAGCTCGTCACACAAAAGGGATATTAAATATTTAACAGCTGACCTCTAATCAGAAACCGTGAAAACCAGAGGATACTGGGATGACATCTTCAAAATGCTGAAAGAAAAATACCGTCAACCAAGAATTCTGTATTTAGCAAAACTATCCTTCCAACATGAATGAGAACGGCAGTGTCAGCAGAATTAATGGCCAAATAAGATGTCTCCTACTTGTAACCTTCTCTCAACAACATCATATGTCATCCAACCACAGACAAAAATGCCTTGAGAAAGCTATGGTAACCAGCACCATATGCCAAGGGACCGGGTGGAATCTCAGCCATTGTGCACTGGGTAATAAGCATAGAGAATTTGGTCCTAGATTTAGACCCTGAAGTGACCCATGAACTGGCTCCAGCCCCTCTCAGCTGTGGCCAGGAGAGCCCCTGGAGAACACTGACTGAGACAATCACCTGTGGATGAGACGGAGTCCTTGTGGAAGTCCAGGAGTCCAGTAGGGAAGTTCCAACACACCAGTGGAGCAAAAAAAAATCCAAGATTGGATGCATTGGAGAGGGTAAGAGGAACAGTTTGACTTTATCCACATCACCTATCCACCAAGGCAGTACAACTCAGTCCCAAGGGAGCCCTCCACTGGGGAAAAGTGAGAGCTTGTGAGTGAGCACCCCGCTTCCCCAACTGTGCAAGGCATTGCCAAAGAGGCCCATTTCTCTCTCACTCCATCCAGAGTACTGAGTTGTAAGCTACATGATCAGGGGTTGGTAAGCAGCTAGAAGAACAAGAGTCAGAATGTTTAAAAAAAAAAAAAAAGATTTAGGGGTTGAAAGGTAACTGCATATGCAGATAGGTATTGCCAATTTTTGCTCCAGAAAAGATGTACCAACCTGACTTCTCACCAGCAATGCATGGAAATTGCCTGTTTTCCCACAATCTCACCGAGAATGTAATGTCATATTTTCCCACTTCTGTCAGTTTCATAAGTAAGAAGTGCTGTCTCAGTGTTTTTTGTTTTTGTGTGTGTGTGGTTCACGGGCCTCTCACTGTTGCAGCCTCTCCCTTTGCGGAGCTCAGGTTGTGGACGCGTAGGCTCAGCGGCCATGGCTTACGGGTGCAGCCGCTCCACGGCATGTGGGATCCTCCCGGACCGGGGCACGAACCCACGTCCCCTGCATCGGCAGGCGGACCCTCAACCACTGCGCCACCAGGGAAGCCCAGTGTTGTTGTTTTGATTTGCATTTTTCTAATTATCAGAGACTTTAAAATTTGAGTACCATTTAAAGTTTTTTTGTTTGAGGACCATTTTATTCTTTCTATTTAATTGCTTACATCTTTTTCAGATTTTTCTATTAAGTGTTTACTCCTTTGCCACTAAATTTTAAAGAGTTCTGTATGTATTAGAGACATCATTCTACAGCTTATGCTGCAAATATTTTCTCCCAGGTTTTCAGGTGTCCTTTTACTTTGTTTACATTGGTGTTTTTTTTTTTGCAGCAAAACTTTTTCATGTAGTCAGTTCTTTTATTGCCTCTGAATTTTGAGTTATAATTAGCACAACAAAAGAAACTATCAACAAAAGGAATAGGAAACTTACAGAATGGGAGGAAATGTTTGTAAACCATATGTGGATAAGTGGTTAATATCCAAAATATATAAAGAACCCACGTAACTCAATAACAACAAAAAAAATCTAAGTTTTAAAATGAGCAGAGGACCTGAACGGAAATTTTTCCATAAAAGACATCCAAATAGACAAGTGGTACATGAAAAGATGCTCAACGTCATTAATCATCAGGAAACGCAAATTAAAACCACAATGAGATATCACCTCACATCTGTTAGAAGGGCTATCATCAAGAAGAGAAAGCAAATGCTGCAAGAACATAGAGAAAAATGCAACCATTGTACACTGGTGGTGGGAAAGTAAATTGGTTAACCACTATAGAAAACAGTACTTAGGTTCCTCAAAAAAATTAAAAATAGGACTACCATATGATCTAGCAATTCCATTTGTGAGTACATACCAAAAGGAAATGAGAACAGGACATTGAAGAGATATATGCACTCCCATGTTTACTGCAGCATCATTCACTATAGCTGAGACAATGGAAACAACCTAAGTGCCCAAAGTGCCCATCAATGGATGAATGGATAAAGAAGATACATACACACACACACACACACACACACACACACACACACACACACGTATGTATACATACTTATACATATAATGGAGTATCAGTCATGAGAAAGAAGGACATTTTACCTCTGTGACAACATGAATGGCCCTTGAGGACATTACTCTAAATGAGGTAAGTTAGACAAATACTACATGATATCACCCCTACGTGGAATCTAAAAATGCCAAACTTGTAAAAACAGACAGTAAAATGGTGGTTACCAGGGGACACAGGAGGAGGGATAGGACAGATGTTGTTTAAGTGTACAAACTTGCAATGAGTAGTAATAAATCCTAGAGATCTAATGCACAATATAGTGAAACTAGACAACAACATTGGATCATAATCAAACTTGCTAAGAGACTAGATCTTAATTATTCCAGCCAGTAAAAAGAAATGATAATTATGACTTGACAGAGGTGCTTATATATCATTATAATTATCATTATAATGGCAGTCATTACAATACATAAGTGTACAAAGTTAACATATTGTACATCTTAATATATGTTAAATCTATTTCAATTTTTTAAAAAACAAAGTCTTTTCCTATACTAAGATTAAAGAAGAATTCCCCTCTATTTCCTTCTAATACTTAAATGGTTTAATTTTTCACATTTAGGTTCCTCATCTATTTGCAGTTTATTCTTGGGTATTACGGGAGATATGATTTTAACTTTATTCATTTTCCAAAGAGCCACCCAGTTGTTCTAGACCCATTTACTCGACAAGCTATCTTTATGCTATTGATTTAAGAAGCCACTCTTGTTGTAAGTTTCCATGTGCATTTGGGTATAACTCTGGAGTTTCTGTTCTATTACGAGTCCATTCATGTGCTAATAACATGCTGTCTTAATTATCAATGCATTAGGGTATATTTTTCTAGTAGTCTTCACTATTTGTGCGTGTTTGCTTTTCTATGTGAACTTTAGTAGCAACTTGTCTAAATCCATAAAATAGTTAGTTGGTATTATAACTTTGCCTTAAATGCCCTTAACACTCTTCTCCCATTGAAATTTCTTCCATATCCTTTAGGACTCAACTCAAAAGGCAGACTTGCTGGGATGTGACTCTGGCTTCCCTCTGTGCCACATACGTATTTACGCTGCACACTGATCAACACTGTAGGTGAATTCCTAGAGAGCAGGTGCCTGTAGAACACACCCAGCCTTCAGTACAAGACTCAGCACATAGTACAGTCCCCACAGCTTAGACAAATCGACAAAGGGCGCTAGTGTGGAAGATAACACAAAATTAACATCAGATAACCATGGTCTACTAGAATGTCATGGAAGAAAATAAGGCAGAATTTTCCCTGCATGTGTAGAGCAACAACAGCAGGACATTGCTATGCTTCATGCTTGGAGCCCTAGTAGAAATGATGGTAGGTGGCAGTCCAGGAGTAGAACATATCAGTTCCTCTCCTGCTCACATCTTCTTTACCACAGAGAACAAGGTCACTGCTGTTCTTTACTCTCTGCTAATGCAAATTGGAAAAATGTCATAATAAATATTATATGCACTATATAACATGTATATTTTTAATATAATTACATATTTTATTTAATACATTAGTATACAGTGTGTAATATATGTATGAGTTTAAGTATTATCTGTCTATATTGTATATAATAGAGTACATGTTATTAGCATAAATATACTAACCTAGGGGAGGCTACATCATGAATGACACCCTCTAGAGTTGTGCACAGAACATCCTGCCCAACCACACACAGTGGCTCTAAGAGCAAATTCTCATCTATCCAATAAAGATAACATAATTATAGCTAAGAGGGACCAGAAGCCTGAGATAGCTGAGGAGGACGTCTGTGGCTCAGAAGGCTAGGAGAGCAAGGCTCACAGCCAAGGGACATACATTCAGGTTTTGGCAAGAGCTTGCAGTTGTTACACAGGTGTGCTATTAGTAATCCCTGAACATGTGGAATGGGAAAGCTTCCAGGAGAAAGAATGGAGCAGAGGATATTTTAAAGAGAGACCATTGCCTAGATGTTGGTTGTCTGCAAAAATTCCATAAGAGTTTGTGTGTTTTTTTTGTTATATTCACTAGTTTATTTCTTAGACTCCACATTTAAGTGTCAACATATAGTACATGGTTACCAGTGGGGAGAGGTAAGTGGAGGAGGGACAAGACAGGGGTAGGGTATTCAGAGGAACAAACTATATAAAATAAATAAGCTATAATGATGTATCGTACAGCACAGGGAATATAGCTAATATTTTACAATAACTATAAATGGAGTATAACCTTTAAAAATTGTGAATGTTGTACACCTGAAACTTATATATCGTACAACTATACTTCTTAGAAATTATATACTTAGAAAAATAAATTTAAACAATTCCATTAGAAATATTTTTAAATGTTTTGAGAGCATTTAAAATTATAGTACCCCTCTCTAGAACATGGCTCCCCTAAAATCAAATCAGGCTGAACTAGCCTCATTGTCTTTGTAATAGGTGGTTACCCTACCACGCTCCTTTTCATTTTCACGTGCAACTGATGTCTACTGAGAGACCAGAGAAATGGCTTAGACAGATCCGGATTTAAGCCAGCTTTTCTTACAATCTATTGTGATAAGTTTCAACCTAAGATGAAGGAATGTGGACTAGTTAAGGGTAGAACTACCTAAGGTTATTTTTTGTAAGTGAGGTCTCTTTAGGTACTGTATGCAAAGCGTCAGTGTTGCAAGACGTGTTATTGAGTAGAAAAAAAAACAATGTTAAACCAGTATGTATGATGTCAGCGATGTATGAGAGAGGGAAGTATGATTTTATCTGCTTATATATACATTAAAAACATCTCTGGAAGCACATAAAAGAATATACTACCTTTGGGCTTCCCTGGTGGCGCAGTGGTTGGGAGTCCGCCTGCCGATGCAGGGGACACGGGTTCGTGCTCCGGTCTGGGAGGATCCCACATGCCGCGGAGCGGCTGGGCCCGTGAGCCATGGCCGCTGAGCCTGCGCGTCCGGAGCCTGTGCTCCGCAACGGGAGAGGCCACAGCAGTGAGAGGCCCGCGTACCGCAAAAAAAAAAAAAAAAAAAAAAAAGAATATACTACCTTTGTTTGAGGATAATGAATAAGGGGCCGAAGGGGGACAGAGGGGAGAGAGAATCTTTTTGCTGTGTGACACTATAATTTTTATTCTAAAAACCCATGTGAGTGTATTACTGACTGAAAATAAATACAAATGAATATACACATCTACAACTAGGCAGATTTACAGCTCATTTAGAAAAATTATTGTAAAACTACTGAGGGCTCAATGTACACCTTTCCAGAGGGAAGACTCTAATGATAATCTCCTCTACCGAAAGATCCTCACGCAACACTGAGAAAAAATCACGTGGAAAGTGAGGCTGTCTCAACCAAGTAAAAACCCTCGGTCAGCTAAGCAAGATGAGAAAGTTCTAGAGCTCTGCTGTTCAACACTGTACTTATAATCAACAAGACTGTAACGTATATTGAAAATGTTAGAGGGTAGATCTCACGTTAAGTGTTCTTACCACCAAAAAACAAATTTAACTTAGATAACCAACCTTATCCATTCTGTACTTCTTTGTATGGACCAAGAAGAAAAAGGTTAGTAGCTAAATTCCAAGGAAGTCATCAGTTGGAAGGTAAAATGAGAAAGTAACATGACCCTGTGGATTAATAGAAGTGACGGGAACAAAAATATGCTAAAAAGTAGTCTAAGTCCAAAAGAAATTACACGAATACTTTAAGCCTACTCACGTGAGCTGGCAGCTTTTAAAATATCTAATGATTATGAATATGCAACTCACCAAACTTTATTACTGGTTAAGTGGAAAAATGTTAATCATACAGCAGTCTCATGTTAAGTATATGAAGGTTTCATAACTCAACTGTCATGTGCTTTCTATCTGCAGTTCTCACCTAGCTCTACCTTGCTGCAGAAAGTCTGTACTTTGTTCTTTTTGTTGCCAGTTAATCATATTAGAATAGATCTATTAAGTAAACATATTTCTAAACTTTAGGATCATTTACTGTCCGGGGAAGCAGGAACTTCAGTGTATGATGTGTCAAGGTGTAAGCCACGGAATCAAGTGTTGAGAGCAAAGTATATATGTCTCCCCCTATACTATGGCATATGAAATCTAGGAATTTCAGAGTTTGCAGTGTGCAGCAGGGGGTGCTGAGGAATCTGTCATGGGCCATTTGTAATAACAAAGAGCAAAACTGTGTGGACAAGTTCCCTGCAAAGGCTGATCCAGAAACCTTTCCTCCTGTCGCTTTTGTTTTTGTCAATTACCATGATGGTGGTGGAACCAACCACTGGAAAGACACCTGGGAAAGTTCTATTAGAAAATCCTTGTGCACACTTCTCTTTCTGCATCAGGAATGGACCTGAGCATTAATTCCTTCATTCCTAGGGAATGTATGGAGTCATGATACTAATAAATTCTAAGAGATTCTGCCTCATACGGTCTCTGTCATATTTTAAGTTACCCCCAGAAACCAAAATCTTCTAGAAGTCATCAGTGCTACCATAATAGTCTGAGTATGAAGACATATTACACCTGATGCTATAACAGCCTTCCTAAAGATCTCAGCAACATCATGAGCTGGAGGGATTACTTGCTACTCAAGACAATTTTACTATAAATTCACAGAATTTTACTGTGATATTAAAAAAATAACCCCTTGACCTAACTTTACTTATATGGGTTTGATTTCCCAGAAATTATTAAAGCATGTATAATTGGTCCCTAATTTTTTGTTTCTGAAATATGAGGAAAAGGTATCCCAGCCATACTTTTCCTAGCTCAGGATCACATAGCTCAGGATACATATATTCCCTGAGGATGCACACCACTGGAAGCATTTTTGTCAGCTCAACACATGTACACACGTACATGTACACACACACACACATACACACAGCATCCACACAAAAATTCACAACAGGGAGAGAGAAAAGTAAAGGAAATTATTTACTTCTCTTTTACTTTGAAGTGTTGTAATTACATTTACACTGAATGTATTGATGAAAGAAAGTCAAAGATAATGTGAAGTCCCAAACCCATTATATATATGTCAGAACAACATGATCTCTAAATAAAGTATACAACCATATTTAACAGCTCAGTGGATCACTGCCGTGCCTGAGTCTAACAGTGATGACCACCTGCAGCAGCTCCGTGAGTAAATGGAAGACCCTCTTCTGTGAAGATTTGGTGGTGAAGGCGGGGGTCCTCAGAGTCTTGGAAGCACTCTGTCCCTTTGAGATCAGAAGCTCCATAAAGTATTGGGGACTGGACTACCTTTATAGAAACTCAACTCCTCTTGATATGACAACAAAGGGAACTCTAATATAATACTGAATAGAAGTGGTAAGAGGAGAGGGCAGACAGCAGAAGCAGGAAGAACTACAATCCTGCAGTCTGTGGAACAAAAACCACATTCACAGAAAGATAGACAAGATGAAAAGGCAGAGGGCTATGTACCAGATGAAGGAACAAGATAAAACCCCAGAAAAAGAACTAAACAAAGAGGAGATAGGCAACCTTCCAGAAAAAGAATTCAGAAATGATAGTGAAGATGATCCAGAACCTTGGAAAAAGAATGGAAGCAAAGATCGAGAAGATGCAAGAAATGTTTAACAAAGACCTAGAAGAATTAAAGAACAAACAGAGATTAACAATACAATAACTGAAATGAAAACTACACTAGAAAGAATCAATAGCAGAATAACTGAGGCAGAAGAACAGATAAGTGACCTGGAAGACAGAATGGTGGAATTCACTGCTGCGGAACAGAATAAAGAAAAAAGAATGAAAACAAATGAAGACAGCCTAAGAGACCTCTGGGACAACATTAATGCAACAACGTTCACATTATAGGGGTTCCAGAAGGAGAAGAGACAGAGAAAGGACCCGAGAAAATATTTGAAGAGATTATAGCCGAAAACTTCCCTAACATGGGAAAGGAAAGAGCCACTCAAGTCCAGGAAGTGCAGAGAGTCCCATACAGGATAAACCCAAGGAGAAACATGTCAAGACACATAGTAATCTAACTGGCAAAAATTAAAGACAAACAAAAATTCTTGAAAGCAGCAAGGGGAAAATGACAAATAACATACCAGGGAACTCCCATAAGGTTAACAGCTGATTTCTCAGCAGAAACTCTACAAGCCAGAAGGCAGTGGCATGATACACTTAAAGTGATGAAAGAGAAGAACCTACAACCAAGATTACTTGACCTGGCAAGGATCTCATTCAGATTCGATGGAGAAATCAAAAGCTTTACAGACAAGCAAAAGCTAAGAGAATTCAGCACCACCAAACCAGCTCTACAACAAATGCTAAAGGAACTTCTCTAAGTGGGAAACACAAGAGAAGAAAAGGACCTAAAGAAACAAAACCAAAACAATTAAGAAAGTGGTCATAGGAACATACATATCGATAATTACCTTACACGTGAATGGATTAAATGCTCCAACCAAAAGACACAGGCTTGCTGAATGGATACAAAAACAAGACCCATATATATGCTGTCTACAAGAGACCCACTTCATACCTAGGGACACATACAGACTGAAAGTGAAAGGATAGAAAAAGATATTCCATGCAAATTGCAATCAAAAGAAAACTGGAGTAGCAATACTCATATCAGATAAAATAGACTTTAAAATAAAGAGTGTTACAAGGGACAAGGAAGGACACTACATAATGGTCAAGGGATCAATCCAGGAAGATATAACAATTCTAAGTATATATGCACCCAACATAGGAGCACCTCAATACAAAAGGCAACTGCTAACAGCTCTAAAAGAGGAAATCGAGAGTAACACAAAAATAGTGGGGGAATTTAACACCTCACTTACACCAATGGACAGATCATCCAAAATGAAAATAAATAAGGAAACACAAGCTTTAAATGACACAACAGACCAGACATATTTAATTGATATTTACAGGACATTCCATCCAAAAACAGATTACACTTTCTTCTCAAGTGTGCACAGAACATTCTCCAGGATAGATCACATCTTGGGTCACAAACCAAGCCTCAGTAAATTGAAGAAAACTGAAATCATACCAAGAATCTTTTCTGACCACAACGCTATGAGATTAGAAATCAATTACAGGGGAAAAAACGTAAAAAACACAAACACATGGAGGCTAAACAATACAATACTAAATAACCAAGAGATCGCTGAAGAAATCAAAGAGGAAATCAAAAAATACCCAGAGACAAATGACAATGAAAACATGATGATCCAAAACCTATGGGATGCAGCAAAAGCAGTTCTAAGAGGGAAGTTTATAGCTATACAAGCCTATCTCAGGAAACAAGAACATCTCAAATAAACGATCTAACCTTACACCTAAAGGAACTACGGAAAGAAGAACAAACAAAACCCAAAGTTAGCAGAAGGAAAGAAATCATAAAGATCAGAGCAGAAATAAATGAAATAGAAACAAAGAAGCCAATAGCAAAGATCAGTAAAACTAAAAGCTGGTTCTTTGAGAAGATAAACAAAATTGATAAACCATTAGCCAGACTCATCAAGAAAAAGAGGAAGAGGACTCAAATCAATAAAATTAGAAATGAAAAGGGAGAAGTTACAACAGACACCACAGAAATACAAAGCATCCTAAGAGACTACTGTAAGCAACTCTATGCCAATAAAATGGACAACCTGGAAGAAATGGACAAATCTTAGAAAGGTATAACCTTCCAAGACTGAACCAGGAAGAAATAGAAAATATGAACAGACCAATCACAAGTAATGAAATTGAAACTGTGATTAAA
>NW_021703780.1:91889358-91890249 GCF_005190385.1 Monodon monoceros | reverse complement strand
CATACAGGATAAACCCAAGGAGAAACATGTCAAGACACATAGTAATCTAACTGGCAAAAATTAAAGACAAACAAAAATTCTTGAAAGCAGCAAGGGGAAAATGACAAATAACATACCAGGGAACTCCCATAAGGTTAACAGCTGATTTCTCAGCAGAAACTCTACAAGCCAGAAGGCAGTGGCATGATACACTTAAAGTGATGAAAGAGAAGAACCTACAACCAAGATTACTTGACCTGGCAAGGATCTCATTCAGATTCGATGGAGAAATCAAAAGCTTTACAGACAAGCAAAAGCTAAGAGAATTCAGCACCACCAAACCAGCTCTACAACAAATGCTAAAGGAACTTCTCTAAGTGGGAAACACAAGAGAAGAAAAGGACCTAAAGAAACAAAACCAAAACAATTAAGAAAGTGGTCATAGGAACATACATATCGATAATTACCTTACACGTGAATGGATTAAATGCTCCAACCAAAAGACACAGGCTTGCTGAATGGATACAAAAACAAGACCCATATATATGCTGTCTACAAGAGACCCACTTCATACCTAGGGACACATACAGACTGAAAGTGAAAGGATAGAAAAAGATATTCCATGCAAATTGCAATCAAAAGAAAACTGGAGTAGCAATACTCATATCAGATAAAATAGACTTTAAAATAAAGAGTGTTACAAGGGACAAGGAAGGACACTACATAATGGTCAAGGGATCAATCCAGGAAGATATAACAATTCTAAGTATATATGCACCCAACATAGGAGCACCTCAATACAAAAGGCAACTGCTAACAGCTCTAAAAGAGGAAATCGAGAGTAACACAAAAATAGTGGGGGAATTTAACACCTCACTTACACCAATAGACAGATCATCCAAAATGAAAATA
>NW_021703780.1:91797057-91889258 GCF_005190385.1 Monodon monoceros | reverse complement strand
TGAAGAAAACTGAAATCATACCAAGAATCTTTTCTGACCACAACGCTATGAGATTAGAAATCAATTACAGGGGAAAAAACGTAAAAAACACAAACACATGGAGGCTAAACAATACAATACTAAATAACCAAGAGATCGCTGAAGAAATCAAAGAGGAAATCAAAAAATACCCAGAGACAAATGACAATGAAAACATGATGATCCAAAACCTATGGGATGCAGCAAAAGCAGTTCTAAGAGGGAAGTTTATAGCTATACAAGCCTATCTCAGGAAACAAGAACATCTCAAATAAACGATCTAACCTTACACCTAAAGGAACTACGGAAAGAAGAACAAACAAAACCCAAAGTTAGCAGAAGGAAAGAAATCATAAAGATCAGAGCAGAAATAAATGAAATAGAAACAAAGAAGCCAATAGCAAAGATCAGTAAAACTAAAAGCTGGTTCTTTGAGAAGATAAACAAAATTGATAAACCATTAGCCAGACTCATCAAGAAAAAGAGGAAGAGGACTCAAATCAATAAAATTAGAAATGAAAAGGGAGAAGTTACAACAGACACCACAGAAATACAAAGCATCCTAAGAGACTACTGTAAGCAACTCTATGCCAATAAAATGGACAACCTGGAAGAAATGGACAAATCTTAGAAAGGTATAACCTTCCAAGACTGAACCAGGAAGAAATAGAAAATATGAACAGACCAATCACAAGTAATGAAATTGAAACTGTGATTAAAAATCTTCCAACAAACAAAAGTCCAGGACCAGATGGCTTCACAGGTGAATTCTATCAAACATTTAGAGAAGAGCTAACACCCATCCTTCTGAAACTCTTTCAGAAAATTGCAGAGGAAGGAACACTCCCAAACTCATTCTATGAGGCCACCATCACCCTGATACCAAAACCACACAAAGATACTCCAAAAAAGAACATTACAGACTAATATCACTGATGAATATCGATGCAAAAATCCTCAACAAAATACTAGCAAACAGAATCCAATAACACATTAAAAGGATCATACACCATGATCAAGTGGGATTTATCCCAGGGATGCAAGGATTCTTCAGTATACACAAATCAATCAATGTGATACACCATATTAACAAATTGAAGAATAAAAACCATATGATCATCTCAATAGATGCAGAAAAAGCTTTTGACGAAATTCAACACCTATTTGTGATAAAAACTCTCCAGAAAGTGGGCATAGAGGGAACCTACCTCAACATAATAAAGGCCATATATGACAAGCCCACAGCAAACATCATTCTCAATGGTGAAAAACTGAAAGCATTTCCTCTAAGATCAGGAACAAGACAAGGGTGTACACTCTCACCACTATTATTCAACATAGTTTTGGAAGTCCTAGCCACAGCAATCAGAGAAGAAAAAGAGATAAAAGGAATACAAATTGGAAAAGAAGAAGTAAAACTGTCACTGTTTGCAGATGACATGATACTATACATAAAGAATCCTAAAGATGCCACCAGAAAATTACTAGTGGCATTTTGCAGGATACAAAATTAATGCACAGAAATCTCCTCCATTCCTATACACTACTGATGAAAAATTTGAAAGAGAAAATAAGGAAACACTCCCATTTACCATTACAACAAAAAGAATAACATACCTAGGAATAAACCTACCTAGGGAGACAAAAGACCTGTATGCAGAAAACTGTAAGACATTGATGAAAGAAATTAAAGATGATACCAACAGATGCAGAGATATACCATGTTCTTGGATTGGAAGAATCAATACTGTGAAAATGACTATACTACGCAAAGCAATCTACAGATTCAATGCAATCCCTATCAAATTACCAATGGCATTTTTTACGGAACTAGAAGAAAAAATCTTAAAATTTGTATGAAGAGACAAAAGACCCCGAATAGCCAAAGCAGTCTTGAGGGAAAAAAACCGAGCTGGAGGAATCAGACTCCCTGACTTCACACTATACTACAAAGCTACAGTAATCAAGACAATATGGTACTGGCACAAAAACAGAAGCATAGATCAATGCAACAAGATAGAAAGCCCAGAGATAAACCCATGCACCTATGGTCAACTAATCTATGACAAAGGAGGCAAGGATATACAATGGAGAAAAGACAGTCTCCTCAATAAGTGGTGCTGGGAAAACTGGACAGCTACATGTAAAAGAATGAAATTAGAACACTCCCTAACACCATATACAAAAATAAACTCAAAATGGATTAGAGACCTAAATGTAAGGCCAGACACTCTACAACTCTTAGAGGAAAACACAGGAAGAACAGTGTTTTACGTAAATCACAGCAAGATCTTTTTTGATCCACATCCTAGAGTAATGGAAATAAAAACAAAAATAAACAAATGGGACCTAATGAAACTTCAAAGCTTTTGCACAGCAAAGGAAACCATAAACAAGACAAAAAAACAACCCTCAGAATGGGAGAAAATATTTGCAAACGAATCAACAGACAAAGGATTAATCTCCAAAATATATAAACAGCTCACGCAGCTCAATATCTAAAAAATGCACAACCCAATCCAAAAATAGGCAGAAGACCTGAACAGACATTTCTCCAAAGAAGACATACAGATGGCCAAGAAGCACATGAAAAGCTGCTCAACATCACTAATTAGCAGAGAAATGCAAATTAAAACTACAATGAGGTATCACCTCACACCAGTTAGAATGGGCATCATCAGAAAATCTACCAACAACAAATGCTGGAGAGGGTGTGGAGAAAAGGGAACCCTCTTGCACTGTTGCTGGGAATGTCAATTGATACAGCCACTATGGAGAACAGTATGGAAGTTCCTTAAAAGACTAAAAATAGAATTACCATATGATCCAGCAATCCCACTACTGGGCATAAACCCAGAGAAAGCCATCATTCTAAAGACACATGCACCCCAATGTTCATTGCAGCACTATTTACAATAGCCAGGTCATGGAAGCAACCTAAATGCCCATCGACAGGTGAATGAATAAAGAAGATGTGGTACACATATACAATGGAATATTACTCAGCCATAAAAAGGAATGAAATTGGGTCATTTGTTGAGAGGTGGATGGGTCAGGCGACTGTTGTACAGAGTGAAGTAAGTCAGAAAGAGAAAAACAAATATCGTATATTAACGCATATATGTGGAACCTAGAAAAATGGTACAGATGAACCGGTTTGCAGGGCAGAAACTGAGACACAGATGTAAAGAACAAACATATGGACACCAAGGGGGGAAAGTGGTGGGGGGTTGGGAGTGGTGGTGTGATGAATTGGGCAATTGGGATTGACATATATACACTGATGTGTATAAAACTGATGACTAATAAGAGCCTGCTCTATAAAAAAATAAATTAAAAAAATCAAAATAACAGCTCAGTGTTTTCTAACATATTCTGAACACCTGTTTCAAATATAGCAAGGTGCTACCTGCTGGGGGGAAACAACACTGAATTATTGGGATATTTTCACTCCAGCAACTCCCCAGTGGCAAGTGGGGGGCAGAAGAGGGTTGTTACATCTGCCGAAGTATATCTGATGCAAAGCATGAAGTGATGCACTGTCATATTTGAAGCTCAAATAAAATCAATTTAAAAATATTTTTACGTGATCCTGTTGGGAGTCCATTCACATCTAAGTTTGCGTTTTGCATTTGTGATAAAACAAGCAATACCCAAACCCCACCCAGAGATGCTAAGGCAGATCTGGGTTTGAATTTAGAAGTAAAGGACCTGCTCCTCCCCCCAGTTTTCACCATCTCAGGAAATGGTACTCGTCACCCAGTTGTCCGATCTCCAAAGACAAGAGTCCTTCTTGGTTTTTTTTCTTCAACTCTCACATCCAATCCTTCAGCAAGCCCCTCAGGCTTCCACTCCAAACTATATCCCAAACCTGTCCTTCTCTCCTAATCTCACCTAATACCATCATGGCACAAGCTACTATTATCTTTTACTAGATTTACTATCAGAGCTTCCTTATCAGTCTCATGCTTCCATCCATTTCCCCACCTATAATCTTCACACAGTAGTCAACATGACCTTTTAACACCTGAATCAGCCACCTGGTTTTAAAAACACAGTTTGTTTGGAATATAGCCATTTGTTTAAGTATTGTCTATGGCTATTTTCATGATACAGCAGCAAAATTAAGTGCTTGTGAGACAGTATGGCTTAGGGAGCCTAAAATATTTACTATCCAATACTTAACACTTTACTAAGCCCTCCTTTAAAAAATAAATCAGACCAGGTCACTGCCCCTTCCAAAAAGGCTCAAGAGTTGCTCTTTACACCTGCAAGAAAATCCAATTGTCTTACTTTAGCTCACAAGACCAAAAATGCTCGTGATATAAATATGTTAAACAAATGGGAATAAGTCCCACTGGTTCATCCACTTTGACCTCTTTTCTATGCCAAGGGTGCCACATACAAACAGTGAGGAATGTATGTCTAAAAACTCATTATTCAGGTTTTAGGAAAACTACTTAGATGAGGTAGGCAAACCACAGACATCAAGATCAGGGTCACATAAACCAGGGTTGCACACCCAGCTTGAGCACATGCTCTCACTGGATTCCTTTTCCCATTTGCCAAACTGGAAGAGGGCTATTTATCTCAGGGAGTGCTAGAGGGAATTAAATGAGATTATTATATAAACACACTGGTTTACAAACTTCGGTCATGTCCTTTCCCAGACCAAAATGAACACCCTTCACTTTTCAACCTGTCCTCATATGGGCCCTGGATATTAGAATTCTATGTGCTGCAGAAAAAAATAAACTACCTTTAAAATTTTTCATGTCTCAGATGTAAATTTCATTTTTTTTTCTTTTTTTTTTAACTAACTGAACCATTTTCTTCTTTTGAAACTTACATCCTTCATGGAAATCACATACAAGCTCCTCTTTGCCAACCAGCCAAGACGTAGTTACATGCTAATATTTTCACTTCTGGAACTTTTTTTTTTTTTTTTTTATAAAAGTGTTCGGCAGACACAGTAATGAAGCCAACAGAGGCTCTTCTATTGCTTCAGATCCAAGCAAACCCCTTTCGATGACATCTATGTTACCTTATGATGCACGGAAACAGGATTATCCTTGCAATGCTCCATCTCGGGATACATACTAGTTAAGCTCACCCTGAGCCATTAGTCAAGAAAAGGGGTCTGGAAGGAAATACTTCAAGTGTGTGAACTTGGTTCTGGTTCAGGTTATTTTAAGACAGGATTACAGCAAGACCAGTCAGCCATCTTTGGCTTACCCCACTGAGTCACAAAGTGTGGCCTCTTCCTAAGACCTTGAGATGGAATTTAGGTTCAATTAGTTTATTTGGGACAGAATCCTAGCAAACACCAGTGGGGGAATAGAGAACAGGACAGGTAAACAAAAACAGTCAATAAAAGGCATGTTTCTATGCAGACTACCTGGAATTTAACGAGAGCCAGAGAACCTCCAAGTTATCCCCGAGGGGTGAAGAAGCCAGGATACTCACAAACTAACTCCAGTAAATCACTGGATGAAGGCTGTACCTAGGGGCAAGGACAAAGTGGACGGACTCAAACCATTGAAGAAGCAGGAGCTGCCAGTTGGTCCACGTGAATGATAATGGAGGCCCAATGAGCCATAGGAAGGATGCTGGACACATTCTTGCGTGAAGCATGTGCCATGCAGGCAACCTCAGTCCCCAGTCCTGGTTGGGTACGTGCAACCCTACTCCAATTTAATGCTGAGGCCAAGGTACAGAAAAGAAGATAGAGACAATGTCAGTCCTAGGAACACTGATTCACTCATCAGATGTTAATTGACGGCCTACCGCAAGACAGAGGGCCTAGTCGTGAACCAAATGTTTGCAGCCCTGGCTTACTTTCCCCACTCCACCCCCTCTGCACAGCCTAACCTCAGTAAGTCACACTCCTTCAAGGGCCAGTGCATCCTCACATGTTCTGCTGATAACTTTCTCCCTGAAGGATCCCTGTTCCTTCTAGTCTCAGCTCAGCACTCAGCAACCTCAGCCCCTGGAAAATTTTGTGTCCATCTCTACTAGACTTTATCCAGGGGTATCATCACCAGTTCTTTCATGTCTATCTGCCCCTACCAGGCTCTGGGCTCGGTGGGTCACAGAGACTAAGCACCAGCACAGAACTCAATAAATGTTTCATTGAACCACACAAAAGGAAAGTGCAAGCAGCAGAAGAAACCAAACCTGGATGATGACATTTTCAATAGGGTAGAGTATATTTAGAAACATGGAAATATGCTCATAAAACATTATCTTAAATATACACAGAAAAAGTCTAGACAGATAACAGACGACCACTTTTTAACAGCAAACTGTGTCTTTGGTTTACCTATATTTTCTAATTTTACTGCCATGAAGGCATATTAACTATATTATTTAAAAGTTAAATCAACCTTTAAGAACAATGCAAGGCTTACTCACAGAAAGTCAGGGTCAGGCCAGTTATAGCTCACAGATTTCAAGGCCACTCATGGAGGCCAGTGAGTAACTGAACAGGCAGGATCCAGGCAGAAGAAGGCTTTGAAATTGAGGCAGCTCCTCCCTCTGATGGGAACCTTCACCCATGACATGGTTCTCAGAGAGGGACCATTTGGGACTATGTGGGGGCTGGCATATTAGGTTATGGATGTGGATGCGGTAAGAGAACCAGGCCAGAGGGGACGGGGGATTGGAGATGAGAACATGGATCCTCACTATTTCCTGACCCCAATTTCCTGGACTACTTCTCTTCCCTCTTGTAAGCAGCCTCAGCTTTAGCAACTGAGTTATTATCTGCAGAGCATCAAACAAGGCATGGGAGCCAAAATAATCCCACCTCTGATGATCCATTCCTCTGTCTCTTTAAATACTGGACTACCAAATTAGAAAAACTTGAAAGTGATAACCCTTCACACTCATTTTACAGACGGGAATATCAAACATCAAAGAAGAGGAACATTGTAAAGCAGAAGTCATTATTTCACTGAGCATGCCAACTCACATAGATTGGGAGTATCTGGTAGAAGGGCTATTTAAAGACTCTGAGGCCACAGTCAGGCTTGATGATAGAGAAAATTGTGATTGATTAGTAATGTCTGCATGGCACCAGATAGGGAAGAAGTGACCCACATGCCATTCTCTCCCTAGCCCTTAGCAGCAGCAGGATAATCAGCATTTATGATAGAAGTCGCACACAGAAGGAAGATCATATGGCACCAAAGACATTTTCTAATTTTATAATATAAGGAAACATACTTTGATAAAGTCATTTCATCTTTCAAAGTAACTAAGCAAGTAAGTGACAGAATGAGGATTCAAATTCCTATCTCCCCAACCCCAAAACCCATGCTCTGTCCTGCTGTCCTTCAGGGTCCCCCTTGGTGACTGCCTCTTTTCCATTATCCCCCAATGCCACCCCCCTCACTCAGCTCTGACAGCTTGGCTCCTAAAATAGCCTCAAGACTCACCTGCTTCTAATTTCAACAGCTAGTGCTCTTTGCCTCGGACACAAAGACACAATGCCCCAAGTCTTCTCTTTCAGCTCCCCCATTGTCACTTTCTGCACTTTACCACTGAAAATGTCATTTGGCTTCAGCCCTTCCTTTCAACCTGCTTGATTTATTCAAATGTGCAAGAAAGACTCACAAGTTACACGAAGACAAACCAAGCTGCGTGCCAGAGATAATTATTTCCAAGTAATTAAAATGAGCTATGGGCTGCCAAATTAAACACCAAAACGTGGTTCTGTACTTTCTCTCTTATCTGCCTGGTCCGGTCTCTGGCTGTCAAAGGAAACTGCTTGCTCCCCGGCCCCAATACATTAACCATTACTGTTCGGCAGCCTTATTAAAGGATCGCCTCTGCATGAAAGACTTTCTACAGCTCAAGAGAGAACCTCTGGTCTGTAATGAAAGGGCTCCAAGGTGACCACTTATGCCATGTGCTGTTGGTGAGCTCCCCAAAAACTGTCCCAAACATCTAGAACCAACCGAGATGTCATAGGACAACAGAGGCAGTGAGGAAAGAGGAAGGAAGTAGCAGAGATGCAGGGAAGGGAGGAGCTGCCCCGCTCACTCATCTATTGCCTTCACTCTGAACCTTCTGGGGAGCTATCTCAAATTCCTCTCTAACTCAGGTCCAGGACTCAGATTCAGAGACTCGCATGCAAGTTCTTTACTGAAAGAATACTCTCAGGAGAAACCTATAGGACTGTGAGGAAGGTGGGCAGGGGGAAAATCTAGGCAAAAAATGGGCTTCCATGAAAAATCTCAGTCTGATCCCGTGAGGAGCTCAGAAGCATAAACTATATCACAGAGTATGAACCACTCAGAGGCAAGGCAACTAGGATATTATATGCCTTCATCAGTCAGTCATTGCTGAGGGCCAGCCCTTTGTGGGAATGACCGGGGGTTGGAGGTGCATGTCAAGGACAATCTCAGAGGAGAAGTGTATATATAAGCCATTAGCAGCCTGAACCCACAGCAGCTGGGAGAGGGGTCGCCCAGTGAGGCAAAAAAGACTTAGGCGGGGCACTACCAGCATCTGCTCAACTCTTGTATATTGTTTCATGATGTTTTGATAGAGAATGTTCAACCTTGAAGTGATCGCAAAGCGGGGGGTCCTGAACCTGAAGTTTATGGCCTCCATGATACCCACTCTTTTTTTTTTTTTGGCCAATAGCAGGGTAATTTATTTAATCTGTTCACCTCTCTTATGTTTTACGCATTGCTGTGTAGCAAACTTCAGATGGACATATCAAATACATGAAGCATTATAAACCAATGGCCCAGATTATATATGATTGTTTAGTTCTAGGCTCCTATCCATAGCAGGTAATTAAAATTTTTTCAAACGACTGATGTTTGAAAAGCATGTTGTAAATCAGAAGCCCATCTTGCTCAAAGTTCCTAAATTTTTGACTTGTTTATTTTCATTATAAGTTATACAGGGTTTCTGTCTCCTTAGATACTGCATAACTGTTTAAAATTAACCCAATCAGAACAGAATGCAGGTGATAGGTTTTACTGGTTCCATGGAGATTAAAATAAGAATTTTACCAACTGTTTTTTTTTCTTTCATCAAATATCAACCAAGGGTAAATAAAACAGGAAATAATGAAGGAAAGCCGTATGTGGCATATAAATGTATGACAAAAGATATCAACAAAATTTCGGAAAAGTCATCTAAATTTTTTATAGTTCTAAAAAATATCCAATTATTCTAAAAGGAAAAATAAAAATAATATAAAGACAGTAACGGAGAAAGCAGAACCTGGTTTTTTACATAAGAACTAATCCCCATAGTTTCATAAAATATACACTGGAGTCACAGTCCTGACGTTCTATGTATTTTAGTTTTATATTTAAAAACTCACTTATATAAGAACTAAGGTCAATTATCACCCACTGCATAATACCTTTAAAATTCTTCAATACATCTTTACCTTTTCACATCTGCATCGTATGTCCACTTGTTACAATTTATGACTACCAATTAATATATGATACAAGAAATGCACATACCGTCAAAGTCGCTGACTTTATAACTTTTTTCTCTACAATTTTCTATTTGAAATAAGTGAATCAAAGCCCTTTTTTTCTTTTTTACCTTATTGTTTTTTCTCTAAAAGCCACTCAGTCCTTAATAAAAATAAATAGTAAGTACTACTTGTAAAATAATCTGTCAATCAATCAGGCACTTACACTTTGGGCAGACCACTCATGGAGGTTTAGAAAAGATTTTTTTTAAAACACAAATAAAGGAAAATCACAATTAAATTAAATATGGATTGGAAACTCCATTTTATATTGATTTTATTACTAGAATTTGGAAAGAAGCCTTGTGACTGTATTAAACTAATGTTGTAATGGGTGAAATGAAAGAGGCAATTAGAACCTTGGCCAGTTGATCACGGAAAAAGTGTTCCCCTGAGCCCTTCATTCAAGTACCTCGGAGGAGGAGACCATCCCCTTCTACTTAATTGGTCCCTGTAAATTTTTTTTTTAAACATCTTTATTGGAGTATAATTGCTTCACAGTAGTATGTTAGTTTCTGCTTTATAAGTAAGTGAATTAGCTATACATATACATATATCTCCATATCTCCTCCCTCTTGCATCTCCCTCCCACCCTCCCTTATCCCACCCATCTAGGTGGTCACAAAGCACCGACCTGATCTCCCTGTGCTACATGGCTGCTTGCCACCAGATATCTATTTTACGTTTGGTAGTGTATATATGCCCATGCCACTCTCTCACATCATCCCAGCTTACCCTTCCCCCTCCCCATGCCCTCAAGTCCATTCTCTATGTCTGTGTCTTTATTCCTGTCCTGCCCCTAGGTTCTTCAGAACACTTTTTTTTTTTTAGATTCCATATATATGTGTTAGCATTTGGTATTTATTTTTCTGTTTCTGACTTACTTCACTCTGTATGACAGTCTCTAGGTCCACCCACCTCATTACAAATAACTCAATTTCGTTTCTTTTTATGGCTGAGTAATATTCCATTGTATATATGTGCCACATCTTCTTTATCCATTCATCTGTCGATGGACACTTAGGTTGCTTCCATGTCCTGGCTATTGTAAATAGTGCTGCAATGAACATTGTGGTGCATGACTCTTTTTGAATTATGGTTTTCTCAGGGTATATGCCCAGTAGTGGGATTGCTGGGTCATATGGAAGTTCTATTTTTACTTTTTTAAGGAAGCTCTACACTGTTCTCCATAGTGGCTGTATCAATTTACATTCCCACCAACAGTGCAAGAGGGTTCCCTTTGCTCCACACCCTCTCCAGCATTTATTGTTTATCAATTTTTTGATGATGGCCATTCTGACTGGTGTGAGGTGATACCTCACTGTGGTTTTGATTTGCATTTCTCTAATGATTAATGATGTTGAGCATCCTTTGATGTGTCTGTTGGCAATCTGTATATCTTCTGTGGAGAAATGTCTATTTAGGTCTTCTGCCCATTTTTGGATTGGGTTGTTTCTTTGATATTGAGCTGCATGAGCTGCTTGTAAATTTTGGAGATTAATCCTTTGTCAGTTTCTTCATTTGCAAATATTTCCTCCCATTCTGGGGGTTGTCTTTGCATCTTGTTTATGGTTTCCTTTGCTATGCAAAATCTTTTAAGTTTCACTAGGTCCCATGTGTTTATTTTTGTTTTTATTTCCATTTCTCTAGATGGTGGGTCAAAAAGGATCTTGCTGTGATTTATGTCATTAGAGTGTTCTGCCTATTTTCTTCTAAGGGTTTTATAGTGTTTGGCCTTACATTTAAGTCTTTAATCCATTTGGAGTTTATTTCTGTGTATGGTGCTAGGGAGTGTTCTAATTTCATTCTTTTACATGTAGCTGTCCAGTTTTCCCAGCACCACTTACTGAAGAGGCTGTCTTTTCTCCATTGTATATTCTTGCCTCCTTTATGAAAAATAAGGTGACCATAGGTGCATGGGTTTCTCTCTGGGCTTTCTATCCTGTTCCATTGATCTATATTTCTGTTTTTGTGCCAGTACCATACTGTCTTGATTACTGTAGCTTTGTAGTATAGTCTGAAGTCAGGGAGCCTGATTCCTCCAGCTCTGTTTTTCTTTCTCAAGATTGCTTTGGCTATTCGGGGTCTTTTGTGTTTCCATACAAACTGTGCAATTTTTTGTCCTAGTTCTGTGAAAAATGCCATTGGTATTTTGATAGGGATTACACTGAACCTGTAGGTTGCTTTGCGTAGTATAGTCATTTCCACAGTGTTGATTCTTCCAATACAAAAGCATGGTATATGTCTCCATCTGTTTGTATCATCATTAATTTCTTTCATCAGTGTCTTATAGCTTTCTGCATACAGGTCTTTTGTCTCCTTAGGTAGGTTTATTCCTAGGTATTTTATTCTTTTTGTTGCAATGGTAAATGGGAGTGTTTCCTTAATTTCTCTTTCAGATTTTTCATCATTGATGTATAGGAATGCGAGAGATTTCTGTGCATTAATTTTGACGATACGCACTCTTGACCTCAGGGATTATATGATCCCACTAAAAGGGTTTGCAGAACGTGTGCATATGAAATTGACAGGGAACAAAGAACATAGGTCGCATCTGATTCTCTGTAGAGTACGTGACCCTCTTGAGTTTAGAAATTCACCTCTGAACTTCCTCAGAGCACAGGGCAGCTGTCATTCATCCGTTTCCATGAAGCTTTCCCAAACTTCTCCCTTTTTATCTGGTGCATAGGCATAGTTGGGGGCCTGGGGAGGGGACAAGATGCCACCGTACATCTTCCAAAGGTGGGAACTGTGTTAATAATTTTGAAGGTGGTGATGAGGTCTATGAAAGCTAAAGTTTATCCTAAAGCTAAAGTTTATCATGTACTTTACATATGCCAGTTATTTTCATAAACTTGTGTTCTCATTTAGTATTCAAAACTGTTCTTTGAAGTAGGACCTATTATCCCATTTTCTCCTATAAGAAAACTGAAACACTGAGAAATGAAATAAGTTGCCCAACTTCTGATAGTTAGGAAGTAGAAAAGTCAGGATTTTAACCCAGGCAGTCAGACTCCAGAGCTGCAAGGATGCTGAAGGAAGCCACATAAAATATGTGATTGAAGCATCAGGATTCAGATCATGAAGCAGCAAAGATAGACAAAGGCAGTGGCTTTTCAATGCTCTAGTCTCCCCATTACCAAGGGCACAGGTCATGCCTTCCCCCCTCCACCACCAGGACACAGCAAGTGCTCAAGCAACATTGGTTACATAAGTGAATAAATTAAATGGTTAAACAAGATAAAGTGAGTGTAAAAGTGCCTAGCTCAGTTCCTAGACTTAATGGGTACACAAGCAATGGTCATTTCCTTTCTATGAAAAGAAAGTTATTTTTACATCCTGTTCCCCTAGAGACCCCACCATGCCTCAGAAAACAATGCCAGGTACAAAATTTACTGAACTGAACCGAACGGGTGTAACGAAGGGGAAGACTAAGAAAGGCAAATGAGAGTGGGAGTGCAGTGAGGAGGGAAAAAAGGAATGGGAGAAGAAAACCAGGAGATGGGGGAACGAAGCGGCCAAACTTCTACGGTTAGACGTACATCCCGCATGTCCAGTTAGCAGGATGCTGCCTGACATGTCTGCAATTTTATTTGCGAGAGCCTGACGTAGCTAGCATCTGTAATTGCAAGTTCCTATGCGACCTCCGGCTCTGAAATGGAAAAGTGCTCACCTGCATCGGAGAGGCTCTGAATGAGGATGCATACTCATCTTGCCCTTCTTTCAGCCAGGCACACACAACACCCTGCTTCTCCATCATTTTTTTTTTCTCTCTGTAACATTTTTTCTCCTTTCATCCTTTAACGCCACAGCACCACCTACCGTCTCTGGATGCAGAGAGGTGAGACACGACACTCTGCTTGGACCTGAGGGAGATTTTAACATCACCGGCAAGCATGCTACCGGGGACCATTCATCAGCCCTGTGACAAGCCTGGCTGAGGTAAAATTGCCATTCAGCATTTCAAATTGCAGGCTCTCTCCTCTCCCCTATTCACTGCCAGGCTCTATCCTTCCCCCTAAAGCATTTTCTCACAAGACTAAATAGGTAATTCAAAGAGAAGGAAAGTCTCCCAGGAAATGAGACACAGTACGGGGCCAGCCATGGAGTTTCTTATACTTTTACTCGGATGACCTGTGGCTAAAAGGAAAAATGGCTCAAGAGAGATAATTACTCTGGGAAGTGCCCCAGGAGGCTGACGTGCCCCTTGGTTTAAGACCGCACAGACAGAGACTGCCACCGCAGAAAGAATGCACTTTACTGAAAGCCCTAAAATAATACCAATCATGACAAAATTGAACGCACGGTGCTTGCTGAAGGAGAAAAGTTACTCTCTCCTCAGTTACCCCAGTCGGCTTCATTCTCCTCACAGGCAGCTGCCCACATCCACTGCCATGTCCACCTGGACTTCCACGCCAGCCAGAGAAACAGTCATTGTGCCTGTTATTTGCCCATTTTTCTCAGCCCAAGCCCACCTTCTCCATCCTACTGTACCATGATGGCCTGGGAGTCTGCAAACTGGTTGCCAGGTGCCCCTGTTCACTAGCCTCCAGTTAGGGTCTGCAGTGGACGGCCTGGGAGGAGAGAGGGTGGGAAAGCGACTCTCTCCTGTGTTCAGCCCAGGTCGGCGTTATTCCAACAGCATCAGGTAGCTTCTGTGTTTCTCAGGATTCAGGATAATAGCCCTATAACATCCCCAGTCTACGGCGCCCCCAAGTGGGCTGAGCATCAAGACACACGGCAAGCTCTGAGCCTAAGCACCCAGCCCTGCAGCACTTCCTCCCCCTCAAGTACCTAGAGCTCCATAGCATCCCTTTTTCCCTGGGGTGATTACTGCTTCCTGCAGTTACTACTTCCACACTACTTCAGGGTGTTTTTCTTTCAGCCTTCCAATACCATGTAACCGGTTCCCTGGGCTGTATCCCCTCAGTCTGAAATGCCTGGGGTGGTCTCGGTTTCCTGACTGTGCCACGGGGATGAAAAGGTGAAATGGGTTTTGAGAGACTAAGGACTGCTTTACAAGTCCTGCCCACTTTTTCAGGAAGGATATCAACAGCAGTTAACAGGCACCAGAGAGTCAAACAGACTTGGGTTTACATTTTGGCTCTGCTGTTCACTGTTTGTAGCGTGTTAGGCAAGGTACTTAAAATAGTCTGGCCTCGGTTTTCTCATCTGTAAGATGGGAAGTCATGATACCTAATACACAGAGTCTTAGAGGGAATCACATGATGTATGATCCACACACAGAATGCTTTGTGCAGAGCCTGGCACATAATTATCCTTCAGGAAAGATTACCTTCTTTTTTTTTTAAACCATCATCAGATTTCCTAATGCAGACGCATTTGGGAAAGAAATTTCCAGCTTCTGGGTTGATCTAGGAAAAGCTACCACTCCAAATACTCTGTGAATCCCTGAGCTGATAGCAGAGAGATGAAATTCCAGCCAAGGGAAGCCCTGGCCAGGAGAGCTGAAACAAAGGAGGCAAGGACATGACCGATAATAACAGCTACCTTTAGTCACTGCCCAAACTATGCTAAATGCTTTACATGCATTTACTCAGTTCATCTGCATAACTACCACATAAGGTGGGTATTATTGTCTCCATTACACTGATAAGAAAACTCAGTTTCAGAAGTAAAAAAAAAAAAAAAAAAAAAAAATCTTGTCCCGCATCACGCCAGGAAGCAGTGGGACTGAACCTTGGCCCTTGTCTAACTGAGTAGTTCTAGAACGCATGCACTTTACCATTAAGCTACCTGGTAGAAGGAGAGAGAAGGTCACAAGCCAAGAGAGAACACAGAATAGAGCTGGAAGGAATACATGGAAGCACGACTTAGGACACAATGATAGCAATGTAGAACACACTTCGGACAACTCTTTTTTGTACATCTCAGGACACAGGCGTCGGTGTGAAGGCATCACAGGAAGCCGGGCAGCAGTCATGTCTCAGCCAACATCAAACAGCTTAGCTATTATCCATTCAAAAGACCTTCAGTCACTAGGGTCCTCTGAGACTCTCAAACTGTGAAGAATTTAATATACAGAAGCCCACTGGGAAGGTCAGCTCCCAGGAGACTTTCCCCACCAGGCACTCAATAGCCAACTCCATGCAGATCCCCCATCACGAACTCCAGCAATCAAAGAAGGTTCTGGGCTCCTTGCACAGAGAAAACTGCAGCCTCCTGCTATCTGTATGAGAAAGCATGTCAATCACTAGGCTCAGTGAAATGCATATTACATACACGCTCTTAGTCTACAACTAAAGAAAATTATTCATCACTGCTAATAAAATAAGTAAGCACTTCCCGCGTCATAATGAACTCAGCCAAGGCTCAGTTCAGTGGGGCCCATCAACAGGTTTGTAATCAGAATGACAAGTCAGAGAGGCCTTTGGAACAAAAGAGCAGCTGAGAAAATGTCCCACCAAACTTGGGCTCTGCCAGAAATCCTGGCAGCAAAATAAGGAAGTAGGGTGCGGTTCAAAAGACAGTCTAAAAACAACTTCGTTTGCCTTCATTTGCTGGAAGGGACGGTTTTACAAAACGCTCAGTGTGAAAGAAGATTCCCACTCGCGATCCCCTTTTGCTCATCTACCAGCTGGAAGAACTTCAAGGCCCCAGAGCAGGATAGTACAACAAGGGGGAAGCAGGCCAGCCTCCGAATTCAAGTACAAAAAATGACCCCCACTGGAATCACTGGAAAGGACTTTTATGTTACAGCAGTTAGCAGGACTAACCCTAACTACTCTGTCACGTATCCTGCACAGAGGAATTCCCAACCCTTAATCCTTTTCCTCAGGTACGTTTCTAAAAAAATCACAAAAAGGACTTAAAAGAAACAGCAGGGCAGGTCTAGAATCCTCCTTCTGGAGGTTCCCCCGGGTGCAGGTTGGATTGTAAGTGGTGTCCACAGCTTGACAACAGAAGACACAAGCACTTTGGAATGATAGAGAGCTGGACACTTTCAATTAAATAGCAGGCCACTTTGAAAGCACACCGAGGAAAAACATGTCTCACTTGACCTGTCAGTCACTCCTTTTTATGAATAATAGAGTGTCCGTGCTTTGACTGCTGTCCTCCCGAGAATCAGAGTGAACGCTGACATGACTTCGTAGCATTTCAAGGTCAGCAATGTCTCAACAGCAGGTGACAAACATTAAAATTGAAAACAGAATACTCCAGTCAACTGGCAGCAAGGGCTTAAGGACAAGAAAAGAAATATTGCTCACATGACATTTTATCTGTCCGTCCAAGCACCAGAAGAATATTTCCCAACGCACAACACACTTATCAGGGTTGGAACCCAGTGGAAGTGGGTATAAAAATGATTTTTTTTCTTTGGTAAGTATTGATTTTTTTAGCTACCTCATAGTAATCCTATTGCATTGGTGACGCTAGTTGCTGTAACAGGTGATCTTGAAGGTGCCAGGAGCCTAAATACAACTGAATTCACACCTTGCTCAGGTAACAGTCTATGGAGGGTGCTCCTGGCCAGTGACCTGCTTTCATATACCTGGTGAATGAGGAAACCAGGCTACTTCCGACTGGGGCGCCACCATCCCCTAAGTTCTTGGGGTGGCTTCCAGCCCAGCTGGCAAAAGGAGAGAATGCGTTTAATGTACAGACAGTTCTTATAACTCTGGGCTCAGAAGTGACACCTCACTTCCACTCACACTCCACTGGTGAGATCTAGTCTCTGGACCACATCTGGAAAGAAGGGAGGCTGGGAAATATGTTCCCTAACTGAGGAACTTCCCGGAAACAGTTCTATAATGCGGAAAAGCAGACCCAAGTATCAGTGGACAACTATCCATGACAGTGTGCCTGAATTTCCTTTGCTATAACTGTAAAATTAATTTACTTTCAGATGAAACATAAGCTATCAGTCAGTGTAACTTACAGACGGGATGTGACTGACCACAATTTTGAGTGAATGAAATTTAGAAAACAATATGCAAAGTTATTACAAATATGAACCAAACCACCTTCTTGTTATTAAAAGAGGTGGCTTATTTTCCCTTCAAGTCTTCTACCCTTTATAGAACAAAAAACAACTCTTTTTTAATGAAATATTTGAGAACAGCATTTCAGTAAGTTAATGCAGGCGGAATTACCCACTGGCTCCTGTCAGCAACAAGCAGAGGTAATATTCTCTCCTAAGTACAGTATTTCCTTGGCTATTCGGGCTGGTGAAAAGAAAACACCGGCACACATAATCTACAAATATGTCAGCAAGTCTCCAATTGTAGTTGCAACTTTTTAATAAACATTTATTTATCCAGGAAGAACTTATTGGTTTCCTCTTTATCAAATACATGTATCTATCATCTTTGTTAACATGCTTTCATTTCTTACTCTCTTCCTTTTTTTCCTGTGAAAACTGACAGTTTCTTTGAGGGCTATTTCTTTTACTTCTACTCCCAGTATCTTGCAGAGAAACTGCTTTTTCCAGACAACTGTATGTACTGAGTGTATCTGTCAGCAATGTAGCCGTGTAATAAAAAGACCCTAAATTTACCAGCTCACAAAAATAAGCATTCATTTCTCACTCATGAGTCTGCAGGCAGGCTGTGACTCAACTGAGCTTGGCTGGGCTTGGCTCCAGGTAGCAATGCATTCTAATCAGTTCTACATGTCCCTTCGTTCTCCTTGAACCAGCTGCCTGGAACGTGTTCTTCTAATGCAAGAGTCCAAATCAAACCACACAAACACATGTAGGTCTCTGCTTACTGTCACATTCTCTCACATTCTGTTGATCAAACCAAGTTATATGACCAAATTCAATGTTAACGAAATGGGGAAGCACTCTCCTCCCTCTAAGGAAGCAGCAAAGTCACATGGCAAATGATGGAAAAGATTCCTCATTCTCTTACTGGGAGCCAGTAAAAAGTTGGAAAAAAAAAAAACCATCTATCTATCAGATAAATTTTTATTTCCAAAGTGCCCTGAGAAAACCCTGCACTCAGACAGCCATCATAACTCAAGGGGCAATGGAGTGAAAAGAAATGAAGATCTCTGAGAATCTGCTAAAAAGCCAACCTGTGACCTCACTTGGAAACACCCCAAACGTATTAGTATTTAACTTTTCATCAAATATCTCTATTTGTATTTCATAAAGCTGTCAATTTCAGATCTTAGAACTAAAGGTGACAGAAAAGCTCATTTATCTCAATCCACTCACATTTCATTCATGAGATCTAGTCACACAGCTGTGTTGAGAAGGGAGCTTGGAAAACGGGGCTCCCTAGGGCACTGTGATAATGAGGATCCTGAGGCCACATCTGGGTTCATCATCCGACTTTCCACAACAAATTAATGCCTGAGGTTGTGAGGGGCAATAGCAACATATGAACTTATCAATTTAAAGAAAAAATCATTATATAAGTCATAGTGCAGGTAGTTTGTGACTGTGGCCATAATCTTAAGGGTAACTAAAATTTGGAAAACTCTAAAGCACAACTCTTCAAATATTGGACCCAATCCTTCTACTAAAGCAGGAGATTTCATATACATGAAAACACTCAGACCCCAAACATAGTTGTTAAATCTCAGGAAATTAACCCAAGGATTATGCCCAAAGGAGATGCTTTATAGTGAAGTTACAAATTACAGCTAAGGAAGAAATCCAAAACTCACACTGTATTAATAGAACTATGGGCTTGAGATTATCAGAGGCAAGTGTCCCACCAATACGCACATACATAGAAAATTACATCCGGCTGGAAAGCAACATTTTAAAAGCACACAAATGTGGAATCTAGAAAAATGGTACAGATGAACCAGTTTGCAAGGCAGAAATAGAGACACAGATGTAGAGGACAAACCTATGGACACCAAGGGGGGAAAGTGGCGGCAGGGGGGTGGTGGTGGGATGAACTGGGAGATTGGGATTGACATGTATACACTAATATGTATAAAATAGATAACTAATAACCTGCTGTATAAAAAATAAATTTTAAAAATCAAAAAATATAAAAGTACACAAGTGACATTATAAGTAGAGACCCAAACACTAAGAACTCTTCTATTCTAATCAATAAATTCTTTTAATTATACATTTGTATCTTTATCTAGCTTTATATTTAATATTTACATTAATATAATCAATATAGTTATAATTTTATTTTCTGCTTATTCACTTGCTGTGGCTTTCACATATTTTCCCATGTTGCTATATTTTTTCCACATTATAAATGTTAACATTTGCTTAATAACCAATCAAGGTATTACTTGATATACCTTAATATCATTTCCCTGTGTTAAGTATTTAAATCATTCCCATTTCTTCATATTGTATATAATGCTTCAATTAATTGGTTAAATTTTTGTTTACATATTAAATTGAGATCTAGGGTTTTGTTCCCAATCTAATAAAATTATCCAAAACGCAGAACTCCATGCATGGGACATGCTATTTGCCCTTTCCTTAGTGTTCTAATTCCCAAGAGATAAACCATTATGTTGGGGTGTTTTTGGCACTCAACTGTATCACTGTGGTGAAAGCATTCTTCTGTAGAGAACAGAAACCAAATCTGAAATGGAATTTATAGTTGTATCATATATACTTGATCCCTTGACATTATCTTTCATCAGAAATCACACCAGTGGTCGCCAAAGGATGAAGGCTTGACCAGGTCTGGAGGATCAGCTTACAAAACAGTTTACTCACCCAGCCATAAAAAGGAACGAAACTGGGTCATTTGGAGAGACATGGATGGACCTAGAGACTGTCATAGAGAGTGAAGTAAGTCAGAAAGACTTAAAAACAAATATCGTATATTAACGCATATGTGTGGAATCTAGAAAAATTGTACAGATGAACCGGTTTGCAAGGCAGAAATAGAGACACAGATGTAGAGAACAAATGTATGGACACCAAGGGGGGACATCAAGGGTGTGGAGGGGGACGGGGGTGGTGGGATGAACTGGGAGATTGGGATTGACATATATACACTAATATGTATAAAATAGATAACCAACAAGAACCTGCTGTATAAAATAAATAAAATTCAAAAAACAAACAAAGACAGTTTACTCACATGGCTATTGGCTGGAAGTCTCAGTTCCTCACCACATGGGTCTCCAGAGTAGGACTGCTTGAGTGGCCTGATGACAAGGCAGTGGGCTTCCCTTAGAGTGAGTGATCCAACACAGAGCAAGGAAATCACACTACCTTTTATGACCTAAACTCGAAAGTTGCACACGCTTCTGCGCTTTCTTTTTCCTCCTATTCACTAGAAGCGCATCACTGAGTCCAGCCCACACTGGAGAGGAGAATTATTCTCCATCTCTCGAAAGCTGGAGTATAAAATAATTTGAGGACTTATTTTAAAACCACAACACTAACCACTAAACTAACAGAATAATGGGCAAAGTGTAGATTTTATAGTCACATCTTTCAAATTCTGGCTCTGACAATTATTATTTAACACCGAGCGAGTCGCTTGGTGCAGTGCCCCTGACCCCTCTACTCATTGCTATGCCAGGTATTATTTATTGTCTGCTTGCCTCACCTTATTACTTTGATACTCAAATAAGAAAATGTAAAATGGTGAGGGTTTTTAGGAGCCATAAATTAAGACTGGATATCAATAATGGCCACCATGCAAACAATGATTCTAACTCAAGACTCTTTAGGTGACAGATACCTCTCACTGGAATCATACTCAACAGAAGTTAGAGAAAAAATTGACTACACTGGTTCACATAAGCAGAGGTACCTCAGGAATAGCTGGATCCAGGGTCTTATGTTGGTACAACTCTTTTTCTTTCTGTCCCTCTTTGACCTCAGTTTTGCGCTATTTCCCATTTTGTATTGGTTCCTTGATTTCAGTGCAATAACTTGCCTTTCTCCACACGGCTCCGAAGAGGATTAAAAGCTGCTCGATCTTATATCATCCTCAAAGCTTATTATCCTAAAGGTAGAGAAGACCCTTTCTCTCCCAGCATCCGTATCATATCTCAGGGAACATTCTAATTAACGCTTGTTCATCACTGCCATATTCAAAACCCTCCAATGCCTTCCCTTCACAATTCCAGTCAATCAATGTCTTCTCCATAGACCATAAGCTCCTCGACAATCTGGCCCCCACCTACCTCTCTGCCCTCATTCCCCATCACTCGGACCTCACTCATGCTATTTTAGTCACACTGCCCTCCCTGCTACAGCCTCAAGGCATTTGCACCTGCTGTTCTTCCTACCCCAAAACACTTTTCTCTAAGATATCAATGTGGCTTATTCCCTCACTTCATTCAGACCAAATGCCACTTGATCATAAAGGTCTTCCATGAACCCCCTTTCTAAAATTGCTACCCACCATCCCTGCCTTCAATCATGCTTCAAGCCTCTCACATGCTTTTTAAGTAAAACCATTATCTGACACTTAATTGTATTCCTGTTTACAGGTTTGTTTTATGTCTTCTTCAACTAGAGTGTAAATTCTCTAAGCACAGAGACCCTATTTTACTTACTGTGGTATACACAACAAAACGTAGCACTTAACACATAGTAGGTGCTCAGTAAATGCTGCTGCATAAATGAATGAAAATGCTAATCCACAAACCAAACATTGTGACTGGAGAATAGAGTATTCTGAGACAAAATGAATGACATGTCCCTCCAAGGGGGATCAAGATTGATAGTAAAACCAGGACAACATGGGATTGGCAGTGGTCTTCCAAAAGAAAAGCACAGTAGAACTTATTAGAAGCAAAGAGAAGGAATGCAGGGCAGGCAGAAACCATAGCTATCACCAGATTGGATTTATCCCACATGAAACCCTGCAAATAAACGTGAAAGGGCAAGTCAGAGAAAGATAGAGTAGATTTTAAAGCTGTTATATATGCACTGTCCCAGGCACACAGCCAAAACCACTGTGAAGCTCATGCCAATTTCATCGACAAACACAAAGAACCAAGAAATACCCCAGTACACAATTTATCACAATGCCAAATGAAAATTCCAACAAGCCCGAGCACTCTGAATTAATGATCATAAACGAGGGGCACAGCATTAGAAAAGTGAAAGGCATTTTGTGCAAAAGCAGGCGTCAAGAGAGAGGCATTAAATCCAACCACAGTACCATGAAAAGGCAAAGTAGAAGCGGAAAGGATAATTTCTCAAAAAGTAAGCTTCTGACTCAGAGAATGGACTGATAGTACTATCCGCTCTTTATAGGAAAGTTCCCAACAATGAATTTCCTCGTCATCGTGATCTAATATTGGTTACCAGCTGTGACTCTCATTCATCACGTTCTATAACTGCACCACAGTATCAACAATATCAGGGATTTCTTCAGCTGTATTTCACGGTGCCACTAGGAAGAAAGGGGCGGATTTTGTATTCAAGTGCAAACCAGAGTGTTCCAAATCTATCTAGGCTCGTAAACACTATAAATGACCTGGTTTGGGGCACACAGGTGCCCAGCAGACCTGTAAAATGTAAGGCTGGTTTGCTCCAAGTCTCTCTTGCTCTAGAAAATGTACTTTTCTTTACAATCAGATTTAAATGAGGCTGCTCCACAAAAAAGCAGATTGCTTCTGCTCACCGTCCAGGCTGTTCCTTCACGCTCCAAGACAACTCAACTCTCATCTCCCTCCTTCTTTGATCTCTATAAATTGTAGCTACCTTTTTTTGAGTGCCTGATACTTCCTGCTAAACTTCACACAAAGTCTCCAACCATCATGACAGCCCCTCAAGACAGACATTATCATCTCCATTTTAGAGGAAGGTCATGGTTCAGTGCTGTTGAGTTGCTTGAAAGACCTCCCCAAACTAGCACGTGGCAGAATCAATAATTCAACTTTGATCTGTCTGATTCAAAAGCCCATTCTCTCTCAATTTTTATCATACGCCCTCCACTGCCAGTTAAAAAGTTCTGCCATTACTTCCTTCAACTCTTTCCTGGGTTGACCATTCCAACTGCCCTATTCTGATTCCAACCTTCATGGCCTTATGTTTAGATCACTACATCACATCCTGCTTCACCCCCATAACACCCATCTCTTCCAACCCCAAAACTGGCTGAAACAGTATTATCCTCCTGTCAGGAAACTTCAGTATTTCCCCAATGTTGTCAGATCAAGCATAGACATTTCTGCTAGTCTGCTATTTTAACAGGAACTTCTGCCCTCTTATACTACTAGGCAGCAAAGGTCTCTGTGATCTGACCCTGCCCACTTCAGCCAGAGGGCACTTCTAGCTCTCTCTACCATATTGGTGTACTGTCCTAAATCCTCTAGACGGGGACAGAGAGAGAGAGAGAGACAGAGACAGAGACAGAGACAGAGACAGAGACAGAGACAGGGAGGGAGAGAGAAACTGACATAGAGAGGCAGAGGGACACAGGGACATAGACAGACATAAAGTGGAACTTTGAGATAGAGAGACATAGAAACATGGACACAAAAAGAGACACGGAGAGACTGGACTTGAAACAAGCTGGATTCCAGAGTCTGTGAACTTCTAAGACAGCAATCTCCCCTTATCCATGGGGGAAACATTCCAAGACACCCAGTGGATGCCTGGAGCCACAGAGAGTACTGAACCCTATTTATTGATAGATTATGTTTTTTTCTATACATACATACCTATGATAAAGTTTAACTTATAAATTAGGCACAGTAAGAGATTAACAATAATAATAATAAAAGAGAACAATTATAACAATATACCGTAATAAAAGTTGTGTGAATGTGGTCTCTCCCTCAAAAAATAGAGAGAGAAGCAGAGACACAGAGACTTAGAGATAGCATAGCCATAGATATGGACAGAAAGACACAGAGAGACTAAGAATTAAAGATAGCATAGAAATAGATATGGACAGAGAGAGACACAGAGCAACAGTGAGATAGACAGGGAGGATAGAGACAGAGAAACAGAAAGACATAGATACAGAAACCCAGAGACATATACAGAGACAGACACACAGGTATGTGTGAGACATAAAAAGATACAGCTTTAGATCAAGAGCCACTCACTTTCCTCCTCAGTGCTGTGGATTACCGAGCTCTCACTATCTTCCAGGAGTCTTAACATGTTCTCAATGTTGTCTTCAGCATCATTTTAGGATATATGTACTACGATTTTCCCCATTTTACGAGTGGGACACTAGACGATCTTACAGGTTGACTTGCCCAACTCATAAACGACAGAATCATATTTTAACCCAGGGGCGCACAACTCTCAAGGCCAAGATGGTGGATACCAGCAGCTCTGAACTGGTGATGATTTTTCTCCCCCAGAACCACGTTGCCATGTTTGGAGATGTTTCTGATTATCACGTGGTAGAGATTAGGGAAGGATGCTACAGGAATCCAGAGAGCAGAGGCCAAGGATGTCGCTAAACATCCTACAACGCACAGGACAGGCCCCACAACAAAGACCTTCCTGGACCAAAATGTCCAAAGTGCAGAAGTTGAGAAACATTGGTATAAACACATAAGCTGATTCTAACAATTTTCCCCATCTAACTTGTACCAGTGCTTCTCTCCTAAACATCTAAACCACCTGATGTATTTATTCATTAATTCAATAAACACCTACTCAGTAGGCACTGAGGGGGAAAAAGAATGATTAGAACATGGTTGCTTACAGTCTAACACAAAAGCACATAAGCAGTGTATGCACATAGAGACTCAAGTCAGTGGGTCAAGGGCCATGATAAAGATGTGTGCAAAAGACCACGGGAGCACAAAAAGAGGCATTTAACTCAGGAAATACAGGGCCAAAATTCTTAATTCGAAATCCTGAAAAGTTTCGAAAACTGAAATGACTTTTGCAGAGCAAAGCAATCAACAAAATGCAAAGACCACATACGAAATGGGAGAAAATATTTGCAAATTATGTATCTGACTAGAGGTTAATACCCAAAATATATAAGGAACTCGTACAACCCAATAGCAAAAAAAAAACACATGATTTTTTTTTTAATGGGCCAAGAACCTGAATAGATGTTTCTAAAGAAGACACACAAATAGCCAACAGGTACATGAAAAGGTGCTCAATGTCACGACTCATCACAGAAATACAAACAGAAACCACAATGAGATATCACCTCACCGGTGTGAAAATGGCTGTTATCAAAATGACAGGAGGTAAGCATCAGTGAGGATATTAAGAGAACCCCTTGTGCACTGTTGGTGGGAATATAAACTGGTGCAGCCACTATGAAAAACTGTATGCAGGTTGCTCAAAAAATTTAAAATAGAGCTACCGTATGATCCAGCAATTCCACCTCTGGGTATTTGTCCAAAGGAAATAAAATCAGTTTCTCAGAGAGAGATCTGCACTCCCTCGTTCATTGCAGCATGAATAACCAAGATATGGAAAGAGCGTAAGTGTCTGTTGACAGATGAATTATTAAAATGTGCTGTGATATATAGATAGATAGATAGAGATATATTATCATACTTTTATGTGATAAATATATATGACAGATTATTATTCATCCATAAAAAGAGTTCCATTATTACCACATGGATAAATCTGGTAGATACTACGCTAAGTGAAATAAGCCAGACACAGAAAGTTAAATACTGCATGATGATTTCCTATGTGGAATCTAAAAAGGCCAAACTGATAGAACAAGAACATAGCAGCAGTTGCCAGGAGCTGGAGGTTGGGGAAAACGGGGAGATGATGGTCAAAGGGTACAGACTTTCGGTTACAAGTAAGTTCTGGGGATCTAATGTACAGCATGGTGACTGGTTAATAATACCATCTTGTACACTGAACATCTGCTCTTAGGAACTTCAAGGGCTCTCACCACAGACACACACAAAATCAGTAACTCTGTGAGGTAAGGGATGTGTTAACTAACTTGAATGTTGTAATCACACAGCGTATACACATTGTGGTAATACACAACGTATATCAAATTGTTACACTGTATACCTTAAGTATAGTACAATTTATTTGTCAATTATACCTCAGTAAAGCTAGAAAAAAACTGAAACTAGAAGTTTTTAAAACTCAAAGATTTTTTTTACCTTAAATTTACCACCAAAATCATCTATGGCAAAACCCAACCTGAACTGAAGTGAGGTGTCAGTTCCATACCAGTGACCCTGCCAGTCCTAAGCACCTTTGCTGTCTCTGCTATTTTGTAACTTTTGGTTTAACTACATTATGAAAATATCAGAAAGAACCAAATATACGCCAGTGGATTACAGTGATGAGAACAGGAAATACCATGACCAATAGCACACAGCTAGAGTCATTGCAAAAGACATGGATGGACCTAGACATTATCATACTAAGTGAAGTAAGTCAGACAGAGAAAGACGAGCATCATATCACTTATATGTGGAATCTAAAAAAGTGCAGGCTTCCCTGGTGGCGCAGTGGTTGAGGGTCCGCCTGCCAATGCAGGGGACACGGGTTCGTGCCCCGGTCCGGGAAGATCCCACATGCTGCCGAGTGGCTGGGCCCGTGAGCCATGGCCGCTGAGCCTGCGCATTCGGAGCCTGTGCTCCGCAACAGGAGAGGCCACAACAGTGAGAGGCCCGTGTACCGCAAATAAATAAATATAAATAAATAAAAAAGTGATACAAATGAACTTATCTACAAGACAGAAATAGACTCACAGACATAGTAAACAAATTTATAATTACCAAAGGGGAAAGGGGTGGGGAGGGTTAAATTAGAAGCCTAGCATTAACAGATACACACTCGTGTATATAAAATAGATAAACAACAAGGACCTACTGTATAGCATAGGGAACTCTACTCAATATCTTGTAATAACCTATAATGGAAAAGAATCTGAAAAAGAATATATATAACTCAATCACTCTGCTGTACACTTGAAACTCACACAACATTGTAAATCAACTATACCTCAATAAACAGAAGAAAAGTTTAATCAAGGTCTATCTGTAAGACATCTACAGATAAATATGGTGAAGAATCTATATGACTAAAAGAAAAAAGATGAGCTATGTGAGTTTTACAGTGATAATGACAGCCAAGCACTAATGACAAATGGGAAAACATTGCAAAGCTTAAAAAAATGAAGATCTGGACAATGTGTTGAACGGCTTTTTGTTTATCCAAGAGTGCACATATGCTACTGACTAGTCTTTTGGTTTTGAAGCGTGCTAGAATGTACTTTGAAGAAGTGAACACCAACAGTAAGTGTGAATATTCCAAGTATCAGCTGCAGAAGAATGGCGCGTGTCATAGCGTAAAATATCGTGATCAAAGAGATACACGTTCTGCCGACTGTGAGAACGACATTGACAAGTTTGCAAAGATAATATCTGATGAAAACCTTAGTCCCGAACAGATGTGCAAAACTCGTAAGACAGCTCTGAACTGGCGCGGCGTTCTGAGAAAAAGATGAACAACGGAGAGCATGAAGAGAGCTTAAGAATGCCGACGAACACGTCGACTCTGCTTTCACGTGTCTATGCCTCAGACTGTTTTAAGAAAAAAAAAAATGGCAGTAAGTGAAAAAAAGCCAACATCCATGATGCTACAGCATCGGTGTCATCTGAAACCATTATGCTAAGTAAAGAAGCCAATCATAAAACGCCACATATCATACGACTGCATTTATAGAACATATCCAGAATAGGGAAATGTAGAGAGATAGAAAGTAGAATTGTGGTTGCCAGGGACTGGGGGAGAGGGAGTCAGGAGTGGCTTCTTCTAATGGGTACATGGGTTCATTGCTGGATAATGAAAATATTCTGAAATTAGATACCACCGACGGTCACAATACTCTGTGAATATACAACACACCATTGAACAATTTCAACTGGTTTTGCACGGTAAATGGATTCTCTCTCAATAAAGCTGTTAAAAGATAAAAACATTAGGTAATCAGAAAAATCTTTTTCTGACAGATTAAACCATATTTGTACCAAAGGCCTAAGTTAGACTAGAAGCGAATTTTATGTCTGTGGGTCTCTGGCGGAGGGACCCTGTGAAAAATAAGGTCTTTGTCTCTTACTTCCCCACAATGTGGCATCTATAATATAGCCCCACGACCAAGGAATTTTATGGTCTGTAAAGAATAAATACAAATACTCTTTTAAAAATTCTATGCTTGCTACATTGAACAGGGAACTAAGGAATTCAAGATTTCCTTAAATAGTTCAGTCTTGAAGATGCAATTTACACAGTCGTTAATGTCAGAACAATGTTGATCAATCAAAACATTAACAAAGGCTTGACACAGATTGTGAAAATGAAGTTGCACGGGAAGATTTGGAGGACTCAATGCACATAATGAAAAGAAGATAAACAACCTTGCTTACCAAAAAAATAAGAAAACGAAAAGGAGCTGTCATTGAAGAAATGCTGAACTTTAACCATAATACACCAGATACGCTTTCCTTGGGTGACAAGGAAATGGTGGTGTTAAATACAAGTAACTGTAAGGACATTTAAAATGATGATGACGATGCTACTGTGAATCCAGGTGAAAAAATCCATACAGGTGAGTATGATGAACAAGTAGCATTATGTAATAGTCGGCTTTGAACAATGTGTACTTGTCAGCAAGAGATTAAGGAACTTCACTCAATTAACAAGCTACCAACCGAATGAAAGCTTATAATGAAAACGATGATATTGGAAAAAAGACTGTTTTAAGGCCATCAATTACAGTGACGATTTATCACTTAAGAATTCTGTTTGTGCTCATCAGGGGTCCAGCAAAGGCAAAACGTATCTTCCTCAAACAAGCAGATTGAAGAACATTTACCCAACATATAAGTACAGGTATTTTGCTTAGTTTGAACTCAAACGCATTTGAAGTTTAACTGAAAAGTTCTCTTTCAAATATAGTCCATATTTATCAATGGTCTATTTCTTCCGTTCTTTTACCCCTTCCTATTTGGCAAGCTCTACTCTACATTTCCGTCCCATTAATAGTTCCCTTCCCTGCTCTAACATAAATAGGTTTCAAAAGCATCGTAGAACCCTAGAAAGAGAAAATATTTGATGTATCTCCAACTTCATTTTTAAGTTAGTGAAGGTTGACTATTGTTATAAAAATACAATTCATCTCCACCATGTCCTGGTAACCAGCAGTAAAAGTGGTGAGAATTCACTTTATACTCTCTTGATCTCCCTTAAGTGGCTATATTCCAACCTCTACTCTTCCATGATTTAATGTGAAACTTGAGAAGGTTACCTGAATTTGATGTATCTAAATTCCCCCTGTGTATTAATACCTAGTGTACCTTGTGGGAAGGTTAGGAGAATTAAATGACACCGTGACTATAAAAGTGTGTTAATAAAGATAAAACTCTACATATAATAAAACCTAAGTTCTACTTATCCCAAGACATATTCCTCAGAACGGTAGTCACAGAAGATAATTTGAGGGAAAAAATGGTTTCTGAAAATATGCTTGGAAAATGGTGTCTGACCTACCTTTCTTTTGGAGATTCCAATTGCATATAAAAGTATAAAAAGCTTTGGGGGGTTCTAAGTAGAAGAAAAAAGCCTTGTGATTAGAGCTTGGCATGAGGCTCAGACAGACTTCAGTGTGATTCTTAGCTCCCCCATTTACTGGCTATGAATTTTGAGGAGATTGCTGAACCTCTCTGAGCTTCTATTTGCTCACCTACAAAAATGAGAATGACGTAATCCCTCCCTCATAAAATTGTTGAGGAAATTCAATGAAGTGATGTGTATAAAGAACTTAGCAGAATGTCTGCCATCTGGCAAGTCCCTGATACATGGTAGCAATGATTCATTTTGCCTTATTATTATCAAGTTTTGCCTAACTCAGCTTTTTCCATAGGTTTTGGCCATGGAAATTCGTTTTTCCTTGTTACACAGGAACATAGTTCCTTCGGCATAGCTTTGGGAAGCCCTTATCTTAGGAAACTAAAATAACACGTTCTCCATTTCTCCTTTCTTCACTTTATAAATTTTTACCATCATTAGTCTTAAACCAACAAGGAGAGCTCTCCAGAGGGGAATTGCTCCTTTGCCTCACGAAATGAGAGGATTCTTCCTGAAAACAATAAACAATCCCAAGACAGTATGTAATTAAGTGCAGGTGAGTGTTTCTGAGAACAAGAGTACAAGGGTTCAGAGGTGGGAATGATCCCAGGAGGATGCATAGCCCAGCTGTCCTGGGGCATGGGAGACTTGGGTGAGTTTTGAGGTGCGCTCGGACTTGGGAACTTGAGAAAGATGTGTAAGAATCAGAAAACACTTTTTAGGACTGCATGTAAGCCCTTTCAACATATTTTTGCCCCATAACAGAAGAAAACTTAAAGCTTAAAATGTTTCCCATACATAAGCTACCTGACTGCACTGATTGTCCCTAATACCTATTTCTCTTCTCTTAAATCAGCAGGAGCGCTTTCCCTTGTAATCTCTGTCTGTGTGGGTTCCCAAGAAGAAAACCACTGGGGACACACCACCCAATGTACCTATTCCTGAAAGAGGCTTCTCTCCTAAGCCTGTGTGCTTTGCTGTCTTCATCAAGAGGGGAGGTGGTGGGAGCGAAGTCTTATCATTTAGAATCCCATGAGTTGAGTCCACGTTCAACCATTTCTTTTTCCAAAATTCTAGGACAAGAAGAGTCAAATCATTTCAATTCACCTGCCAATTCATGATCAAGTTTTAGTGGTTGCTTAAAGCACTGTGTTGAGAAGGATAGCAAGGCCACACCTGAGCCCAACAAGGAAGGATTCTGTGATCAATTTAGTGCAGTCGGCTGAGAACACAGGAGGGAGGGGTGGCAGTCAAGAGCGCCCCATGACTGTCATCCACACAGGAACAAGAGCCCGTTTTCCTATCCCCTGAGCTGGACCACAGACGCCCAGAGCCAAGGACCCTGGTAATGTGAAGGCATAGAGCATCTTCCTCCTCTCCCATGACACCCATACACATCCTCCTTCGTGTTCAGTCATGTTCACCCGCCCTGAAGAAGCTGAAGCAGAGGCGGGTGGAAGAGTGTCCAGAACAGCCTGCTCAGGTGGCCTATCCCAGTAACTGCCTGCAGACAAGACTCACATCCGAGCTGGAATATAAGCAGAACTTGACAAGCTCAGATTCACCTCTGAGACCTGACCGCATACCTTGCAGTAGAAGTAGACCAAGGTTCAAGGGCTTAAACTAGCACTGAACTTTTCAGGTTTCTAGTACTCTTTACCGTATTTATCTAAATATCAGCTTCTCTGAGAGGCTATGAGATCCCCAGGAGAAATGCACCAAGTTTTCCTCCTGGCAACCTCTAAATCCCCACTGCTCTTCTATTGCAAAAATAGGTGGTGTTGTATGTTTTTATCTCATCTCTTCACGAACGGTCCTCTCCAGGGCAGGGACTGTTTTATTTCTCTGATTCCTCCTGAGTTTAACCTTGAGACTGGCACATGATAGAGCTCAATATACGTATATAAAGGGATTGAATAAAACAAAAAATCAACTCATTATATCCAAAAGCAGGAACGGGAAACTCCTAGTGGAAAAGCTTCCTATACTCGATTTTTAAGTAGAGGAATCTTCCGGTTGAATTTATGAGAATCTACCACTTTACTCTGATTGAGAGGTAGCAAGAGGGATGAAAGATATCAGGGAAAATAAGAAGCTACCCTGAAAAGGGATACAGAGCTAAAGAAAAGAAGCATGGTAATTGTTGCCCTGAGTCACACTGCTAAGGCATGACGTAGTTCTCACGATGCTGAGAATTATAAAAATCTAATAACAAAGGCCTAGAGTAAGAAGTGGTACACGTATCCAGAAAATGTATGTTCTGGCTTAGGAACTGTTAAGTTAACCCATAAATCTGCTGTTGTTTTAGTCTATAATCATAAATCCTTAGAGATATTTTTGGCATCGTAATTTGTTTTAAAATTTAGAAGACACAAAAGGCTTCTATAAAAATGATATGCCACTTATAAAAGACCATGCAGATGGCTTGGGATGGAGTACGGAACAACCAAATGGAAGAGCAACTTATTTGAAATGGAAATCCATTTACTGGGTATTGTCTCTAATATAGGAAACATCCATGTCTTGCAAAGTTACGAAAATTTGGACATCTGTAAACATCCATCTCATGCTTATTGTTTTCGGCTTTCTGTGAAATCTGTTTCTGAGAAGTTAGTTTTCTGCTCTGTATAGTTATGACATACAATCAATTCAGTAACACAGCACAAAATTTTAAAATAAAGTTAATGTGCTTTGATATTCAAAACATCAACCTGATTCGTTTTCTCACCCTGAACACTCGCCTCTCAGATGAGATTTATTTTTCCTATGCCAAGTATGGATTTTAAAATCAAAGTAATTGAAGCCATTCCATAGAGAAAAATACTTCAGGGTCCCTTATAACATTTTCTGTAAATGCATTCTGAAATATGAAGCCCAAGCTCGGTATAATCTTGAATGTAAATGCCTCCATGAACTCGTACAGATTTCTGCAGGATAAGAATGGCCATTGGCCAGTCTCCTTTTACAAAGAGAGTAGCTCAAGAAAAATGGCCCTGGACTTCCCTGGTGGTGCAGTGGTTAGGAATCCGCCTGCCAATGCAGGAGACACAAGTTCGAGCCCTGGTCCAGGAAGATCTCACATGCTGTGGAACAACTAAGCCCGTAAGCCACAACTACTGAGCCCGTGTGCCACAACTACTGAAGCCTGTACACGTAGAGCCCCTGCTCTGCAACAAGAGAAGCCACCACAATGAGAAGCCCACACCTGCAACAAAGAGTAGCCCCCGCTCACCGAAACTAGAGTAAGCCTGGGTGCAGCAACGAAGACCCAACGCAGCCAAAAATTAAAAATAAAAATAAAGAAAAATGGCCCAAAGAAGTTAAGAAATGGTCAAGGTCCACAGTTAGCCAGAGCCAGAAAAGACTCCAAACCTCCATCTTAGTCCAGACCCTCTTCTCTACAGTGTACTGACTACGCTCTACAAAGAAGAAACCGCCCAAAATTTCTAGGCAACCATAAAAGAAGGTTTCTATGAGTTATTTATTGTTCTTGCAAATGATAACCAACTGCAACACAATATAAACTCTATGACAGCACAAACGTGCATCTGCTTTGCTCACTGATATCTCTAGCACCAGAATAGCGCCTGGCATACAGCAGGTGCTCAATAAACTGAGGATGTTTTGGTATTAAGCATTCACTATGTGTTAGACACTGGGATAACACTTCACATCTATTTCCTCATTTAATCGTGAAAATACACTTATGGGCTAAATTGTGTCCCCCAAATTCATATGTTGATGTTCTAACAGCCAATGTTACTGTATGTGGAGATGGGGCCTTTAAGGAGATAATTAAAGTTAAATGAAGTTATAATGGTGGGGGCCTAATCTAGTAGGACTGGGGTCCTTATAGGGAGAGGAAGAGACAACAGGAAGACACACAGAAAGGAAAGCATCCTGTGAGGACACAGCAAGAAGGCCTCTGTCTACAACCTAAGGAAAGAGGCCTCAGGAGAAACCAACCCTGCCAGTACCTTGGTCTTGGGTTTTATAGCCTCTAGAACTGTTAGAAAATAAATTCTGTTGTTTAAGCCACCTAGTCTGTGGTATTCTCTTATAGCAGCTCTAATACATATCCTATCAGATCAGTATGATTCATTCCAATTTTTAGATAAAGAATCTGAGAGATTAAGTAATTTCACTAATGTTACCATTTCTGGTCTCTGGTTTTCTAGAAGGCTGGTGGTTAGACAATGGGTGTCAAAAGCAAAGAGAAGTAGATAAATTTTTAAAGAGTTTACTGAGCATTGGAATCTATTTAAGTCTCACTGAAAAAGTACAAAAAGGAGGGGAGGAGACTGTTCTTGGTAAGAATAAAGTAGCTTTTGATTTCCCAATTTTCTTATTCTCCCCAAATTTTAGGTCCCACATTATCATGACCTCTTTTCCTTTCCAAGATGGCACTGTTAGGTTTGGGGATAACACGCTCTGCATGGCATCCTGACTGGTAATGGGATTAACTTTGACATTCCAGAAGGATCCTACACACTTAGCAGTACTCACAAGAGCAGACTGTTTTCTGGATCAGTAACCAAGGAAGAACATTATTCTCCACCTGAATCTACCAGCTACCAAAACCAAAGCAAACTGTTTAGAGTCAAATACGATACTCTGTTTCTTGAAGTTTCCCAGTACAAAACACTGGAAATGCTTCGAGTTATTAACACTGGAAACCCTTACGTATTCATGTAAGTCAATTTAACTAGAAGCATAGCATCCACTGCACGATTTCTGAACAATGGCTTACTAATAAAAACTCTAGTTTTAGGCATTAAGCAAAATGGAAACTCTCCACACTATCTTCATCCTGAGTGCAGGACTCTCCTTGCTGTATGAGGTGGAAGACTAATTCAGATGAATCTGAAGATTCAGATCAATGTCCCATGTTTGGGAGGGAGATGCAAAATGTGGACAAATCCAGAAACAAACCCAGAGACAAAACAACAGCCATTCTCCATGAGCACAATTCACTTTTGTCAATAAGTAGTGCTTTTTTTTTTTTACTGGAGTATAACTGCTTTACAATGTTGTGTTAGTTTCCGCTGTACAGTGAAGTGAATCAGCTATATGTATACATATACCTTCTCCCTCTTGGACCTCCTTCCCCCTGATCCCACCCATCTAGGTCACCACAGAGCACCAAGCTGAGCTCCCTGTGTCATACAGCAGGTTCCCACTAGCTTTCTACTTTACACATGGTAGTGTATTTATGCCAAACCTAATCTCCCAATTCATCCCACCCTCCCCTTCCTCCCATGTCCACACATCCATTCTCTAAGTCTGCATTTCTATCCCTTCCCTGCAAATAGGTTCATCTGTACCATTTTTCTAGATTCCACATATATGCGTTTGACATAAATCACAGCAAGATCTTTTATGACCCACCCCCTAGAGTAATGAAAATAAAAACAAAAATAAGCAAATGGGACCTAATTACACTTAAAAGCTTTTGCAGAGCAAAGGAAATCATAAACAAGATGAAAAGACAACCCACAGAATGGGAAAAAGTATTTGCAAACAAAGCAACAGACAAAGGATTAATCTCCAAAATATACAAACATCTCATGGAGCTCAGTATGAAAAAAAACAACCCGATCAAAAAACTGCCCAAAGATCTAAACAGACATTTCACCAAAGAAGACATACAGATGGCCAAGAGGCACATGAGAAGATGCTCAACATCACTAATTGTCAGAGAAATGCAAATCAAAACTACAATCAGGTATCACCGCACACCGGTCAGAATGGCCATCATCAAAATATGTACAAACAATAAATGCTGGAGAGGGTGTGCAGAAAAGGAAACCCTCTTGCACTGTTGGTGGGAATGTAAATTGAGACAGCCACTATGGAAAACAGTATGGAGGTTCTTAAAACACTAAAAATAGAACTACCATATGACCCAGCAACCCCACTACTGGGCATATACCCTGAGAAAACCATAATTCAAAAAGACACATGTACCCCAATGTTCACTGCAGCTTTATTTACAATACCCAGGACATGGAAGCAACCTAAATGTCCATCAATGGATGAATGGACACAGAAGATGTGGTACATATATACAATAGTATATTACTCAGCCACAAAACGGACTGAAATTCGGTCATTTGTAGAGATGTGGATGGACCTAGAGTCTGCCATACAGAGAGAAGTAAATCAGAAAGAGAGAAGTTGATGCTTTATTAAGTGATGGTCCATGATGCAACCAAAAATGTATACTACAAAGTGACTGTAATCTTTCTTGGAAAAAGAAAAAGATGATTTCTCAGGAAATATTTTGAAGCTTCCCAAAGGTAGGAAGCCAGCATTCTGCACCCATAAATTGGCCCCATTATAACTCTGCTACAAAGCAACCCACAAAAAAATCATACACCCCAAATGATACTCTCACGAGCTTGGAACAGGGGAAACCTGAAGGAGGCAAAAAAATAGAGAAGCCACACCACAGGGCAGACAGCAAAAGCAAGAAGAATGACAATCCTGCAGCCTGTGAAACAAAAACCACATTCACAGAAAGACAAGATGAAAAGGCACAGGGCTATGTACCAGATGAAGGGACAACATAAAACCTCAGAAAAACAACTACATGAAGCGGAGATAGGCAACCTTCCAGAAAAAGAATTCAGAATAATGACAGTGAAGATGATCCAGGACCTCGGAAAAAGAATGGAGGCAAAGATCAAGAAGATGCAAGAAATGTTAAACAAAGACCTACAAGAATTAAAGAACAAACATCTAGAACAATTAAAGAACAAACAGAGATGAAAAATACAGTAACTGAAATGAAAAATACACTAGAAAGAATCAATAGCAGAATAATTGAGGCAGAAGAACAGATAAGTGACCTGGAAGACAGAATGGTGGGATTCACTGCTGCGGAACAGAATAAAGAAAAAAGAATGAAAACAAATGAAGAAGACAGCCTAAGAGACCTCAGGGACAACGTTAAATGCAACAACATTCACATTATAGGGGTCCCAGAAGGAGAAGAGACAGAGAAAGGACACAAGAAAATATTTGAAGAGATTATACCTGAAAACTTCCCTAACATGGGAAAGGAAATGGCCACCCAAGTCCAGGAAGCACAGCGAGCCCCGTACAGGATAAACACAAGGAAAAACAGGCCAAGACACATAGTAATCAAATTGGCAAAAATTAAAGACAAAAAAAATTATTGAAAGCAGCTAGGGAAAAATGACAAATCACATACAAGGGAACTCCCATAAGGTTAACAGCTGATTTCTCAGCAGAAACTCTACAAGCCAGAAGGCAGTGGTACGATACACTTAAAGTGCTGAAAGGGAAGAATGTACAACCAAGATTACTCTACCTGGCAAGGATCTCATTCAGATTCGACAGAGAAATCAAAAGCTTTACAGAAAAGCAAAAGCTAAGAGAATTCAGCACCACCAAACCAGCTCTACAACAAATGCTACAGGAACTTCTCTAAGTGGGAAACACAGGAGAAAAAAAGGACCTACAAAAACAAACTCAAAGCAATTAAGAAAATGGTCATAGGAACACACATATTGATAATTACCTTAAACGTGAATGGATTAAATGCTCCAACCAAAAGACACAGGCTTGCTGAATGGTTACAAAAACAAGATCCATATATATGCTGTCTACAAGAGACCCACTTCAGACCTAGGGACACATACAGACTGAAAGTGAAGGGATGGAAAAAGATATTCCATGCAAATGGAAAACAAAGCTGGAGTAGCAATACTCATATCAGATAAAATAGACTTTCAAATAAAGAATGTTACAAGGGACAAGGAAGGACACTACGTAACTATCAAGGGATCAATCCAAGAAGAAGATATAACAATTGTAAATATATATGCACCCAATATAGGAGCACCTCGATACATAAGGCAACTGCTAACAGCTATAAAAGAGGAAATCAACAGTAACACAATAATAGTGGGGGACTTTAACACCTCACTTACACCAATGGACAGATCATCCAAAATGAAAATAAATAAGGAAACACAACCTTTAAATGACACAATAGACCAGATAGATTTAATTGATATTTACAGGACATTCCATCCAAAAACAGCAGATTACACTTTCTTTTCAAGTGCGCATGGAACTTTCTACAGGATAGATCACATCTTGGGTCACAAATCAAGCCTCAATAAATTTAATAAAACTGAAATCATATCAAGAATCTTTTCTGACCACAACCCTATGAGATTAGAAATCAATTACAGGGAAAAAAATGTAAAAAACACAAACACGTGGAGGCTAAACAATACATTACTAAATAACCAAGAGATCACTGAAGAAATCAAAGAGGAAATCAAAAAATACCTAGAAACAAATGACAATGAAAACACGACGATCCAAAACCTATGGGATACAGCAAAAGCAGTTCTAAGAGGGAAGTTTATAGCTATATAAGCCTACCTCAAAAACAAGAACATCTCAAATAAACGATCTAACCTTACACCTAAAGCAACTAGAGAGAGAAGAACAAACAAAACCCAAAGTTAGCAGAAGGAAAGAAATCATAAAGATCAGAGCAGAAATAAATGAAATAGAAACAAAGAAGACAATAGCAAAGATCAATAAAACTAAAACCTGGTTCTTTGAGAAGATAAACAAAATTGATAAACCATTAGCCAGACTCATCAAGAAAAAGAGGAAGAGGACTCAATAAAATTAGAAATGAAAAAGGAGAAGTTACAACAGACACCACAGAAATATAAAGCATCCTAAGAGACTACTAAAAGCAACTCTATGCCAATAAAATGGACAACCTGGAAGAAATGGACAAATTCTTAGAAAGGTATAACCTTCCAAGTTTGAACCAGGAAGAAACAGAAAATATGAACAGACCAATCACAAGTAATGAAATTGAAACTGTGATTAAAAATCTTCCAACAAACAAAAGTCCAGGACCAGATGGCTTCACAGGTGAATTCTATCAAACATTTAGAGAAGAACTAACACTCATCCTTCTGAAACTCTTCCAAAAATTTGTGGAGGAAGGAACACTCCCAAACTCATTCTATGAGGTCACAATCACACTGATACCAAAACCACACAAAGATACTCCAAAAAAGAAAATTACAGACCAATAACACTGATAAATATAGATGCAAAAAACCTCAACAAAATACTAGCAAACAGAATCCAACAACACTTTAAAAGGATCATACACCATGATCAAGTGGGATTTATCCCAGGGATGCAAGGATTCTTCAATATACACAAATCAATCAATGTGATACACCATATTAACACACTGAAGAAAAACCATATGATCATCTCTATAGACGCAGAAGAAGCTTTTGACAAAACTCAACACCCATTTATGATAAAAACTCTCCAGGAAGTGGGCATAGAGGGAACCAACCTCAACATAATAAAGGCCACATACGACAAATCCACAGCAAACATCATTCTCAATGGAAAAAAACCAAAAGCATTTTCTCTAAGATCAGGAAAAGGAGAAGCATGTCCACTCTCACCACTATTATTCAACGTAGTTTTGCAAGTCCTAGCCATGGCAATCAGAGAAGAAAAAGAAATAGAAAGAATACAAATTGGAAAAGAAGAAGTAAAGCTGTCACTGTTTGCAGATGATACAATACTATACATAGAGAATCCTAAAGTTGCCACCAGAAAACTACTAGAGCTAATCAATGAATTTGGTAAAGTTGCAGGAAACAAAATTTATGCACAGAAATCTCTTGCACTCCTATACACTACTGATGAAAAATCTGAAAGAGAAATTAAGGAAACACTCCCATTTACCATTACAACAAAAAGAATAAAATATCTAGGAATAAACCTACCTAGGGAGACAAAAGACCTGTATGCAGAAAACTATAAGACACTGATGAAAGAAATTAAAGATGATACCAACAGATGCAGAGATATACCATGTTCTTGGATTGGAAGAATCAATATTGTGAAAATGACTATACTACCCAAAGCAATCTACAGATTCAATGCAATCCCTATCAAATTACCAATGGCATTTTTTACGGAACTAGGAGAAAAAATCTTAAAATTTGTATGGAGACACAAAACACCCCAAATAGCCAAAGCAGTCTTGAGGGAAAAAAACCGAGTTAGAGGAATCAGACTCCCTGACTGCAGACTATACTACAAAGCTACAGTAATCAAGACAATATGGTACTGGCACAAAAACAGAAGCATAGATCAATGCAACAAGATAGAAAGCCCAGAGATAAACCCACGCACCTATGGTCAACTAATCTATGACAAAGGAGGCAAGGATATACAATGGAGAAAAGACAGCCTCTTCAATAAGTGGTGCTGGGAAAACTGGACAGCTACATGTAAAAGAATGAAATTAGACACTCCCTAACACCATACACAAAAATAAACTCAAAATGGATTAAAGACCTAAATGTTAAGACTGGACTCTATAAATCTCTTAGAGGAAAACATAGGAAGAACACTCTTTGACATAAATCATAGCAAGATCTTTTTTGATCCACATCCTAGAGTAATGGAAATAAAAACAAACAAATGGGACCTAATGAAACTTAAAAGCTTTTGCACAGCAAAGGAAACCATAAACAAGACAAAAAAACCACCCTCAGAATGGGAGAAAATATTTGCAAATGAACCAATGGACAAAGGATTAATCTCCAAAATATATAAACAGCTCATGCAGCCCAATATTAAAAAAACAAACAACCCAATCCACAAATGGGCAGAAGACCTAAATAGACATTTCTCCAAAGAAGACATACAGATGGGCAAGAAGCACATGAAAAGCTATTCAACATCACTAATTATTAGAGAAATGCAAATCAAAACCACAATGAGGTATCACCTCACACCAGTTAGAATGGGCATCATCAGAAAATCTACAAACAACAAATGCTGAAGAGGGTGTGGAGAAAAGGGAACCCTCTTGCACTGTTGCTGGGAATGTCAATTGATACAGCCACTATGGAGAACAGTATGGAGGTTCCTTAAAAAACTAAAAATAGAACTACCATATGACCCAGCAATCCCACTACTGGGCACATACCCAGAGAAAACCATAATTCAAAAAGACGCATGCACCCCAATGTTCATTGCAGCACTATTTACAACAGTCAGGTCATGGAAGCAACCTAAATGCCCATCGACAGATGAATGTATAAAGAAGATGTGGTACATATATACAATGGAATATTACTCAGCCATAAAAAGCAATGAAATTGGGTCATTTGTTGAGATGTGGATGGATCTTGAGACTGTCATACAGAGTGAAGTAAGTCAGAAAGAGAAAAACAAATATCATATATTAACATATATATGTGGAACCTAGAAAAATGGTACAGTAGAACCGGTTTGCAAGGCAGAAATTGAGACACATGTAGAGAACAAACGTATGGACACCAAAGGGAGAAAGCTGCAGGGGGGTGGGGGTGGGGGGGTGATGAATTGGGCGATTGGGATTGACATGTATACAGTGATGTGTATAAAATGGATGACTAATAAGAACCTGCTGTGTAAAAAAAAAATAAAAATAAAAAAATATAGAGAAGCCAGTCCTGCATTATACATGTTCATGAATTCCAATATTCTGCATGATAGGCTTGTGGTAATCAGGGGAAAGCACAGTTAAGTGGACACCCCCCCAAATTATTATAGGCTTAAGATTCTTACACATTTCAAGCAGAGGGGGCAGCATAATACCACCTAGCAAAACAACTCACAAACAGCATTCAGAAAGGCTCTCCCAGCCACTCTCTTCCAGAAAAAGTTCTGCCTCCCTGAGACCTAAGGTTATGAGTTGAGAAAATGTTTTGGCTAAGTGCCTGTTTATAGGAAATGCAAGATCACTATCCTGCTAGCTGAAGAATTATACACCAGCTCCCTCTAATAGCAGTGAGATTCTCCATTTTCATTTGAAATAAGGAAATAAACGTCTTTCTAGGTGAACATTATCCCAGAGCCCATATCACACAGCAATGTTAATTGGCATCCTACCTTTAGCAATATCGTGCTCAGGGAAAGAAGACATCCATCTTCTTGGAATACTTTTGTAGCCCATTTGAAAGTGGAGAACTGAGCTGAAGAGGCACTCAAGGAGAAATCTGAGAGGGAAAAGGGCTTACAGCCATGATTATGCTGTCTTTCCAAGCTGCAGACTTGCCAAATGGAATCTTTGAAGGAGAACTGAGACATCAACGACACACAGATAGTCATCTGTGCCTCTCAGGAGACTAAGGCATACTGTTACCATATGGCAACATGGTATATTGCCACATACCATAAGGTGTATTACCGTGGGGCAATATACCGCACGTAGAGGTATACTGTCCTGAATTCATACTGGCTTATATTCCCCCGATATAATTTAAGCTAACCTAACAAAGAACTTAAAATATTGGCTTATATTCAATTTTATTAACAAATGTATTGAAAAAGAAACCACCAAAATCTTACACTGTTCTGTCTGACGCTCCCCACTTTACACTAACAGCTATTCCACCAGAAACCACAGCAGTGTTTGTTAATGGCAGGCGGTGGAGTGGGCTGCTTAACAGCATGGGCTCACGAGTAAGAATGCCTAGGTTCAAATCTGCCCAACACAACTTTCTGAAATAACAGAAATGTTCTATGTCTATGTTGTGTAACACGGTGGCCACTAGCCCCATGTAGGTATTGGGCATTTGAAAGATGGTGCAGGCATCTGAAGATCTGATTTTTAAATATTTAATTTTCATTAAATTGACACAGCCTCAAGTGACTAGTGGCTACTATACTGGACAGCACCATCCTATACCCTTTACTCACTAGTGATGGGCCTTTAGACATGCAACTTTTATGGTTTCCTCACCCCTAAAATAGAAATAAAAAGAAAACCTCACAGAGTTGTTGAGGAGACAGAATAAGGTAAGCCATGAAAGGGCCTCGGCTCAGTACCGGGGACTCAGGACATTCTTCTGCAATGTCTTTTCACTCCTCTCTCCTCTATGTTCCCACAATGGTCACCTTTGTCAGACTCCTATTGTGATCACATTATCAAAAACCTCTTAACTCACCTCACTCTTTCTAGTGAGTTCAACCCCCAACCCTCCCAACAAAATAAAATCAATAAATGTCTCTAAAATACAATTCTTATCACATTACTCTTCTAGCATCAAAATCCCATATAGATCCCTATGACCTTCAACAGAATATACAGTCTGGCTTTTAAGGATCTTTATAATCTGACCCCAAGCTTATGTTGAACACCATCTCCCACTGCTCCTCAGACACAATCTACAGGGTCAACCAGATGTCCCTTCTCAGACCAACTGAAGCTGAGTGGGACCCTATGGTCCTTTCCCTCACCCCAACCATGTCCTCCACCTGCCTTTCGTCTCCAGAAAAACTTCAGTCAAAGAATAAATTTAATCAGAGAAGTGAGAAAATACAGAAGCAAAGGAAAACAGTCAAACACGACAAAATAATAATAGTTTAGTTATTAAGCAAAGTCAAGGACTTTTAGTTCCTCCTCAAGGGCTATAGAGAACATTCTGAGCCATATCCTTTGAGCTTTTTTATAGATAGCTGTCTCATAGAAGCCCCCACCAGGTGGAAGAAGTTCACTGCATCATGACCAGACTCTGTAGCCATGCCATAAGCTGCCACAATTCTGAGAAATGACCTTAAAAAAAAAGGGAAGAGGGCTTCCCTGGTGGCGCAGTGGATGAGAGTCCACCTGCCGATACAGGGGACACGGGTTCGTGCCCCGGTCTAGGAGGATCCCACATGGGCTGGGCCCGTGAGCCATGGCCGCTGAGCCTGCACGTCCGGAGCCTGTGCTCCACAACGGGTGAGGCCACAACAGAGACCCGCGTACCACAAAAACAAAAAAAACCCACATGAACAAAGACGCTATTCGACTGGAAATCTCTGCAATTTAAACCACTGAAATGCCTACCTCAAAATAACTTCCCATTTTGAATAAACACCACAGAAAGAAAATTTGGGCAAATATTTATCGATGATTAAACCAATGTATGCCTGAAATAAAACCCTCAATAGTTCCCTGCTGTCCTTCTGAGCCCTGCTAGAGAAAGTTCCCAAGGATGATTTAAATTTGTCCTTCAATCTCTTTCAGCGTGTGTTTTGTTTACAGACTAAACTACATTTACCTCTGTTCCTGAACCCCACCTTCACTTACACTCTTGACGTTCTTAAACCTAACTTCCCTACTCTGGACTCCCCTCCGGCCCTCACAGTCACCCTCACTACTGGAGAACTTTTCCAGACTTTGTCAGCCATCTCATCTCTCACTCTTCAAAGCCTCTATAAAACCCCATCCCCAACTCTTTTCTCCCTGTCCAATGAGAAGACCCTGTCATATTTCCCTTAGCTAGCACATAGTTGAAAAAAAGGCAAAGATGAAGGTAATCAGAGAGGAAAGGTCCTGAAAGCTCACTTGGGTCAGAGCTTTACTAGTGGTTTCTGGCACAGAAGAGAGATCTTTGATCTCCGGGAAAGTGCTCTACACATTAACACTCCAGATAACTTTTTGCAATTTGTACTCCCTTTACAGACACTATCGTGTTGTGGTTCTCAAACTTCGGTGCACTACAGAGCCATCAGGAGTACTTGGTAAAATGCTGATTTCTGGCCATGGCTGCTAAGGAATAAAAGCCCATGTGTCTGGGGCTAACAGAAACCTGCATATTAATAAATACCCACCTCCCTCTCTCACAAGGTCAAGACCACACTGACCAACACTGCAAAATGTGTCCTCTTCCTCTCTAAGCCAGTTTTCTGTTCCCTCCCTGTACACCAAGAGAACATGAAACACTCACCACCACAAAAAAAAGACTTATATCTCCTGGAAATAACAGACTCTTCCCAACGAGGGTAATTTGGTGGGCAAGCTGGGGCAGAACAAGGTCATCAGGCACAAAAGGTAGAGATCAAAAGGCTCACAGTAACCGGAGGTCAAACAGCAAATCACAAGTCCCAGGAGAAGACCTGGGAAGTTCAGTACAAGACGAGGGGCAGACATTTTTTAAAAATTTCTATTATAAAATCTTACCATGTGTAGAACATCACATGCCAATTCTTAGAAGGGAAATGCACATTTTAACATAAAGTATCTAAGCTGAGTCAGATCAAGTAATGTGGCCCAAGACTCAACATAGCAGGTCATTTGCTGAGATCAAAGAAAGGTGAGGGCTTCCCTGGTGGCGCAGTGGTTGGGAGTCCGCCTGCCGATACAGGGGACGCGGGTTCGTGCCCCGGTCCGGGAGGATCCCACATGCCGCGGAGCGGTTGGGCCCGTGAGCCGTGGACGCAGAGCCTGCCCGGCCGGAGCCTGTGCTCCGCAAAGGGAGAGGCCACAACAGTGAGAGTCCCGCGTACCGCAAAAAAAATAAAAAAATAAATAAAATAAAATAAAAAAAGAAAGGTGAGAAAGATGAAGGGGTGATTTTTTTAGCCTAGGCTGGGTCCCGCCTTATGAAGCAGGAGAACAGAACATTTGTGGAAAATTAGAGGCATTAATATGTAAGAGAGAGAATCCTAATAATAATAACAAGAATGGCCGCAAATCCTTGGATACGCCCTGTTTATACCTGTTGTCAGTCCCTGTTTATACCTGTTGTCCCAGCACGGTTGTTAATATCACCCACTTTCCTTCCCAAGAGTCCTGGTTTAGCAGTAAATTATATAATCACCCTAATAACAGCTAACAGGCAAGTACTAGGCATTGTGCTCAGTGCTCTGTTTGTATCATTTAAACCCTAAACACGAAAGGGACCAACATTAATATTATTATTACACCCATCACTGAGCTAAGGAATGGGTGAAGTTATTCGAAGTTAAATTACTTGTCTAAGACCAAACAGTCAATCAATGACAAGACCTGAACACCTGGCAGGAGAAGCAGTTCTTTTAACCTGGGATTGGTAAACTATAGCTCACAGACCAACCCCAGGTCACTATTTGCTTTTATAAATAGAACTTTATTGGAAAACCACCACCCCATTCATTGGCGTATTGCTTATAGCTGCTTTCACACTAAAAAGCAGAGTTGAGCAGCTGCAACAGAAACCTCATGGACGGATCGCAAAGCTGAAAATATTTATTATCTTGCCATTTACAGAAAACATTTGCAGATCTTGATTTTTCCTGACGCCCCAGGGAAAGCACCCAAAGCACAAACTCACCATCTTGAATCTTCCGCCAGGGATGGCCGGAGGTCAAGGAAAACAAGATAAGATAGTAGAATAATCTTTCCGATTTGGACGTTTCAGGTTTGGGGCAAGAAGGTTGGTGGAGAGTTTTATTTGGTTTTTTTTTTTTCCTTACCTTAAGGTTTATAATACACTGAGCTATCAATGGTTGCAATAAACAAAACATTCTATGTAACGAGAACAAAAAAAATAGAAAATAAAAAGTACTCCATAAAGCCCAGAATAATGGGGGTACATCAAAGGGGCATAGAAACCAACTGCAAGAGCTTTCAATGGCCAAAGTTCAAACAATTAGGGTAACAAAATAAATATTGGGTTATAACCCAAAGTATAAAATAAATATTTAGTAGTCCATAGTGATATCAATGATTGCTTGATTGACTGAATAAATAGGGAAGAGAAAACTCGTGTGCAGAAGAATTCCAAATAATTTGTGTAGATATTCCACCCTGAAGAAGGAAGGACCTAACTCCCCATTCCTTAAGACGGGGCCACACAGGATGACTTCCTCCCAAAGTAACTGTGAAAGGGGTGGGGGGAGATTAACTTTACAGTGAAGTTACCTAACAAACGCAACCTCAACCAGGTGGACAGTACATACCCTTGATATGATATTCTGAGAATTGGGCTTTACCACTGTGCTATTCCTACCCAAGACCCACAAGCCCAGTCTCATCACGAGAATACATCAGACAATTCCCAGGAACTTTCCCCTACAAAATTCCTGACAAGTACTACCCAAAACAACAAGGAAAGTCTAAGAAACTGTCACAGCCAAGAGGAGCCTACAGAGACATGACAACTAAGTGTAACCTGGGATCCTGGGACAGAAAAAGAACATTAGATTCTTAATTTACGAGGTTAAAACTTGTATGGGGTACATGGGAACTCTCTCTACTTCCTGCATGGTTTTTCTGTAAATCTAAAACTATGCTAAAATTAAGTTTATCTTAAAAAAAATTGAGTATAAAAAAAATAGCACCTACTTTTCCACATTTAAACTCACAGGAGGATCTAATTTGGGAGAGATTTCCTTGCCCTATGTGGTTTACACACTATATTTCTATTTTTGTCTGAAAGGTGCAAAAGATGGATTTTTAAATTAGTCCCACATAAATAATTCAGTTTGTGATTAGAGCCAAAAAAGGATAAATTAAAGGTGGTGCAGATTACCAAGTTACTCTGAGCAAAATTCTGGAGAAGAAAAACTACACTTGGGATAAAGGAAACACTGGTTAATGAAATCCTAAAAAATGTTACTTGGGCATTAACAGCATAAGTGGCCACGTCTACTTTGTTGGACTTCTGGATATACACAAATAGTGGTAGTATCAACCACTGTTCAAAAAGTGATCCGTCTCAGAGAGGAAAATTCTGCAGGAAAGAATACATCCAGCTTCAAACCTCCACACCTTACTGTCTTCTCAGCGCTCAGTTATCTACAAATTTCTCTGCAGATGGCCGGCAAGAGTTGTATGACCCATTATACTAAGGAAATCTGTGACCCAGCTCCTAACCGTCTCTCCCAACCACAGTGAATCTCTCTTGACTGCACGAATAGGCTAAATTCTCGTAACATACTTTTCGGATCTTTTATATCACTTAATAAAATCATAGCAAAATGTTTGTGTACTTATTCATTGAATATCCATCTGTCATATTAAACTGAAAGCCTTGTGAGGACCACTTCTATTTTCTTCGCTGCTATATGCCTAGGATTCTATGTACCCAAGTCCTGGTAAATAGTAGGTACTCAATAAATATTTGTTGAATGAATGAAGGGATTTGTCAATCTTAGGTTAGCAGAGTTTAGCTCAAGTCTACAGATACACCCAAATAACTTCAAAGCCATGCACAGCTCATTTATGTATCTGCTGTGAGAAACTTCACCATCTTGCCTTTGGCTCATGAGCTGAGTTTGTGCTAAGTCAGTGCTATAGGTTCAAACAGCTCAGTCATGGAAGATAGACGTGATTAGCATTCTCTTCATGTTCAAAGTGTCAGAGAAAAAATATAGACAGCAAAGGGCTCTATGTGAGCTTCCAACTGTATGATCAATTTTTATTAGCAACCTTACTTGTCCACAGGCTAATTCCTCCCGGGCCCAGGCTTATTTTTTTCAGACTATGTTACCGGAAGCTTATGCTAATCCACATAGCTATTTAAACCGTCATCTTATGTCTTAAATATCTACCTCCCAAGTAACAGTCTCTCCAGCCCAGAATGTTTGGAATTAACTCAGATTCAGTGTGCTATCATGCAAAGAGTACACAACCGTATCTCCAAAGGCCTAATTCTAGTCTGGGCCTATCCCCTAGCTATTCATCAGGAAACGTTCACTGAACACTTTTAACAGACAGTGCAGTTATAGCCGAATCACTGAAGCAATCTCAACCTCATCTCTAAATTTAGATGCAAAGATTAGGTCAAATGTAGAATAAAGACTTCCCTGGCAGTCCAGTGGTTAAGATCCTGCACTTCCACTGCAGGGGCACGGTACGATCCCTGGTTGGGGAATGAAGAACCTGCATGCCGCTCAGTGTGGCAAAAAAAAAAAAGTAGAATAAGCATATGCAACCACTATTCTGCCTACTTGAAATTCCATAAAATAACCTAAAAGTTACTGGAAAACAAAATAAACCCGTATTATTGTTTGTTTTTGGGGTACTCTTTGCCAGATAAAATTCTGCATTTAAGGTGTCAGTGGGCCAAAAACCCCAGGACTCCTTAAGTATAGAAAGCATATGGGATCAAATCTAAAGAGATCCAACCCCAGAAAAAAACAGGTAACAATGTGCTGTGAAGACAACTGACAAGGAAGTATATGTGGTTCAGAAGTCTAAATCCAGAGGTAATTAATACAACGAGGTGTTCACAGAACATGGTTAAGTGAGAAAGGAATCAGAGTGATAAATAGAAACTGACATTTTACTCTGTATCGTCAGGTATTTCTTAACTTGATTACATGGGGAATATATTTAAGAGTTATTTTTGCTTGTAAACAACACTGAAATGACCATATTAATAGAATTGAAGGATGACTCATCCCAGCTCTTTCTTTTCTGCTGAAGGTAGAATCACGAGAAAAGCAGAAGCCAATTTTCTAGCACTACTCAACCCAGTACCTAGAAAAGAGGCAGCAGATGCAATGACAGTATGCACGAAGGTTATAAAATGCCACATTTTATAATCAGAATAAGAGCCTCTCAGTTCCTCAGACCCAGCACACATCTCTGTTGTTGCTTCTTTACAATTAAAGATCCCCTTTGCAATCTGGGCAGAATACGCAGACTTGCCTCCCTTGCTCTGAGTTTAATCAGCATCGGCAAGGGTCATGGGACTTCTCCTAGGAGACAGCTGGTACAGGGCAAAGCAGGGAAACACTGCTTGGTCTTCCTCCCACTTGAGAGGATGGCTTTCCAAAGGCTGGCTACACTCAGCTCAGCCAAGCCTCATTCCAATTAACCTCTTTCTCTGATTACAGGTCATCCCACTGTGGCTCCCAGAGCACCTAACAAAGGCACACCACAAGAAGAAAGTTCATAAGGACATGGGTAGAATATGACAACCACAGAGAAAGAGGGGGCAGAGCGATTACCCCACAGTATGGATTTATTCATTGAATATCAAAAGGTCACTTTTCCTAATCTAAGTTCACCAGATCACTATACCACTCCCATCCACGACTGAACCATTTCAGACTCATACCATAAAATAGGCTGGAATAAGGCTGAGCATAAACTGTCTCTTAAATGTCTTTAGTTTTCTGTTAGAGAGTAAGAAAATCAAGAGTTAAGGCTGGCACAATTGGTACCTTGTCCCTGTTACCTTCCACATCATGGCTGTAGCTGTATGTCGACAATATGGCTAGTCTCCTCAAAAATTTATTTTCTGAATCTCTACTGGAACCTATTACTCTTTTTAACATAATTATCTTACTTCGTTAAAATCTTAACTGCCAGGAAGCATGGTCAAAAGTTTAAGTAAAGGACAGAGAGCTTTAAAAACAAATGTGAACGTGCACAATCTCTAAACTAAAGGCTCAGGAAATAAGCCTCAAACATCACCCTTAATAATCAAAGATGACAATAAGTGACACAGATTGGATATTTTGAGAGAAGCTAATTATACATTACAAGAGCTGTTTTGTTTTATTCTGAGGTGGCCAAGATGGAGCAACAGAAACCAGCTCTAATGTCCACCTTCACTAGAAAACTGAACAAAGTTAATGAAGCAACAAATTTCAGACAATAGACAATAGGAAATGCAGAACTGTGATCCTTGAGAGAAGGAAAACAAATGAGGTGATCCTTACAGTTGTCCCAGCTTTCTGGCTAGAGGCAGATTCCTGACCACAGAGCAGGTATGGGAGAACCCAACCAGAACATGGAGGTCCCACTGAATTGAGAAAACAGGAATTAGACCTCAGGGTATATGAAGGGGCTGGAGATTGAAGGCAAGAGTTCTAGAAAGGAGAGTCTCTCTCTCTCTCTCTCACACACACACACACAAAAAATAACTTCAGAAGTCTACATAGAGAAAACATGAAATAACTGCAGAATACATATATAGAGAGAGAGTGAAATTCCCTGAGATAAGACAAATAGCAACTTGGGGTCTATGAACTGAATGATTCCTAGGTTTGCCCAGATCTGGAAATCATTTGAATTTCCAACAGCCAGTAGAAGAGTCCTCACTGATCACTTGCAGCATTCATAAGATGCCCCCAAAAGGGCTAAAGTAGTGGGACTAAAAGTAGAAGCAACTCCTGAAAGTAGCAAAACATAATTATCCCTAAAATAAAGGCTACATTACACCTGACTAACAAAGCTTTAAAACAAGACTTGAAAAGAACAAACTGACCCACAGGCAACTTAACTGTTTCTCACAACAAAGCCCAACACATTTTAAAGGGAGACAACAAAATCTAGACTCTCTCAAGTCAAATATACAATGTCTGGCATTCAATTAAAAATTACTGGAGAGTCAAGAAATAGGAAAAATGTAGCCCATAAATCAATAGAAAAAGACACAGAAATCATAGATATTATAACATTACAGAGACTTGAAAACATCTATTATATCTATGTTCATATATTTAAGAGAAAACATGAACAAAGTTAGAAGTGAAAGATTTTCTAAAGCCCCAAAACTAACTTCTAGAGTGAAAAATGTATCGTCAAAAGAAAAATTCACTGGATAACGTTAATGGCATATAAGACACTGCTAAAGAAGTGGTGGGTGAGAATGAAAACAAAGCAAAAGAAACTACCCACAAATGAAGCACAGAGGGGGAAAAAAAAAGACAAGGAAGGAAAGAAGGAAAGATAGAAAGGAGGGAAAGAAAGGAAGGAAGGGAGGGAGGGAAGACAGAGAGAAAGAAAAAAGAAGGGAGAGAGAGCAAAAGAGAAAGAGTGAAAGAGAGAGAAAGAAGCGAGGGAGGGCGAAAGAATTAGTGACCTGTGAGACAATATCAAATAGTCTTATATACATGTAATTAGAGTCCCAGAATGGAAAAGCAAAATATTTAAAGAAATAATGGACAAAAATTTTCAAATTTGATGAATATTATAAACTCAGAGATCCAAGAAACTGAACAAACTCCATGAAGGATAAACACAAAGAAAAACACACCAAGACCCATCTATCATCAAATTGCTCAAAACAAGAGATAAAGAGGAAATCTTGAAATCAATCAGAGGGAGATAAACATCCACAACATAAAGAAAAACAAAGATAAGAATAAACAAAACTCTGTCAAAAAATACATCAGGGACTTCCCTGGTGGTGCAGAATCTGATTGCCAATGCAGGGGACATGGGTTCCAGCCCTGGTCTGGGAAAATCCCACATGCCACAGAGCACCTAAGCCCGTGCACCACAACTACTAAGCCTGTGCTCTAGAGCCTGCAAGCCACAACTACTGGGCCCGAGTGCCACAACTACTGAATCTTGCATGCCTAGAGTCCGTGCTCCACAAGAGAAACCACTGCAATGAGAAGCCCGCACACCACAACGAAGAATAGCCTCCGCTCGCCACAAGTGGAGAAGATCCACGTGCAGCAATGAAGACCCAACACAGCCAAACATTAAAATAAATAAATTTATTTTAAAAAATACAGCCAGAGCAAAACAGAACGTCTTTGAAATACTTAAAGAAACTGTCAACTTGCGAGTTCTATACCCAATTAAAATATCTTCAAAAATGAAGGTGATATATAGCATTTTTAAGATGAACAAAAGCTGAGAGAATTAACTATTAGCCAACTACCCTCCAAAAAAATATTAAAGGAAGTTCTTGAGTGGAAATAAAATCATACCAGACAGAAACTTGGATTTATACAATGAAATGAAGAGTGATGGGCATGGTAAATATGTGAGTAAACGTAAAAGGAAGAATTTTGTCATTCACATGTGTACAGAAAGAGCGAGAACAAGAGTCTTGCTCTGTTTTGTGAGAAGAGGATCAATAAACAGAAGTTTCTTTCTTAAATGAAAAACACTTCTTGAAATGACTGAGGGAGGTTATTTACATGCTAGTGAAAATTATGTTTCCCCAGCTCTATTAAGATATAGTTTACACGATATTGTATAAGTTTCAGGTGTAACATTTGCTGACTTGACACAATTATATATTGCAAAATTATTGCCACCATATGGTTAGCTAACACCTGCTTCACATCACATATTTACTATTTTGGGGGGGGTTAGAACATTTAAGATCTACTCTGAGTAACTTTCCAGTGTATAGTGCTCTATCATTAACTGTAATCACCATGTTATACATAGACTCTCAGAAATTATTCATTTTCTAACTGGCCATTTATACCATTTGACCAATGTATTCCTATTTCCCCAACCCCTGGTAACAACCACCTACTCTCTTTTTATGAGTTCAGCATTTTTAGATGCCACATATAAGTGAGATCATACAGTATTTGTCTTCCTGACTTATCTCACTTAGCATGATGTCCTTAAGGACCATCCATGTTTACACATATAGCAGGATTTCCTTCTTCGTTGTGGTTGAATAATATTTCATTGTGTGTGTGTTTACATACACATATACGTATATCGAATCTCCTTTATCCATTCATCCACTTTTATTGGGGCTTGTATTAGTTAGAGCTGCCGTAACAAAATACCACAACATCAGTGGCTTAAAACAAGAGAAATGTATTCGCTCATAGTTCTGGAGGCCCTAAGTTTGAAATCAAGGAGGTAAACTCCCACTGAAACCTGTAGGGATAACCATTCTTGCCTCTTCTAGTTTCTGGTATTTGCAGGCATTCCTTGATTTATCCATACATCATTTAGATCTCTGTCTCTGTCATCACGTGTCCCTCCCCCTTTCAAAAAATGAAACCAGTCATATCACATGGTAGATGACCTTATTTTAATTACATCTGCAATGGCCTATTTCCAAATAAGGTCACTTCCCACATAAGGTACCACAAATGGTACTGGAGGGTTAGGACTACAACCTATCTTTTTGTAGGCACACAATTCAACCTGTGACAAGACTCTATTACACATGTGTGACTGACTGACTGCCCGCTCACACGGCTGATTTCAGCTTCCAGGTTGACAGTGTGACCCAAAGCCGTCACCCCACATCATACTATTACTTTTTCTTGTGTGGTGAGCCCTTGCCCTATGACTTTGACTGTGGCCAGCACCCACCCTAAACAAAAACATTCCTCTCAGATATGATACAGTTTATTTCCCAAAGCCGAGGACAAAGGCCAGAGCTCTCTTTGGCCACGTCCAAATTCTTTACTTTACAAAGCCTTAAAGAATTGTCACTGATTTGTCTTAAAGCATTAAAAAAAAAATAAAAGACATAAGAGATTTGGTATTTTGGAATACCAGAAGTACAGAAGAGTATAATAGACCTGTACAGATAACAATATTACTCATAGTAGACAGTGGCAACATAGAAATAACACACACGCTTCCTTGAATAAGCTTTAACAATCAGTGAATCTCTAATCAACGTTTTTAAGTTTGAGTTAAGGTTTAGTTTATGATATAACAACTGGAAGTAATTACATTATTTAAGTGCCAAGAAGATAGCAAAGTCAGAGTGAAAAAGAAATTATTTAAGCATATTCTGTTCTAGGAAAACCTTCCTAGTTATTTTGTAGCAATTACTGTGGCATTCGTGCTACAAAAGAAATTTTTTAAATCTTACATCTCAATTTCACAATCATCAATATCACAAGTTGGTTTGGGGTCTCAAGAAGCCATCCTGACATCGATATCCTTCACCATAGCTGTCTGTGAAAACCAAAGACCACTCTAAATTTGTGATATAACCTCCTTATTAAAAGGGAGGGGGCAGGTGTTGATGATGTTAACATTTATGACTTTGTCCCACATACAATAAAAAAATTGTCAGAGAATTTTAAAGGAGAGATAAAAGCAGAACAGTGCCCTCAGAATGAGGGATCCAAAACAAAGAGGAATCTGTACTTGAAGGAATCTGTACAGAATTTTCCTTGAGAATGAGAAATATGTATGTTGTTAAACTCACATGAGGCCAAGCACATTTCAGCTGAACACACAGGAATTCAGTTAAATGGGAGAGGTGAAGAGTCCTCTCGTTAATTCAGGAAACACAAATTTGACCAGAAAAATCATTTTCCAGAAATTAGATTTGGGACTTCCTTTAGAAGGGCAAAAGAGGACTACCCTGGTTGTGCAGTGGTTAAGACTACGTGCTTCCAATGCAGGGACCGCGGGTTCAATCCTTGGCTGGGCAACTAGGATCCCACATGCTATGCGGTGAGTTGGGGGAAAAAAAAAAAATATATATATATATATGCATATATATATACACATATATATGTGTATATATACATATACACACACACACACACATATATGAAGGCAAAAGGATCTAGAAATATCCAAATTCTCCATTCTGCCCTCTTTTCACACCCTGAATTTTATTGAGCTCTCTGAACATCAGACCACCCCATCCATCTCTTAGTAACAAGCACTGTCACTCTACATCGTCCAGTTACATGAGACGAAACACAGTCTGACATTAAATGAATATGACCAGCTTCCAATTCAGGAAATTTCGGGATCTCAAGCCACTAATCAGCTCAACCTTTTGAGAAGAGAGTTTGAAAAAGCAGAAAAATTAAGAGTGTGAATCTGTCTTTAATCTCCCTACTCTTACTGCATGGCTAAAATGCCCTTTGTCAGATTATTTCCCTTTTGTCTCTCAGGTCACAACTAAGAAGTCATTCGCTCCAGGGACCTTCTCGATTCATGTGTCAAACCTCACCCCCACAGCAGCTGGCACTCCCACCATCCCTGCAGTAACCCCTTCATAGGGCTTACCTATGTACATCAGAATTGCCTGTTTTCTTATCTATCTCCCTGTTGGACACCAAGTTAGGTATGGCAGAGAATAGGCCTAACCTGATCCTAGGTTAGGGACTGTGTTAGGTCTTCAATACCTAACACAGTGCTTGGTACACAGTATATGTCTCAGTCCATTCATGGTGCTTTAACAGAATACCATAAACTGGGTGCAGAAATTTCCTACAGTTTTGGAGGCTGGAAGTCCAAGATCAAGGCAATGGCAGACTCAGCCTCTGGAGAAGCCCACTTCTTGGTTCATAGACAGCCATCTTCTCACTGTGTCCTCCCATGGCTAAAGGGACAAGGGAACTATTGGGGGTCTTATAAAGACATTAATCCCATTTGTGATTGTTCTACCTTCATGACATAATTACCTCCTAAAGGCCCGCCTCCTGACACCATCACATTGGGGGGTTAGGATTTCAACACAGGAATTTGAGGGAGACATAAACATTCGGTCCATGGCATACTCAAGATATGTTTGTAGGATGGAATGGAACAACATGATAGAAGTGGAATGCAATGCAGAGCAAGGCATGGAAGTCATGGAGTGAAGTGGAAGGACTATAGTCCCAAAGATACCACTTGTAGCAATTTTACTCCCCAGAACTGAATGTCTTAACCTATGAAGTCATCCTTGGGCAAAGAAGTAATTGCATCAGAATCAACCAACAAAAGTTTAGTCTGATTGCATTCAACTTGGAGAAATGATGTAATCAACAATGCAACATGGAAAACAAGTTCAAGAACAATATTGCTCTTGCCAGAGATGGTGGGCATGAGTAGGACAGCAAGGCATACAGTAGTTCCTTTGGTTTACTTAGATAATTAGGCATTATGTCCCTTTACACTGAAAGCATTTCTCATGGACCCTCCTTACTGTATGCACATACTTTCCAAGTACACAGCACTTAGCCCCCTCAAGAGTTTTCACCTTCCCCAAAGTCCATCAGCCTGTCACACAACCTAGATGGAGAATTACTCATGCATTCTACAATTACGTACTGAGCTTGTAGGATGTTAGAGGTCCCTTGCTACTGTGACACACAACTACTCAGAGCACAGACTTGAGTTGCAGAGGAATGGATTTGAATTCTGAATCCAGCACTAACTAGTTCAATGTCCCTAAGGCAATTTTGAACATTTTTATATCTCACTTTTCCCATCTATCAAGTGAGACTAAAAACCACCTACGTCACGGACAGGCCACATGTATTACTGGGCATATTGCTCAGCCCTGTTCCTAGAGGTTTAGGGAGGAACAAATGAAACACAAAGTGTCTGACTCAGGGTTAGCACTCCCAAGTGTTAACTGATATTATCATTCCAAGATGAATCAGCTGTGCACCTGTCCTCCAGGAGCTTACAGTAGAGAATGGGAAATGGTACATGGGTAGACAGAAAGTAAAGCACGTAAGACAATTGTCAGGGCAGATAAACAATAACTGAACCTGGGAAGAAGGTGAATCTTCCAGCTCATAAGACCACGTGGCAACTTCTTATTTACCACTGAAACATTTCTGAGGCATGAAGGATTAAAGGCAGGTAAGTGCCAGTCTGGGGGCTGCCAAAAATCAAAGGTTAAAAATTTAAGAGGTTGAAATCAATCACTGTGAATTTCCACATTTAGGACAAAGATCCTCATAGGCAGATGCATGAGTACTACGTCAAATTCTGAGGTCCAACATGGCTTCACAGGCGAATTCTATCAAACATTTAGAGAAGAGCTAACACCTATCCTTCTCAAACTCTTCCAAAATATAGCAGAGGGAGGAACACTCCCAAACTCATTCTACGAGGCCACCATCACCCTGATACCAAAAGCAGACAAAGACATCGAAAGAAAGAAAACTACAGGCCAATATCACTGATGAACATAGATGCAAAAATCCTCAACAAAATACTAGCAAACAGAATCCAACAGCACATTAAAAGGATCATACACCATGATCAAGGGGGATTAATCCCAGGGATGCAAGGATTCTTCAATATACACAAATCAATCAACGTGATACACCATGTTCACAAATTGAAGGAGAAAAACCCTGTGATCATCTCAATAGATGCAGAGAAGGCTTTCGACAAAATTCAACACCAATTTGTGATAAAAACCCTGCAGAAAGTAGGCATAGAGGGAACTTTCCTCAACATAATAAAGGCCATATATGACAAACCCACAGCCATTCTCAATGGTGAAAAACTGAAACCATTTCCACTAAGATCAGGAACAAGACAAGATTGTCCACTCTCACCACTATTATTCAACATAGTTTTGGAAGTTTTAGTCACAACAATCAGAGATGAAAAAGAAATAAAAAGAAGCCAAACCGGAAAAGAAGAGGTAAAACTGTCACTGTTTGCACATGACATGATACTATATATAGAGAATCCTAAAGATGCTACCAGAAAACTACTAGAGCTAATCAATGAATTTGGTAAAGTAGGATACAAAATTAATGCACAGAAATCTCTGGCGTTCCCATATACTAATGATGAAAAATCTGAAAGAGAAATTAAGGAAACACTCCCATTTACCTTGCAACAAAAAGAATAAAATGCCTAGGAATAAACTACCTAAGGAGACAAAAGACCTGTATGCAGAAAACTATAAGACACTGATGAAAGAAATTAAAGATGATACAAACAGATGGAGAGATATACCATGTTCTTGGATTGGAAGAATAAACATTGTGAAAATGGCTATACTACCCAAAGCAATCTACAGCGTCAATGCAATCCCTATCAAACTACCAATTGCATTTTTCACAGAAATAGAACAGAAAGTTGCACAGTTTGTATGGAAACACAAAAGATCCCAAAGCAATCTTGAGAAAGAAAAACCGAGCTGGAGGAATCAGGCTCCCTGACTTCAGACTATATTACAAAGCTACAGTAATCAAGACAGTATGGTACTGGCACAAAAACAGAAATATAGATCACTGGAACAGGATAGAAAGCCTGGAGATAAACCCACACACATATGGTCACCTTATCTCTGATAAAGAAGGCAAGAATATACAATAGAGAAAAGACAGCCTCTTCAATAAGTGGTGCTGGGAAAACTGGACAGCTACATGTAAAAGAATGAAATGAGAACACTCCCTAACACCATACACAAAAATAAACTCAAAATGATTTAAAGACCTAAATGTAAGGCCAGACACTATAAAACTCTTAGAGGAAAACATAGGCAGAACACTCTATGACATAAATCACAGCAAGATCTTTTTTGACCCACCTCCTAGAGAAAGGGAAATAAAAAAATAAACAAATAGGACCTAATGAAACTTAAAAGCTTTTGCACAGCAAAGGAAAGCATAAACAAGATGAAAAGACAACCCTCAGAATGGGAGAAAATATTTGCAAACGAAGCAAGTGACAAAGGATTAATCTCCAAAATATACAAGCAGCTCAATATCAAAAAAACAAACAACCCAATCCAAAAATGGGCAGAAGACCTAAATAGACATTTCTCCAAAGAAGGTATACAGATTGCCAACAAACACATGAAAGGATGCTCAGCATCATGAATCACTAGAGAAATGCAAATCAAAACTATAATGAGGTATCACCTCACACCAGTCAGAATGGCCATCATCCAAAAGTCTACAAACAACAAATGCTGGAGAGGGTGCGGAGAAAAGGAAACCCTCTTGCACTGTTGGTGGGAATGCAAATTGATACAGCCACTGTGGAGAACAGTATGGAGGTTCTTTATAAAGCTAAAAATAGAACTACCATATGACCCAGCAAGCCCACTATTGGGGAGATACATGAAGGAAACCGTAATTCAAAAACAGTCATGTACCACAATGTTCATTGCAGCACTATTTACAATAGCCAGGACATGGTAGCAACCTAAGTGTCCATCGACAGATGAATGGATAAAGAAGATGTGGCACATATATACAATGGAATATTACTCAGCTATAAAAAGAAACGAAATTGAGTTATTTGTAGTGAGGTGGATGGACCACCTCTGTCATACAGAGTGAAGTAAATCAGAAAAACAAATACCATATGCTAACACATATATATGGAATCTAAAAAAAAAAAAAAAGGGTTCTGAAGAACCTAGGGGCACTACAGGAATAAAGACACAGACGTAGAGAATGGACTTGAGGACACGGGGAGGGGAAAGGGTAAGCTGGGATGAAGTGAGAGACTGGCATGGACATATATACACTACCAAACATAAAATAGATAGCTAGTGGGAAGCAGCCGCATAGCACAGGGAGATCAGCTTGGTGCTTTGTTACCACCTAGAGGGGTGGGATAGGGAGGGTGGGAGGGAGGGAGACGCAAGAGGGAAGAGATACGGTGATATATGTATACGTATAGCTGACTCACTTTGTGATACAGCAGAAACTAACACACCATTGTAAGGCAATTATACTCCAATAAAGATGTTAAAAAAAATTAAAATTCTGAGGTCCAAACACGTACACATGGAGCAACAGTGGTCTAAATACAGTTTGGTTAAAACTTAATTTATTCTTAGAGACTCACAGACATAGAAAACAAATTTATGGTTACCGAAGGGGAAAGGGTGGTAGGAGAGGGGTAAATTAGGAGATTTGAGATTAATATATACACACAATTATATATACAATAGACAACCAACAAGTACCTACTGTATAGCACAGGGAACTATATACAATATTTTGTAATAACCTATAAGGGAAAAGAATCTGTAAAAGCAACATATATATTAGCGTGTATATATATATTAGTATATATATATATATATATATATATATACAGGTATGTATAGATGAATTGCTGTGATGTACACCTGAAACTAACACAATATTGTAAATCAATTATGCTTCAATTGAAAAGCAAAAGCTTAAGGGAAAAAACCTTAATTTATTCTTATTAAGGACCTATCACGTGCCTTTCTGTATAAAAATTCTCTGCCCATCAGAGTTAGTACTCTCATAATGAAACTTTTCCCCAGTAGAGGATTGAGTGGGACAAGATAAGTCAGCATGGTCAGCTTAGAAATGTAGCTGCCTAATCCAGCTTTGGAATGACAATCTCAGCTCTCCTCGAAGGCAGAGTTCTGAGGGATGACAGCAGCGCACACTGTGAACTCAGACAATGTGTGACTTTAAACTCTAGGCCATGGAATTAGTCCCCTTCGACTCTTTATATATGGGTTTAATACTTATTTCAGCAGAATATGGAAGGATATTGCTCTATTTTCGTTCTCTTCAGCATGCAACTTTTTATGCATTACTAAAATATAAGTAACATTTCTAATTGTATGACAAAAACATTCTGTACAGCGACTGCTCTTAATAATAATATGCTTACGGTTGGCCATTTCATTACCTGATAATTACCAGATCATTAGAGAAAATAATATATCCTTGTAGGATAAACTTATGGCAATAATTTAAGAGAAAAGAATAGGAAAGCTCTCTGAAAGTTACCAGTAGTTAAGATGTAGAATTAGCTATCAAAGGAAATGAATATAAGTGTACTTTTAGAAAGTACAGTGCAATGACATTTATAGCTAATTCTGGATCAGGAAATCAGAAAGGAAATGGCTGGAAGGATCTGGTCCAACTCCCTCATTTTACAAGGACAACGAGGCCAGAAGAGTCAAGGGAGCACTACAGGCCAACAGAGATAATTAATGTAAGTAGTGTCAGCACCGCAATGGGTTTCTCATCCCTTATCTCAAAGCTCTTCCTTTTTTACTACTGAATCTTCTAAATGCAACATAGAGTTGGTTTTTCACAAAGTCGATTAACTGAAATATTGAGGAAATGCAGAGAACTGGTTAATTAGATTTTCTAATTAGGCTGGATACAGACCACAAGCTAATTTTTCTGACTTGCAATTTTACAGAAGCTGGAGAGTCCAGATGTAGCCTGTCCAGTCTCTCTTAACCTGGTTCGAGGCAGTGCATCAGCCTAGGACACACTGCCACCAATTCCACTTGGCTGTCTCCTCCTACTTCTTCCGATGGCAATTTAAACACCCCTTCCTCAGCCAGGCCTTTCCTACGCTCCAAGCCAGGCAGGCTTCTCCCAACTTCCTTCAGCTCTGTCTCCCATGGTGAAATCATGTCATATTTATAATTATTCATTTAGTGTCTGTTTTTCCCCACTAGACACTGGTCCTCATACTTGCCCATCTATCAGAATCCCCTGGAGAGCTTGTTCAAATACAGATTGCTGGACCCCACCCCTCTAGTTTCTGAATCCAGTATGGGATGGGGCCTGAAAAACTGCCTTTCAAACAAGTTCCCACGTGATGCTGATGGCCCAAAGACCACCCTTTAAAAACCATTCAGCTAGACTTTAAGACCCCTGCAGCCAGGGGACATGGGGTCTTTGTTCCGCTCCGAGGGTCTAGCACAGTTCCTGATACATAGCAGGTTCTCAAAACAGATTTGATAAGTGAACAATTTTCTTCTTTGGAGCCAAAAGTTATGGCTCCGTAAGTCCAGAATATATTTAGTATGAGCAGAAGCTTGGTCAAGAGTATACAGGAACTCTAGTATCACTGCAATTTTTCTCTAAGTCTAAAATTTTTCCAAAATAAAATGTTACATATATAAACACACATACACACATTAGTCAGGGATCAACAACAATAATCCTAGGGTGGATCAGGCATGCCCTTAAGACATATGCTGGGTATTTCCTTTTTCATTCAGCTTCCAAGAGAAATTGATTAGAAACTGATAGCTTTTCCTGGCTTCTCCTCTTGCTGGAGCAAACAGGCTGCACTCAAGCGCTGAATAATGAAGCATTCAGGGTTGGCGGGCTTTGGGTAAATAGGTGCGTCAGTCCTTTACCTGTAATTGTAGCAGACTCCTCTGACTTCAACCCCCCAGGACCAAATGAAGAACAATACGCACCTGGACGACGCTTTCTATTACTCAATGGAAATAGCCTAATCGCCAGCAAATTACTTCCCTAGTGCCTTTTGTGATCATGCAGAGCCTGGGGACTGCAGAAGCCGGGACAGCAACCACCTGCTACATGATTTATAGGCTCTAGGAAGGCCCCTCAGCTCCCAAATAGCCCCACCCCAACCTGCCACAAGGCTGGGATTTCCACCGGGACAGAAATGATCCTCAGCTTTCCAGCCTTGTCTCTCCCCAAGACCTCTGTGAAAATGCCAGTGTGGCAGCACTTCCAAACATGATCCAGCATCCTGGCCCCAGCTGGAATTTAGTTATCAGACTCCTTTCTAGTATGACCGCCAGCATTAGGAGCCATGACAAAGCTGTGTTTGGAAATGGGGACTCCAACAGGCAACCTCAAGGCAGGGGACACCCGTGGGAACTGGGTTCCTTGGGGGAGAGGCCTGCAGAAGGTCCTAGAAAGGAGGAACAAGCCACGTGATTGTTAGCACACCAGATTGTTAGCCAGGCTTGGGACCCACCAGGTACTTTCAGTGGATCTCCTACGCAGAAAACGTAGGATCCTTGCTATCCTAGCTCTGTTCAGACTGCTTTAACAAAATACCAGAGACTGGGTGGTTTATAAACAACAGAAACTAATTTCTCACCGTTCTGGAAGCTGGTCATCTGAGGTCAGGTTGCCAGCATGGTCAGGCTCTCTGTCTTTTGAGGGCTACTTCCCAGTTCACAGATATCCTTTCTGTGTCTTCCCGTGGAAGAAAGGATAAAGGAGCTCTCTCTGGGGCCCTCTTTTATATAAGGCACTGATCCCATTCATGAGGGCTCTACGGTCCTGACCTAATGGCCTCCCAAAGGCTCCACCTCCAAGTAGTATCACCTGGGGGATTAGGTTTCAACATATGAACTTTGGATGGACATAGACATTCAGACCATAGCATTTGCCTTCAACTCAGAGGCCAAAGCACAAAAATATTAATAAATATAGGCAGAGAGTGCCAAGGGCTGTGCTAAGCACAGTATCAACACGTCCGTGCCTTTACCACTGTGCAGATGCTACGCTATCTCGTGAGATCCTCTTAACACCCTGTGAGGTAGCTGTTATTGTCCCCTTTTTACTGCTGAGAAACTGAGGCCTAATGAAGTGATTCAGCCAAGTTCCCACATTAGGTAAGAGGCAGAACTGGAGTCTAAATCTGGGTCCATCACCATACGCCATGTTCTTTTTTTTCCCACTACTCTACCCGAGGAGGGGAAGCCAGCAAAGGAGAATGAGGACGAATGCCTCCAAACGTGTGGCATAGCACAGGCCACGGCAAGAATGATTCAAGAAGGGAGATCGGTGATGCAAAGTCACCACGCAAGACAGAAAAGGGCCCCCTAGACTTGGCCCCATGAAAGCTGTTGAAGACAAGCCCGGTTTTATTGGCTTGATTAACACTGAAGCCAAGCTGGAGGCGTTAAAGGGAGAACGCAGGTAAGGAGCCAGAAACATCAAGCGCGTCACGGCTCTCAAAATGTTTGCCGTCAAGGGAATCAGAAGCACAGGGTGGTGGCTGGAGGAGGTCTTGGCATCAGAGGAGGGCTGTCTATTTTTAAAGATGAGTGATAGCTGGAGCTCATTCATATGCTGCAGTCAACAAGTCAGCAACAAAAGAAAATGTTGCAGAAGACAGAGGAGAAATGCAGGATCAAAGACCTCAACAGTGAAAGGGGGGACTTCTCTGGTGGTGCAGTGGTTAAGAATCCACCTGCCAATGCAGGGGACAGAGGTTCGAGCCCTGGTCCGGGAAGATCCCACATGCCGTGGAGCAACTAAGCCCATGCGCCACAACTACTGAGCCTGAGCTCTAGAGTCTGCGAGCCACAACTGCTGAAGCCCACACGCCTAGACGCCGTGCTTTGCAACAAGACAAGCCACCGCAATGAGAAGCCCGTGCACCGCAACAAACAGTAGCCCCGCTCACCACAACTAGAGAAAGCCCGCGCGCAGCGACGAAAACCCGACGCAGCCAAAAATAAATAATTTAAAAAATTTTAATTCGATGATTACAAAAATAAACAGTGAAAGGGGCTGGTTCCCAAAGCATTCAGGGAGACGTCAGCCTTTTATAGAAGTGGGGACACTCGTGCCAGGGGAGCACAGTAAGACAAAATAGGTGGGTAGTGAAGTAAGTAGATTTAGGGGCCGGGTAATGAATGGGACAATCAAGGCCTCTGATGGCTTTTTTAAAATCATCTTTGTTTTGGTGTCCTGAGATGTGATGACTATATAAACACTAGGATCACAAAACACGGAAACAACTATTTTTCCATCTGTAAAACACATTAAAGCTCAAATGGTCCAAAGCCCTCCTTCCACAGAGAAGGTCCAAAGGAGTTGACCTGTTCATAGCACGAAGATGCTTAGTAACAGTGATGAAACTAGAAACCAAGGTACCAGGATATTAATCTTTTTGTAAAACAATAAGCTGTTCCACTGGCTGCCTTGTACTTTCATAGCTGAAAAGTTCTCTCCGTACATTTTGAATAGATGACATACCAACTTAGAGTCCTCAATTTTTTTCCCACCTTGCTGCTGTAGATCAAGGCACGGGGAATTAACCTGGGTACGTAAATGCACCAAACTATGCACCTGTGACGGGGGATGGTGGAGACACAAAAGAAGGCAACCTGCAGAAGGTCTCAAAGCTACCACTGCAATAAAGGGTAATTGGGTGTTTGTGGAGGTGTCTAGATGAAAATATTGCCACCGCAGATTTTTTTTCCCCCAGTCTCTCCACAGACTCCTTAATAACAATGCGGAGAATGTTTGGCTTCAGAACGAATATGGGCTGGAAATATAAGCCAATAGGAAAAGAGGCAAAATTGGCCACCAGAAAAATGATCCCTTTTTTTTTTTTCTTTTTTGAATTTGAGGCTATTTGCCCCTAGTAACAAAGCAAGCCAGCAACTTCACCAGCTGAAGCTAAAGTGAGGGGTTTGACATCTTTGTACCCACTGTTTCTGGCATGGCACTTGGCACACAGAAACGCTCAAAAAGTATTTGTCATTGTGCTGAGTGGAAAAAGCCAGTTTCAAAAGGTTACACACAGTATGGTTCCATTTGTATAACCTTCTCAAAATGACAAAATTAGAGAGATGGAGAAGACATTAGTAGTAGCCAGGGCTTAGGGATGGGGGGTGGGATGCAGTATCAAAGTGCAGCCTAAGGGAGTTCTTACATGGTGAGAGGGGAGTTCTATACCTTGACTGTGGTGGTTACACAAATCTCAGCGTATGATAAAACTGCATATAACGACACATGCGCACTCATACACGTGCATGTAAGAGCTGATGAAATATGAATAAATTCTGTGGTTTCTACCAATGTCACTTCCTGGTATTTGATGTTGTACTACAGCTATATGTTATCATTGGGGGAAGTCAGGTGAGGGTACACAGGTCCTCAATGTACCAGATTTTTCAACTTCCTGTGGACTTTTAGTGATCAAGAGTTTTAAAGAATAACTGATTTTCATACTTTACATTTGTTGCCTGAATTCTTTTAACTGGAATCTTCATAAAAATTCTGTGACAGGTATTTTGAGCCTACTCATTCAACACTTGAGGAAGCCAAGAAGTATTTCATAGTGGTTAACAGAAGAATCTCTGGAACCCAAGTACCTGGCCTCTCGTTCCACAACCACTAGTAGCTATTTAACTTTGGGCAAGGAACTTATTCCTTCTGTGCCTTGGTTTCCTCGTCTATAAAATAGAGATATCACATATTCAGCTGAAGGCACAAAGCCATGGATATCATAATTCATCAACTTTAAATGTTAGATGTTATTATTGTTAAAGTCACCTGCATGGAAGCGGCAGAGCTGAAATTCAAACGTAGATCTGTCTGATTCATGAGCCTGGTTCTTAACTACCATACAATACTGCCTCCTTTTTGAATGCTAAACGAAGAAGTGAATGAATAAGGTTATCCAATGGTTCAACCCCTCTCCCCCAATACACACACACATATTTACCCTCTCTGAGTCAGAATTACCTCTGTATTAGTTTCCTAGTGTTGTCATAACAAAGTATCACAAACTCGGTGGTTTAAAACAGAACTTTATTCTCTCCCAACTCTTGAGGCTAAAAGTCTGAAATCAAGGTGCTGCCAGGGTCATTCTCCCTACAAGACCTGTAGGGAAGAATACTTCCTTGCCTCTACTAGCTTCCGGCGGTGGCTATCAGTCATTAGCCTTCCTTGGCTTACAGCTGCATCACCCTACTCTCTGCTACTGTCACCTTCCATGGCCATTTTCTCTCTGTGTCTCTTCTCCTTTTCTCATAAGGATACCAGTCAGATAGGATTAAGGGCCCACTGTACTCCAGTATGGGTTCTCCTAAGCTATGTTTTAGTTATATCTGTAAAGACCATATTTCCAAATAAGATCACAGGTACGAGGAGTTAGGACTTCAACGTATCTCTCAGGAAGGGGACACAATTCAACCCACAAAAGCCTCCAAGATGGTTTCCAAAACCATCTCAGACCCCATCTGCCCTCTTTTCCATCCACCATTGGAACACTCTGTGCTCGTCTTACCAAGCATTTTTGTGTCTTTGGAGGGTCACAACCTGGGGAGCAGGCACTCCTGTTACTTCTTCAGGCGCTTATCAGAGTTCACAGCTACGTGTTTAGAGGAGAGAGGCAGTCTGGTGCACGGTTGCAAACCCGGACTCTGGCACTAGACTGTTTGGGTTTGAACCCCAGCCTCATCTCATGATTCTTTAACCTCCCGGTGACTTGGCTTCCTCACCTGTAATATGGGAATAATACTAGTATCAACTCCATCTTATAAAATGCAGGTCGTACCAACCCCATGGAGTTAACATGACGACTAAATGAGTTAATATATGTGGAGTGATTTGATCATTGTCTGGCTCCTAGTAACTACTGCATGTGTTTGTTAAATAAACAAATACAAGGTAAGCTCTCAATAAATATTACCTATTAATGTCTGTATATTACTGGCTATCTCAATGGTCAGCAAACTCAGGCCCACGGAACCAATCTGGCCTTCTACTATTTTTATGTAAATAAAGTTTTATTGGAACACATGCATGTCCGTTCATTTCCGTATATCACCTAAGGCTACTTTCCAGCTACTGTGGCAGAATTGGGTGAGTGCAACAAATGCCCCATGGCCTGCATAGGTTCAAGTATTTATCATGTGGCCCTTTAAGAGAAGGTTCACCAGCCTCTGGTCTTTCTCCTTGACCAGACTCTGAGCTCTTTCAAGACAAGGACTGAGCTTGTTTTCACTCATCATTTGTTCCCAGCATCTAGCACCATGCGTAGCATCCAACAGAGGCTCTACAATTATTTGTGCAAACGATGCATAAATACCTGATCCCTGTTTCACACATCAGGACATAAGTCCCAACAGCTACCATCATTAAGCACCTGCCACACGTCAGACACCACGCTAAGTGCTTTGTCTTGCTAAGTCATTTAGTCCTCACCTCAAATCTCAGACCCAGGGACTATTATCCTCCCAAGTTTTGGGCGGCAGGACACAAGCTGAGAACTTAGAAAATTGCACAAAGTAATACAAACAACATGTAATAATGTTGAAGTTCAACCCATGGTTTACTTTCTCAAAATCCTCTGTGCATACTTACTCCCTCCCCAGGAGTTTAACATTTTGGAAACGACAACAGTTCCTGTGTTCCCCTATGGTTATGTGCTTCAAACCCCATTCTGCATTCCTTTTACTCTTGTGTCCCCTGATAAGGGAACCTAGTATCAACAATCCCATAACAATCTGTTCAATTTACGTCAAAGCTCCAGGTTTTAACTGGGCCCACACTCTGCCAACCTTGCAATTCGCAAAGTAAAAAATACAGTCTCATCGCCGTTTGTCTCCTCAGATGACAGGATGCAAAGTGACAGATGACTGGTTTGACTTTTTCTGCAGCGGGTCAGGTAGCAGTAACGGGACTGACTATGCACTCGCTGGCCTATTCTTGGATCGACTTTTATAATTGTTACTGAGTTGGGGCAAACTAGCACGGTGAATATCTGACATTTAGAAATCAAATTGGGCATTTATTCTGATCATTAGTGTGAGGTCCTCCGCACAAAGGTTTAACACAAATCTTGCCTGCAGATAGACTGGGCTGTTTTATGTTTCTTCCCGGATTTGCTCATCCCCGCCTGCCCCTATGAGCCCAGCCCCTTGCTCAATGGAACAGCTGCCACCTCCACCTCATTTCCTCCATGGCCTACCATCTCAGCTTCCCCCAGATGGAAACAGACCAACGTCTTGAGTCACTCGTACAAGAACATCACCGAGGAGAGCCACATGCCTAGCATTAAACTGTGACGTGGTTAACTTGTTTTTGCAGCACAATCTATAGCATTCGCCTAAGTCCACAACCACTTCACTCTCCTCCCCAAGAGAAACTGAGTCCATGATCTCAACCGCCCCCTGAAATAAACTAGAATATGCTGTATCACACTGAGTAATCGTCCTCTGAGGTACCAGAGTGGTGCATGGGAATAGATGCATTATGTCCTGGGAAGATTAACCTGTCTTATTTATGACAACCTCACCCCTTCAATTAGGTTGAGTTCCCCCAGAAGCAGACCTAAGGCAAGGACTCGAATTCATTCACTTGGGAAACACTGGTGATGGAGAAGAAAAGGGAAGGGAGGATGGGAAGGAAGAAATTCAAGGTGCTCTACGGACCCAGTTACTGCTGTGGGCAACGAAGCTCAAGTTCACTGGAGAACTCTGGGAGACAGGGAGCAACATGCCTCAGACTTTCCTGACCAAGAAATAGGGCGCTGGAGTACTTCTTCACCAACTCACCATGTGCCGTTTGTTGAAGGCTGCTTCCGGACCACCCCTCCAGCACCGCCAGCTTGCGCGCGCGCGCGCACACACACACACACACACAGCTAAGCAGACATTCTCAGCAGCACCCCGCCCCCAGCTAGAGTCACAGGTGTGCACAGGTAGTCACAGGGGTTCTGTATGTAGAAGTTGGCACCAAGAGAACATGTGTGAGCAGACTATGTCAGCTACATCTTCTAAACCCAAATTAAGCCACCACCAAACATAAACCTGTGCTAACAAGCTAGGAAGGCTCTTTCCAGCCAGTGTTTTTTTCCTCCAGGTAGGACGCATTGCATCCCTCTATTTAAAATGACCTCAACAACTCGAATTCTTTATCACAAAGATAGAAAGTTGTAGAAGGGTAACAAATCCCCATCCTATGTCCATTTAGTACCGCTCACTTCGCTTAGCCTGTAGCATCCTTGGCGGGCTGGAAAACCCAGGGTCCTGGCTATTCAGGAAATGCCTTATAACAGAATCCTCTGAGCACAGATATCCTGGCATCATGCGGCCTTCAGCAGAGCGGGGGTACCCTGAGGAGAAGCTATTCCTTGGAAGCAGCACGCACTTAATCACCAGCACTCTACCTTCTGTTATGAGAGTTTTCTCAACAAGTCTCCATTTCCGTAGTGGACTGCCCTACCCTGACCATTTTCCCCAGAGAAGTGATTAAGTCTGTCACCCTTATTATTGTAGGGGGCTGTCTCGTTCCCATTAAAATGAGCTCACTGCTGTTCACTCACAGGCCATTGCAATTATCTGTTAAGTCTCTGTGGCTTGAAAAGCCAAGTGGAGGTAACTTTACCTTTCTTTCCTACTTGGGAGTAAATTTAGGAAGTTTCTGGCAAAGTACAAGAAGCATCAGTCTCTTTTGAGCTCAGCACTGATGTGCTGGGTAGGGAAAGGAAGGAGGTGAGATTAATGTGGAAATAGGAGCACCGACTTTAGTTTTAATGAGACAACTGTTTGAACGCCCGTAAAACCTCAAGCTCAGGAAACCAGCCTCCGAGGGCACAGAAGTGTCATTGTTTTTTTCCATTGCGAGCATTCAAGGTGACATTGACATATTTTGCATATTTTTAACTAGATAATTACGACAAAAACTGATTATTTGCAAGTGTGGGGACATGCCTGATTAAGTACCACTCAGTAACACTGACAATTACCATCAATTCACTGCTGCTGGGCCAGTCCATATTGGAGAGCCATATGGATGACATTACTACCACTAGCACGAATATACAGTTTAATTTTAGATAAAATTATCTCCTGTTTAAAAAAATTGCGGGGGGGGGAGGTGTTTAATGATCTTATCATCTGGATATCGGTCAGCTAAGTTAACGGTGCCACATTCACCACAGAGGGTTCAGTGGGGGGAAAAGGCAAACAGGATAAGTAAGTCCCTACCAGGCAGACAAGGCAGCCAGGAATCCAAGCCACACGAGCCAGCTTCCTCGACAGCTTTCGATGATTAAGAAAACAACTGCCAAGACATCAACTAATATTCAGAAGCCGTTGCCAGATGATGCACTATTCTTCCAATGGTTAGAGCATCCCACGAAAATCCCTCTTGACACAGCCACTCTCTTCCAGAGCTGATTTACAGAGCACGGTTCTCAGGAAAAAGCAGTTAATTTATAGTAACCCAGGGCTCATCAAGTGGAGTCAGCAGACAGCTGGCACAAGAGTGAAAGATGACCTCAGCTATTCACGTAAATCTTTCTCCGTTGTATTCACTACCGAACACCAAAGACAACCAGCTTCCCATCCTTATTAGTACTACTTTGCCCCTCTATGAAAATGACAGAGCCATCCAAATTCTCGATGATCTAATGTCTCCTGTCCCTGCTGAAAGGGACTTTAAAATCACCCAGCCCCTTTCTTTGGGCTTCCAAGTGGGAAAAGTGATGCTCAAAATGGTCAAGTTGGCATCTGAGATCAACAGGCTACTTTGCAGTGAAACAGTACTACGACTTGGGGGCTCTACCTTTAGCTTACGGCTCTCTTCGACCACTTCCTATGGCAAAGGACTCTGAATTTGGGGAAACTATTACGAACCACACCAGTCTGGGTCATCTGTAACATACAACGAGCCAGATCTCAAGCCACAGCTTTCGGGTAAATTAGGTACATCCAGAAGCTTCGTTAATAACACTCAAGTCCCCAGTGTGATCTTGGGTATGCTGAAGAAGTAAACTTAATAAATCACTGTGAAATATACACCCATTGATCTTTTTCTCATCATTGTGATAACATAGGAGGCTACCAAGGAAGGCTCTGGCCACCCTCCAGGAGAAAATAATTTATTTTGGACTTCACCTGTTTGAGAACAGAGACAGGGCCCAAATGAGTTCCAGACATCCCTCACGCTTCTAAGATCCTGTAAATTGAATTTATGTATTTCAAGGTTGAATCACAGTAGCATCCCTGTACTATAACCTCATAAAAGTTTTACCTTCTATCTCTAGCTTTCACTGGTTACAAAGTGTGTCCACTTATATAAACTCATTACCATCTGATAACTCTTTGAGGTTATGGAGGCAGGAATAAAACATTTTGAACAATCCTAGAAGGGGGAAAACTACAAAGGTAACTAAGGCCAAGTCAGAGAGACCTGGATCCAAGTCTGGGCTCTGCTCCTCAGTACCCGGGACCAGCTGAGCCTCAGTTTCTTCATTAGTAAAGTGGGTATTACTGTATCAAGATGTGATAAGAATCATTCATTAATGACACACCCTGAGTAGCCAGAGTCCTATTCCAGACTTCTGTCTCACCATCCCACCTCTAAATTCTCTTCCCCCATCTATCCACCTATATTAACCACAGCTTTTATTTCCTGTATCCAAATGATTCGACATCTGGAGTTTGCTGACCCTGGAGGGGCTGCCCTCCCAGGGCTAGCCAGTTCCTAGAGATAATCAACAACTAAAAAGTGTACTTTTCAAATGCAAACTAACCAATCCAGAACCCATACCCCCCAATCACCTCCCGTATGGGACTCTCACACTCCAGACCAATAGCCACCTGCTCTTATCACCCCAGGCTCAGCTACCAGGGAACTAGGGACAGCCCTGATGTCCCAGAGCCCCCCAGAATTATTCAAATTGGCCAACCCTAAGCCTGCTTACCCTGCCTCACCTGTTCCTTTCTCCAGAAACCACAGTCAGAGTTTTCACAATATTTCCTTCCTTTCCTTCTGCCCCTGACCAACCCTGGTGCTTCCCTGTGTGCCCCTCCCCCACCACGGCACGGCAGGCCCCCTCCTCTTGGGAACTCTCAGTAATAAACGATTTTTTCAGTGGCAATCATCTCTTCGTCTGTTGGCCTCGCTATACCTCAAATTTTTCTATTCATATGCTATAATTTAGGGCACCCCTACCACCTTTTACCCACCCCAGTACCAGCATAGGTGAGGTCACATAGCAGATGCTCAGTTAAGCAGCTCTCATAGTACATACTATGTGTCAGCTTGGCCAGACCACAGTGCCCGTGTATTTGATCAAACAGTATCCTAGATGTTTCTATAAAGGTTTTGTTTATCATTTAAATCAATGGACTTTGAGTCAAAGCAGATTGCTCTCCCTAACAGGGCGGGCCTCATCCAATCACTTGGAAGTCTTAGGAAAACAAAGACTGACCTTTCCAAAGGAAGAAGAAATTCTGCCATCAGACCATTTTTGGACTCAAACCACAACTCTTCCCTAAGTCTCCAGCCTGCTGGACTACCCTGCAGATTTTGGACTTGCCAGCTTCTACAAGCACATGAGCCAGTTCCTTAAAATAAATACACACATACCCTTTTGATTCTGTTTCTCTGGAGACCCCTGACTAATACAGTAATGGTGAGATTAAATGTACCAAATCACGTCTGCTGGGAATAAGAATGCTCATAGCAGCACTCCTCATAATAGGCAAAAACGACCCAAATGGTCCTTCATGGTGGTTTGGATAAATAAATAATGGCACATTCATCACATGGAATACCAGACAGTGAAGAAAATAAACTGCAGCTACAGTCAACATGAACAACTCTTAAAAAAAAAAGAAAGAAAAAGAACGCCTTGCAAGGACAGTGTAGACCAAGGCAAAACTAATCTATGGTGCTACAAGTCAGGACCTGATTACTCTAGGAGGAGACATGGGAAGAGCTGGGGACCCCAGGGTGCTTTTGGGGGACTCCTTGCAAGGTTTCTTGATCTGGGAGTTGGTGACACGTGTGAACCAATTGGTGGAAAATGTATTGAGCTGTGTATTGATGATGTGTGCCTTTTCCTGTAGATATGTGACCTTCATGAAAGGTTACAAAGATGGAAACATAAATTAAAATGATTTTTTAACATTATTCCAATGTGCAACCTAACTCCAAGATACAGTGGGCATTTGTATATTAGAAACTCAGCAACGTAGAAGATAAATGTTAAGCTTGAAAATAACCTTATATAACTGAACATGTTTGATGTTTCCTAAAGTGGATTTTGGAAAACATGTTATAGCATCTGTCTCATATCTCTGGAATCACTGACAAGATTCAGGCTTTTGAGCCTTGGAATCATCCCACCAGGTACATGGAATGCTCTCCCCGCCGCCATCCCCCTGCCACAGGGCACAGAGCCCCACAGAGAACCTGGCAAAATAACCCTCTTGGCATCTAGGTTTTCTCAGAAAACGGAATTTCCCAGTGTAATTATCTCAAGTGTCTCCGGATTAGTTGAATACATTAGACATGCAATCTGTACTGCACACTTCAAGAGTCGTGAGTTACTCTACAAACTTTAAGAAGAAAAAAAAAAACAACTAGAAAATCACCGTGTTGCCCAGACAATGATGGCAAACCTGCTCGGATTGTGACTTGGAGGCAGGGGAGTGGCTTGTGTCTCGTCTTTTTTAGTAGCTGTGTGTTGAGAGTGGATTCACTCAGAGGAAGTGGTTGGGTTGGAAACGTGGCCTTCAGGTATCCCTTGGGAAAAAGGGAGCTGCGAGACCAGGAGATGTGTGAGGGTCAGCAGCCCTTTCTTCGGACCCTGGGGTCTGCTTAGCACGTAGGACAGCAAACGCTCGCACTCAGCTGGCCAGTCCCCTCAGGATCACAGCTATACGGCTTCCGCAGTGCCCACCCAGCCCTGTCCAGCTCCCCAGACACACCGCGCGCACCTCTGGGAGCTACAGGAAGGCACCAGGAGGCCCGACCTCCACACCTGGGGGGACCCTGTGCTTTCCTTGGAAAACGAGATCGTGGCAAACTCCTGCTCCCTCCTCAAGACCCAGCTCTCCTTCCAAAGGCTTTGCCCCAACCCTCCAGCCTACCCCAGCGCAAGCCGCCTCACGCACCGGCCACGCTGCATCACAGCCCGCGGTGACCTGCCAGCCTGCCTGCCACACTCTGAGCACCGTGAGAGCTGAGGCTTTTGGCTCTGGATCCCTAGCACCACCCTCTGTCCACCTCTCTGGGCGTGTGTGTGTGTTTGCTCACGTACGCGCCCCCACCGGTGTATGCCCCCTCCCACTTTGTCTCTCCATCGCCCTCCCTCTGCCCTTCTGTCTCTCTCCCCCTCTGTGCTCTGACCCTTTAGCTCCTATCTCCGCCCTCTCTGTCCCTGTCTCCCCCAGTGTATGTGTATCCCTCATGTGTCCCCCTCTCTCTGTCCCCTCCTCCCTGCCCCCATTCTCCATCCTTCTTCCTTACCATGCCCTCTAACTCTCTCTCCCTCACCCCCCCATCTGTCTGTCCCCCCGGCCCATCTCCTTCTCCCTCTCTCCCCTCCCCCTTCTCCCATACCTCCTTCCTCTCTCCCTCTCCTAGTCCCCTCTTCCCCTCCTGTCCGTGTCCCCTTGTGTAACCCCAAGCTGTGTTGCCCCTTCCCTCCCTCTGTCAGCTCTGGTCTCTCAGAATTCATTCTTCCTATAGCAAGGAACATAGGTCTGCAGTCAGTCCTACATCCTTTACCAGAAAGGAAAGAGTGTCCCTCTCCTGAATTCAGTAGGAAAAATTCCTAGGGAAGAATTAGGATTGGTTCGGCTCAGACCAAAGTCCTTTCCTTCAGACCAAATACTGTGGCTGGAGATAGGAGATCTCACACATCCCCATTTACATTTTAAAATATGTTTAGATGAAATACAAATAACGTTAAGATGACTTGGCATTCTTATTAAATTTCAAAGCTACTCTATGAAGGACAAGCTCCAGATGGAGTTTCTTTACCTACATCTGTGTGTCTTGCACAGAACTAAGCACTGTTCACAAACCCATCAGTCTACTGAAATGCAAGGCCCATAAGACAGAGCTGTGTCTGTCACATTCACTGCTGTATTGCCAGCACACAGCCCAGTGGGTGCTTATTAAATATTGGAGTGAAGAAATGACTAGATGACAAATGACTGGATAGATGGATGATCAATGATAATTTCGTAAAACGCTTGAGAATTTCTCTTCATTAAAAACAGACCTCCTTCTCTCACAGATGCATCCCCATACTTCACCCAACCAAAGATAACTAGAACTCAGTGGCTCCTCATTTTCCAATCAACCACCACCCCCAAACACAGCACATTCTGGTGGCCCACCGTGGCACACTAACCTACAGGGAACCTCCCACCTTACCTGCAGCTCTTGCTTCTGATTCTTTCTTAGGTCAGTTTCCACAAGAAATCCCAAGTGTCTGACCTAGAAGGTCCCTGAATGAAGGAACCAGCCCTGGATTCCACCCGCCAACCCTGATCCAACTAAGAAAGGATGAAGCTCACAACACGTGAAGCATCTCCCGTCTCATTTCCTCCTAACTGCATGTTTGACCCCCGCTCAGGAAGCAGATGAAAATGAGGACAGGATCATTAGGAATCAAATCTGTACAAATGAGGATGCTCAGAGCAGATTAAAAAAGGCAACACAGGGCCCTTTTTCTGGGTATTGCGTCATTTCTCACATGGCGCCTTTGGAAACGGCCCCTAATGATAGAGCAGGCCTCAGAAGGACCACATGAAACCGAGTAAAACATCAGAGCTGGGCAAACAGGGTTGATCGTGCATTCTTCAAACCCCAAGTATGCAGGGAAGAACAGAGAATTGCCTCCAATCAGCCAGACACATACAGCCTTTATTTTTTTCAGCTGGAAGAAACCTTCATCTTTCAACTCACCTCCGGGCTTTCGTATTTAAAAACCAGTTAGGAACACAGCCAGAATTCAATGTGTGCTCCGACACCAGATCTTTTTGATGCACCTGCCAGTCCTGACCTTGGATGTGTCAGAGTCATGGTAGCCCCTTCCTCAGTTTCCACACTTATTCACTGGGACATTATGTTCCCCATACATCTCAGGAGCCACGGAACAAATTCCACTTAAGAACAATCTGTTAAGTCCTCTGTGCCCCTCAGCTGAAACACAATTACTGGATTCAGGGGCTTGGACGAGTCATCAAAGATTGTGAAGCCTCAGTCTTCTTGTCTATAAAATGGGAATAACACCTCCTACTTCTCATGGTGGCTCATTTTCATTAAATGAAAACAAAACGGGTGAACCACCTCACCCAGGGCAGTGCTTGGTCCATGGCAAGTATTTCAAAAATATTAGTTCCCTGTATATCCTAATCAAAATAGAGAGACCTAGAACCCCCTATTTCATGATTGCATTTCAACTCAAATGCACACACTGAGACCCCTAGGAGGCAGTGCTCCCCAAGTTGGAAAGCTGGACCTTCACTATAGACCCTGTACATGGGATCCCACTGCCCACCCCAACAACCACGTGGTGATTAAAGCCAGACCACAGGGATTAGTCATGGAACACGTTGATACGGAGGTTAGAGCAAAGAGGTAACAGAAAAGAGCAGCCAAGACAATGGAAGAAACACTCATGTTATTTTTTTTAAAAAATCAAAACAGGCAAAGGAAACAGCAGGAGGAAAAAAGAGGGTAAGGGGTATGGGGACGTAATTCTCCATGTGTGAGTCCAGCTCCTCTGAAAGGCAGCACCAGGATGGGATTAAACAGACAAGGATTCTATTACAGGACATGCCTTGTGTGAGAAAATAGGGAGGGGGCCAGAGAAGACGGGGGAGCTGTCAGACTGCAATGCAGGCCTGACCCCGAGGGAAGCAAGGTTGGTGTGACACGTCCCAGCCTCTAAGGGGGGTTCAGCAAGGTCGGACGTCACTCTGTGAGAAGTAGGGGAAGGCCTGCCAGGCACATTCTCAAATGATCAGTCAGCATTTTCTACCAAGAACAGCAGACACCCGAGCATCTCCCTCCAGTTTGCTTGCATACTGGCCTGTCTTTACAGCACAGGTCACACTCTGAACAAAAGGACATGAAATAGAAATACACCGCACTGGGGCTTAGAAAGCTTGTAAGTGAGGGTACAAACCCATGACACTGGTTCCAAAAGGAATGGTCAGGGGAGGTACAGGGATACTAGGGAGGGCTGGGGAGAGAAGCAAAGGGACCAGGGTGTGCTCCTACCTTGATCTGGGTCCCTCAGAAGCAGACCCTGAGACAAGGATTGGGTGGCCGTTAACTTATTTGGAAGATGAACCAAGGAAGCTGGGACGAGGGGGCGAAGAGAGGAAGACAGGAAAGGAGACACACACGTAAGGGTGCACTACTGAGGTCACTGAGGGCAAAGGGAACTCAATTCCCCCCTCAACCTGAGTACCCCAGAAATGCCCCGAAGGACCACAATCTAAAGCATTTATTCATGGGCTCTCGTCCCACTGGTTGAGAGCTGTTTCTTGAGGAGTTACTCCACAATCTCCCAGGCTGGAGAAAACCTAAACAGAAAGCCAGCTCTTAGGTAAGACAGTGCCGGTGGCAAACGAGCCTGAGCGTACATGAAGCTGCCAATCACAGCTGCAGGGAAAACCAGAGATGGGCCCAGAGTTGAAACGCAAGGGCTACGGCTCCAAAGGCAACTTGTAACTTAATATTAACCTCGGCACTTTGTTCCCACTGTCATATTAAACACTCCCTTTGCCCTGGGTCGCACGAGTGTCAATCCTATGATGTTTCATTTAACACTTCAGTTATCTGTGACCTCCCACCCCAATCCCCAGGGCATTTCAGTTCAACCCGGAGGCCCATCAACCGAGAACTCAGAGTGGGGTGAAGGACGTAGGGTAGAGCCAGGTCATTCCATCGCCCAAATCCTCCCCCTTCCCGTCACTCCTTCCAGAGGCAAACTCACCCTGCTTCCTGAAGGATGACTCACAGAGACGTGGCACTTCACGTGGGACGGGCTGGCTCACACTACTAGGGCCAGCGTCTGTCGTGACGCAGCAGCTCAAAGTGACGGCAAAGAAACCTACATCCGCGCCCCAGCTTCACGCCTGACGCACTGCCGGAGATCTCAGACTGAAGAGTCCGCCCTCACCTGCTGCAAATACCTAGTATTTAAGCCTTCAGCCCATGGTGTGTATCAGAATCACCTGGAGGGCCAAGGAAGCGCCCAGAGACCTCTGCTTGTTGAAGTAGGAAAGGGAGGGCCTGAGTCTCGACCAGTCCCCTCAGGAGATTCTGAGGCCCACGGAAGTGTACGAACCACTGATTTAAGTCTGGACCACAGGGTCTCAACGTTTTCTGTGCATATCACTCACCTGTGGATCCTGTTCAACTACAGATTGATTCAGCAGGCCTGCTCTGAGGCCTCAGAGCCTGCATCTCTGATGGGCTCCCAGGTGATGCTAATACAGCTGGTCCACAGGCCAAATCTGAGGAACCAGAGCCTACGCTGCAGAACTTATGGCCTCAAGATGGCTTCACAGAGAATCGGCAGCAGAGGCTTTTCTGGGCACCGTTTTTCCCTGGCCTCTTGGTACCCCACGTTGTGTACAGCTACCAGTGACTTTTGGGCTGCAGGTAGAAAAAACAAAAATTCTTGCTATGCTGTTGCCTGTTTTGGAAATTTAGTAACCTATTCTATTTCACCTAATATATTCAAAATATCATTTTAGCAAGCAATCAATATAAAAGCTATCAGTGAGACATTTTACTCTTTCTTTTTTGGTATTGCATCTTAGAAATCTAGGGTGCACTTCATAATCACAACCTGTCACATTCCAAGTAGTAGCCACATGTAGCTGGCGGCCACAATACTGAATAACGCACTGCACTGTTATACACTCTGGCTTACATCACCATCTAGAAGTTCTTTTTCTATCAACCTATGTGCTTCTTTTCAAGCATTGCACAGTCCTAGCTCTTAAGCCAAACCCAGCATTAGAAAGGAACACCCTCAGCCAAAGACAGATAAAGTGCTCCAGCATCCCTGAAGACATTTTCTTTTCACGTCTAGCTTTTCAGTGGCTTCCAGGGAAGCCTAGGGTGACCAACCATCCCAGTTGGCCTGGGACGGCCTCAGTTTTAACACTGAAAGAGCTACATCCCAGAAAATACCTCAGTTCAGGTAAACCAGGAGCACCGGTCATCCTTGAAAGTTTGTTGCTGCACAGGTCACTCCCTTACCCTAGAGGACTTTTTCCCACAGGTGGGACATCTATTAAGAGCTAAATGACTACATACAAGATTAGCAACATCTGAGGCCCTGACAATTAGCACGGGGTTACTCCAATTTCCCTGATTTTGATGTTGACTCTGAGCCTCGATGTATCTCACCAGGTTTCAGGGGCATTGTAAGAATGTGAAAGCACGTTGAAAACAGGGGAATTAAGTAAATGTGGCTACTATTAATACTTACTGAGCAAGTGTTATACGCCAAGCCCTGGGCTAGAACTTTCCATCGATTATGGGATTTACATCGACCCCAAGGAAGCAGGCAGGTACCACTATTGCCCTCATCAGCCTATGAGGCAACTAAAGTTCAGAGAGATTAAGTAACTTGCTTACAGTCACACAGCTCATTAAGTCTCAGAGGTGCGACTTGAACCTATAGGGCTCTTAGTCCAAAGTTCACGAAAATAACAAAACAGAAGAGAAAGAGCTGAGAATGGGAAGATCCACACATGGCAAGGCTGATCTCCATACTACAAGAAAAATGCGCTAAACCTTAGGCCCTTGACAAAAAACAGCAACAAAATTTTCAGGGACATTCGAGACAAGAGCATACGATACTGTCCTCACCCAGGTTTCAAGAAAGGATTTATGGAAACTTATGAGTCCTATTCATCCCTCTATGTCCAGCTCTTGGTAGGAGCACTTGCTGTGCCCTCGGCCGGGGACATTCTGGCCCTTGATCTTCAGATGGTTGGAGCTCTCTAGTCACCCAGGTCTCAGCTCAAATGCAGCTTCCTCCATGAGGTCTCCCCTTACTGACTTATCTAAACTTCCACCCCTCAAGTCTCTCCCACCTCACCCTATTCCCACTACCCTGCTTTATTTTGGTTGTCATACTCATCAGGGATCTGCTATTTTTTTTTAAGATTTTTTTGACGTGGACCATTTTTAAGTCTTTATTGAATTTGTCACAATATTGCTTCTGTCCCATGTTTTGGTTTTTTGGCGGTGAGGCATGTGGGATCTTACCTCCCTGACCAGGGATCAAACCTGCACCTTCTGCATTAGAAGGGGAAGTCTTAACCACTGGACCACCAGTGAAGTCCCAGGGATCTGCTACCACCTTATATCTGTATGTATCAGAATTGGGTGTTAACTACTGCCTCCCCGTATAAGCTCCACGGGGCAGGGACCTGATCACCCTTGTTCACCCCCTGTCCTGGGGCCTAGAGCAGAGTCCAGTACATGGCAAGCCCTCAAACTTTTGTTGATTGTTGAACAAACACAATACCTGAAAAGTTGTGGAATATATTGCCAATAGGGGGAAAAAAACTGCTGTGTTATTTTTTTTTAAGTGGTCTGCAATCAACACACAACATCAGACTTGGTCAAAGGGCTCATCTTCTTAGTATCAGTGCATCCCCATCTGCACAGTGACCAAACCATGAAAGCGATACTGAAACTTTCCCTTACCGGGATGAGTTCTCACTCTGTTCACAAACTGGAAGCTGTTGATTTCAATTACCAAAAGTGTCACCACAAATGACAATCACTCAAATTCCTTGGCTCTGGAGAAGACAAAACCCAAGTCGGCCAAGCCAGAAACACCTTCACCGATCTGGTTGTGCTCTGAGTCATTTCCACAGAAACTGGAAGAATTCCCAGCAGAGGCTTCCAAACCTCCAGCAATTATCTTAAGGTCTGATTAGCATTTTAAATGTCACCTGTATAAATTAAAACTGTTTACAGCTCACAGAGTCATTATTTTGTGATTCATGATTTCGCCGCAGCTAGCCAAAACTCACTTTTCGGAAAATCTCATCCGAAATATTACCTGCCGGATTAGGCCTGGCAAAAACTCTTTCTCTTGGTTCAAATATCTAGCTTCTCTTTTTCTTCTTCACTTGGATAATCTCAGCTTCCTTCCCTGGCACATCTCGAGGACTGAGGGTGTCAAACTTGGCAGGGAGACTATTTGAAAACAGTTCTTTCGGTGATGTAAGTTACTCAACACCATCTTCTGCTGACTTGAAGAAAACAAATGAGGATTTCTGAATATAGCTGCGCATCCATCAATTATCACTTATCCTCATCTCTCTTGCTGGTGTACACATTAATTTCCTAGAGATTGGAGGATGGGATAATGATTTTTGGAAGTCACCTCTACTCCTGGTCATTTTTTTACCAAAACAGTATTTTTTTTAAAAAAATCCCCTTTTATTTACACTTTCTCTATGCCACCAGCATTTCACTGATTTACTTCATTTTGCTCCAGAATTATAGAGTATAGGGGCATTTTGTTTCTCTGATCAAAGGTAGCTGGGCTGTGATGTCAGCTGGATGGGGATTCTAAGCTTCGCTTGGCTACTTCAAGCTCTAGGACCTGATACAAGTCCAGTAGCCTCCATCTGCCTGAGCTTCCTTCCGCCCAACCCTGCACAGGGAACAATGTAGAGTCTAGGCCTTCACTCTAGTGGCACTTAGACCAACACGGGAGACAGCTGGAGGGTCAGCCACAAATACTCCACCCGGTGCCACTGTGATCTTCCTAAACTTCCATTTCCCTGCTTTCAACCCTCTAAGCAGAGGTCAGCAAACTCTTTCTGTAAAGGGCCATATAACAAATAATTTTGATTTGGGGGGATATACGTTCTCTGACTCAACTACTCAACTCGGCCCTAGTAGCATCCGCGTAGCCACAGACGAAATGAAAACACATGGCCACAGCTGTGTTCCAGGAGGATTGCTCACCTCTCCAGCCCCATCACACTTCAGCCACACAGCCTCCTTCTTTCAGTTTCTGGAACATTCCAAGCTTATTCCCTCTTGCTGTTCCTTTTTTGTGGTCAGTTCTGCTCTCGTTATCAGCACAGGCCGGGTTCCTTCCTGACATCCGTCTGTCCATTTATCGTCATCAACTTGAAGAGGTTTCCATGACCACCAGTCAGTCTCTCTTTAACAAATCTCCCTGCTTTGTTTTCTCTGGTACTCAGCATGCTCTGACAAGTGGTACAAAAAAGTCGGTTCCCACAATAATGGCTTTGGAGATAGACTACTGATATTTTCTCAATCTTATATGGAAAGTTTTACAAACTTTTTCTCTTATCCATTTATTTGTTGTTTAATTATTATTTTTAACTGGGGTAAAGTCCACACAACATAAAATTTCCCATCTTAGCCCCTTTTTAAAATTTATTTTATTGGAGTATAGTTGATTTTAAATGTTGTGTTGATTTCTGCTGTACAGCAAAGTGATTCAGTTTTATATATATATATATACATATGTATATTCTTTTTCATGTTCCTTTCCATTATAGTTTATCACAGCTTATTTTTTAAATGTATTTTTTAACATCTTTATTGGAGTATAATTGCTTTACAATGGTGTGTTAGTTTCTGCTTTATAACAAAGTGAATCAGTTATACATATACATATGTTCCCATATCTCTTCCCTCTTGCCTTTTTTTTAAGCCTGTATTGAATTTGTTACAATATTGCTTCTGTTTTATGTTTTGGTTTTTTGGCCACGAGGCATGTGGGATCTTAGTTCCCCAGCCAGGGATCGAATCCACACTCCCTGCATGGGAAGGCAAAGTCTTAACCACTGGACCACCAGTGAAGTCCCTGTCACAGCATATTGAATACAGTTCCCTGTGCTATACAGCAGGACCTTGTTGTTTATCTAGTCTATATATAACAATTTGCATCTGATCTTAGCCACTTTTAAGTATACATTTCAGTGGCATGAAATATATTCACTTTATTGTGCAACCATCACCACCATCCATCTCCAGAGCCCTTTTAATCCTGCAAAACTAAAACTCTGTACCCATGAAAAACTCCTCATTCCTCCCTCCCCCCAGGTCCTATCAACAACATCTTATCAGTTTTTAACATTAAACCTTACCAGGTAAAATCAGATTAAGAAAAGGTCAATGCCTTCTAAAGGATGTTACCACGAAATTTCCACCACTGAGCCCTTAGATATAGAGATTCTGGAACCACCGTTGAGATCTGATGTTTTCTAATCTACTCTGTGTTTCTTCTTCTCTTTCTGCACTACAGTGTAAGTTCCATGAGAACAGGAACCTTATCCTTTTCCTTACTGAATGGCAAACACCTAACACGAGCTAACACAGAGCTGGTGCTTAATTAAATGAGGCAACAAAGGTGCAAATAAGTGCCTTCGTGGTCGGGTTAGACCTTGAGCAGGGCTCTCCAAAGGCTCTGGATATGTAAAGAAGAGAGGGGATGTCAGCCCAGGGTAACAGCGGAAAGCTTAGCTCCTGGAGGCCTGGGTAGTATCTAAGCTGTATCAACAGGGCCAGGTACCAGCAGGCAAAGGAGGAAAGAAAGGAGAGAGGACGGGAGTAGGCAAGCAGATAGGGATGCAGGAAGAAAGGAGAAGGAGAAAGCCCAGGAATTTCTGCAGAGAGTATGCATTTTGAGAGCCTTGCAAAAAAGGGGTTGACGATGCAGGGAGTTAGACCGTGGAAGATCTAGGAAGTGTGGTCCTGTGAGCCTCTGGTTCTTGACCAGGGAATGTCATGATTCCAGCTGGTGTATAAGGAAAATGTCCCTCGCAGCCTGGTGAATATCAAGGTGGGGGAGTGTGTCCAACTGTCACGTCCCTGGCAAAAACTCTATTTTCAAAACTTCAGAAGCAGCTGGAGGCACATGTTAACATTTCCAAGGCAGAAGCCTCATCATAATGAAACTTCTCACAAAGAGGAGAGAGGCAAAAGGTACATCTGCCAGAAATACAGAGTAAATGATCTTTCCTGCCCAAGAAGAAGGAAAGGAGAGCTCGTTCCACGGAGCCAGCATCTGCTCAATCCTGTTCTGATCTCTGCTCTGGCCTCCAGGTCCGAAGTCCCTGTGACCCGTGGCCTTGACAAGGTAGGTGACACGCTGATCAGTGTGTGGTTTGGGGGCTGTATATTTCCCTGCCCATGAGTGATCATTCACGAAGGATGTGATTCACCAAGCAGCTCTGATTGTGATTTCCTGCATCACCCCTCTGGGAACCCTGACTCATTCACAAGCCATGAGATTGTTTTTAAATGGTTGAAATCTTACAGCAAATTTATACAAACAGAAGTGGGCTGGGCGTGGGATTTACTGATGTACATTGGACTTCCTCATGGACTCAGAGAGTGTCTCTCATAATTGGTCTTATGTGTAATACCTACCTGGAGGCACTATTCCTGCCACGGTTAATGATATGCCTTGGTGGAAAACTTACTATGTGTAGCTGATCCTATGAGGTAGTTAGGTTGGATGACTACACATCTAAGCTGCAAGTTCTTGAAGCATTCACAGTTCACTGTGGAAAAGTTAGCTCTATTCAGCTAGGATTTATTAGAACGGTGTTGGCAAAGAATGTGAAGAAATGAATTCCACCTACTCAGTCTGCAAACTAGGAAACTGATTGGCTGAGGTTAGTTTAAGGAAACTGACACAGCTGAATTATCTGACTCATGGGGCTGGGGTCTTTGGACCCTGGTTGTCACTGAGTTACATACTGGACAAGGAGGGATTGGATGAAACAGAGGTCCCTGCCTTCAGTGAGGTTAAAGAACTTTCAAAGAGGCTGGACAGACACATAAGAGTGTGAACATGAGAAACGAGTGACATGGGTGATAAGTGGAGAGTGTGGAGAAGAGGGTACGAGGGAGGGCAGGAGTAGTCAGGGAGGACTTCCTGGAGGAGATGATGCTTGGTCTGGGCCTTGAAGGAAGGGCAGGATTTGAGAGAAAGGAGTGAAATATGACAGCAGAAAGATGGCAGAGAGCAGCAGCGGTGAAATCTGAAGCAAGCAGGACATGAGCAGAAAGCAAACAGAAGCACACCCACCTCAGAAGAGTGTGATCCACTGAGACCATCGACACTGACACCGCAGCTTGGAGCAATCCCGGACCCCCTGCTGTGCTGGTACATGATTAACAGCCGGCTGTTGCACGCGGGAGCCCTGATTTGTAGCCTCTGCCAGCTGTCATGGTGTAAATACTCCCTCCACAGCTGATTTCTAAGATGCCTGTGTTTAGCAACAGGCTGACAAATTTTCTGAAAATTTAACTATCAGCTCCTGCGGGCAGCCCTAGCACACCTCTGCTTGGGACCCTCTTTGTTTACAAGGATTCTTCTCTCCTAGTCGTTTCACAATAGCTGCCCCTTACTGAGCACTTATGGGTCAGGGTCTACACTAACAGTCAAAGTGCATTATCGCCTTAATTCGTTACAAGAACCCTATGGGTTAATTGTTAACATTTAACATTACCATTGTGCCAATGGGGGGAAAATGATATTTAGAGGTATTAGAAAGCCAAATGCCTGTCACTCTAAAAGTCATACTCTTAACTTTTATACCATACTCTTCCCCCTCCTCTGGCTACCGCTAATATTATCATTCTCTTTATTATCACTCTTGGGTTGTTCCTTTTAATCCTCAGAATGCTCCTGACCCTTTGCTGGAAAAACAAACCAGAGAAATGATTTGCCACTGGAGCCATCTTCAAATACGAGAAACAGTCAGGGAAGTTGCCTAATTTTATCAGAACATTTTATTGCTTAGATTTTCAAACTCATATTTTAATAAAAAGGTTAAGGAGGTAAAACCATTCCTCATCAAGAAAACAACAACATGTGACTAGATAAAATGGAAAAGAAACTTTGACTTTTTCCTTTTCTTAAATTTTACATTTCACAAAGTTTTCAGTGAGAAGTTAGTAGACATATTTGACTGCTGAATTTTTGTCCTCTCAACTCTCCAAGTTATTCTAAGACAGTATCTTTGGCGAGGTTCCCTGGAAACAGGGAGCCTGAAATGGGGATTCTTGGGCAAATGATTTTTTTGACAGAAAAATCTGTAAGGAAGTGAGGGATGCAGGAGAAAGGGCAGAACAAAGAAGTGGTTTCAGCTTTAGCCCAGCCCCAGCCGGATCCTACAGGAAGCTCCAGAGTGGGAATAGCGTCAGAGCGCTGTCTTCCCTTAAGGCAGGAGGACAAAGCTTTTATATCATATCGTTGGCTATGGGACCATAACCTCCCAAACATTTGCCATTGAAGTAGCTCCCATGGACCAAGAGAAATTCTTTAGAGCCATTAACAGCCAACACTCACAACAAGTATGGGATAGATATACCAGTCAGTAAACGGGAACCAGGCAGGGCACTGATAATGTCTATTTCATACAGGTAATGAAACTACACTTCTTAATCAAAAGAGCTTCACTGCTTAAGTACAACATAGAAAGAAAAATATCATATAATGTCACTTATATGTGGAATCTTAAAAAATGATACAAAGGAACTTATTTACAAAACAGAAATACCAAGACATGGAAACAACCTAAATGTCCATCAACAGAGGAGTGGATAAAGAAGATGTGGTACATATATACAATGGAATATTACTCAGCCATAAAAAAGAATGAAATAATGCCATGTGCAGCAACATGGATGGACCTAGAGATTGTCATACTGAATGAAGTAAGTCAGACAGAGAAAGACAAATATATGATATCGCTTATATGTGGAATCTAAAAAAATGGTACAAATTAACTTATTTACAAAACAGAAGTTGAGTCACAGGTGTAGAAAACAAATCTATGGTTACTGGGGGGAAAGGATAAATTGGGAGATTGGGAGTGACGTATACACACTACTATATATAAAATGGATAACTAATAAGGACCTACTATATAGCACAGGGAACTCTACTCAATACTCTGTAATGACCCATATGGGGAAAGGAATATAAAAAAGAGTGTATATATGTATATGTATAACTGATTCACTTTGCTGTACACCTGAAACTAATACAACATTGTAAATCAACTATATTCCAAAAAAAAAAAAAACAGAAATATAGTCACAGACAGAGAAAAGAAACTATGGTTACCAAAGGGGATAGTGGGGAGTGGAGGATAAATCAGGAATTTGGGATTAACATATACACATTATTATATATAAAACAGATAAACAACGAGGACCTACTGTATAGCACAGGGAACTATACTCAATATCTTGTAATAATCTATAATGGAAAATAATCTGAAAAACAATATATATGTGTATAATTTAATCACTGCTGTACACTTGAAACCAACACATTTTAAATTAACTATACTTCAATTTAAAAAAAGAAAAAATGCTTTTTTAAAAAAAAGAACTTTACTTCTGCCTAATCAACCAATCACAGTAATTGTTCAGCATGTTTAGACGCACGGGAAACTTTACAACCCCAATTCCTGCGTTAAGATTTCACATCAGTCAAAACTCAGATGTTGTAAGTGAAACTGCCATGAACGCTCATAGAATTTCTTATGAGGGATTGAACTTCTCTTCATGATTCTAAAGATCTTCCAGGGGAAAAACTATGTCTTATTCATTTATGGGTCCTTGGAGACTAAGACAATACTTGGCAAATAGTAGGTGCTCGATAAATGCATTGATGAACTGGATGCTTAAGACCTCCAGTAAAGTGACCAGCTCATCCCTGTTTGCCCAGAACTATCCAGTTTTAAAATTAAAAGTGGTACATCCTGGGCACCCTCTCAGTCCCAGGCTAAATAGGACAACTTGTCAACCTATCCTTACATCTTTCTCCCTGCTTCTGCATCACGGCTGCGTTCAAATCAATCCAGTCTCTTCATTTTTCCTAAATGTCTCCCAAGACAGAAACGTTTTAAACTCCATGGGTAATACACTCATAGAAACTTCTGCAAAATATCTAATGTAAATGCTCCTGCTGCAATTTAGATCATTTTCACTTTTCTTGTCTCCAATAGAAACATTACCACAACTACCTCCAAAACTTTGATATAGGAAATATTAGCATATATAGTCCTTCCACTCCGCCTTCCTCCTCACCCAATAGGGTAGCCAGTGGCCTTGGGTTGAACCCTGGGTACTTCAAGCTTGAGAAAGGCTGACTACACCTACAGCTCTAGAATTTTTTCTCCTACATCCTCTGTATCAAAATGTACCTGTCCTGTGTCACAGTGTCCCAGTTAGATAGTAATTATTTGGTCCTCAAAATAACAAAATGGGGGCTTCCCTGGTGGCGCAGTGGTTGAGAGTCCGCCTGCCGATGCAGGGGACGCGGGTTCGTGCCCCGGTCCGGGAAGATCCCACATGCCGCGGAGCGGCTGCGCCCGTGAGCCATGGCCGCTGAGCCTGCACGTCCGGAGCCTGTGTTCCGCAACGGGAGAGGCCACAACAGTGAGAGGCCCGCGTACCGCAAAAGTAAATAAATAAATAAATAAATATTAAAAAATGATCAACCTAGTTAAAATAGAAGTGTAAGCACTGGGGCAGCTTTTTGTCCAGCATTAGACCCTGAAACTATCCTCAACTAACAGGGACTCTTGGTGTGTGTAACGATATTAACTCAGTCCAAACAATGTTAAGGAATGAATGAATTGATATGATGATGAGGTGGGGATTATTGGTTCACAGAACCCAAGCTCTCCTCTGTTTTGCTGTCGTCTTTCAATTCCAAATGAACTCTCTTAATGAAGGGGGAAATACACCACCGGTGGGTCATCATCCTTGCTACCCACGGGTACAAGAATACATACCCCCTCCTTCAATAATCCATACATCAAATGTCTCACAGGGACTCGGGTTGTCCCCACTGGGTATGTGCTTGTCCTGAACCAGTCATTCTGGCTGAAGATAGCAGGATCCTCTGATTGACCAAGTTGGGGTCACTTGCCTCCCCAGGTCTGATAAAGAGAAGGGGAGAGGAAGAAGGGAAGGATTAGGTGTGGGACTGACAAAAACTAAAGCGGTGAAAACCACAGCCATCCAGCTTCACACTTCACCTACCCACAGGGCTCTGCCTCATCGCCATCCTTATTTCATCATAAAATACTCTGGCTAGGGACTTCCCTTGTGGCGCAATGGTTAGGACTCTGTGCTCCCAATGCAGGGGGCCCGGGTTCCATCCCTGGTCTGGGAACTAGATCCCACATGTATGCCGCAACTAAGAGTTCGCATGCCACAACTAAGGAGCCCGCCTGCCACAACTAAAGACCCAGTGCAACCAAATAAATAAATAAATATTAAAAATATATATATATACTTTGGCTAAGGCCCTGGAGCCCTATGTAGAATCCCTTGGGGGAATGGGGTAAAAATGTGCTATTAAAAATAATAATAACTGTCTGTGAAGAATTTTAAAAGTCAAATAAATACAACAGTTTAGGTAACATGCCCCAAACATGGGTAAAGTTTTGCTTAAAAGTGGGAGGTTTTGCTGGGGCAGCTCAGGGAAGTTTACAGGTGGTTTCGCAAAGCTTTCGCTGGTTGATGCCAGAAAGACCTTCCTCCGCCCAGCTGTATTCTCCATTTATTCAGAGCCCTCGGTAGCAACTTCACTCTCTAATTGCCTGTAGTTACTCATTACGTCTCAGCAGCAAGACTTGGGGATACCAAGAAGCCAGCTCACCCAGAGGCCTTTGGTGTTTTTAACGTTTGGGCCAAAAAGAGAAATTTCCTAAGGAAAGTTACCACTTAGACTTCGGTGGGCTAAAGAGCTCTGGTTTGGAAACATTTCCAGGCAATCCAACTTTGAAGTCTCTGACGTTCACAGAAGAACCTTAGAGCAGCAGCGCACACAGAAATGAGATTTAACAATCCTTTGCACTTATTCTTGAGCATGGCACAGACTACAAAGTAAGCTGGCCAACCAGTTAGGGGAATTCAATTCTATGGACGTGAATTGAGCTCCATTTCAGTGAGGATGTTTCAGCTGCAAATAACAGCTGAAAGAGCCAATTAAAATTGGCTTTAAATAGTAGGAATTAATCACCTCACATAACAAGAAGTTGGACAGAGGCAGGTTCACAAGTTAGTTAATCTAGCAGTTAAACAACACCAGAAATGTTGGTTGGATTTTTTGAGATTCCCATGGAAATATAGGCATGATTTCAAGATGGCTACTACAGCTTCAAACATAACATTCTCCCACAATACCATCCAAAGGTAGGAAAGAAGGTGGGATTTGTCCAAGAGCATATGCCTTTCTCTTTCTCTAGAATAGGAAATATTTTCCACAATTCCTTGCAACAGACTTTCTCTTACATCTCTCTGGGGAGAATTGGATTGCATAACCATTCCTAACCCAATAAGCCAGGAAAAAGGAATATGATGGCCATTAATGCTTTGTACCAATCGTATTCATTTCTTACATACACACACTACCAAATGCAAAATAGCTAGCTAGTGGGAAGCAGCCGCATAGCACAGGGAGATCAGCTCGGTGCCTTGTGACCACCTAGAGCGGTGGGACAGGGAGGGTGGGAGGGAGACGCAAGAGGAAGGAGATATGGGGATATTTGTATACGTATAGCTGATTCACTTTGTTATAAAGCAGAAACTAACACACCATTGTAAAGCAATTATACTCCAATAAAGATGTTTAAAAAAAAAAACAAGAAGAGATAGTCCAAACGATTTTACTGTCATAAAAATTGCTTGAAATAACTGGTTACTTAATGGATGTTTAGAAATCTTAATAAACACGGATTTCTATTCTAGTGGTACACTCATTTGGAAGCTGGCTACCTTCTTCAGCAGGCAGGAGAAAAAGAGCTAAGGCGCTCTTCATAGGGCCTGTTTGTGTCTTTAAGGCTCTACACACGAGTGAGCGCTTATTCTTTGGGAAATCTTGAGGCACATTAGTTAATGGGAAAGATTATGAAGGTAGAATAGATGAGGAGACTAAGTAAAGGCAAAAACTTTTCCCCCCAACTTGCTTTACATTTTATAGCATTAAACTGAAGGAAAGCAACACTCATTACATCTTCATTTCCTGTGGGACAATCCAGTTCAGCTAATTATCATTAAGGTTTAACTGGAAATTCAATACATTGCACAAATGTGCCCATTTACGTACTATCATGTCAGCCAGTACCGAAATTAAGCTGTAGTTACAAGGAGTCGATGATACCCTGGTTCTCTTCCAGGGACATTTCAAAAGCGATGCGTGAAGCTCCACAGCCCAAGCACAATAGAATAAATCTCGCAGAGGGCTATGGTCTTGTTACCACGCTGGCTTTCTCTCGGGGCTAAGGTGCTGCAGGAGAGGGAATCCCAGACTCCCTCATTCTAAAGAAATTGAGCAATTCCTGTTTTTTTTTTTTTTAACATCTTTATTGGAGTATAATTGCTTTACAATGGTGTGTTAGTTTCTGCTTTGTAACAAAGTGAATCAGTTATACATATACATATGTTCCCATATCTCTTCCCTCTTGCGTCTCCCTCCCTCCCACCCTCCCTATCCCACCCCTCCAGGCTGTCACAAAGCACCGAGCTGATCTCCCTGTGCCATGCGGCTGCTTCCCACTAGCTATCTACCTTACGTTTGGTAGTGTATATATGTCCATGCCTCTCTCTCGCTTTGTCACAGCTTACCCTTCCCCCTCCCCA
>NW_021703780.1:91694427-91796957 GCF_005190385.1 Monodon monoceros | reverse complement strand
TCTTGCGTCTCCCTCCCTCCCACCCTCCCTATCCCACCCCTCCAGGCTGTCACAAAGCACCGAGCTGATCTCCCTGTGCCATGCGGCTGCTTCCCACTAGCTATCTACCTTACGTTTGGTAGTGTATATATGTCCATGCCTCTCTCTCGCTTTGTCACAGCTCACCCTTCCCCCTCCCCATATCCTCAAGTCCGTTCTCCAGTAGGTCTGTGTCTTTATTCCTGTCTTACCCCTAGGTTCTTCATGACATTTTTTTTCCTTAAATTCCATATATATGTGTTAGCATACGGTATTTGTCTTTCTCTTTCTGACTTACTTCACTCTGTATGACAGACTCTAGGTCCATCCACCTCATTACAAATAGCTCAATTTCGTTTCTTGTTATGGCTGAGTAATATTCCATTGTATATATGTGCCACATCTTCTTTATCCATTCATCCAATGATGGACACTTAGGTTGTTTCCATCTCCACGCTATTGTAAATAGAGCTGCAATGAACATTTTGGTACATGACTCTTTTTGAATTATGGTTTTCTCAGGGTATATGCCCAGTAGTGGGATTGCTGGGTCATATGGTAGTTCTATTTGTAGATTTTTAAGGAACCTCCATACTGTTCTCCATAGTGGCTGTACGACTTCACGTTCCCACCAGCAGTGCAAGAGTGTTCCCTTTTCTCCACACCCTCTCCAGCATTTACTGTTTCTAGATTTTTTGTTGATGGCCATTCTGACTGGTATGAGATGATATCTCATTGTGTACCTATACACTAATGATGAAAAATCTGAAAGTGAAATCAAGAAAACACTCCCATTTACCATTGCAACAAAAAGAATAAAATATCTAGGAATAAACCTACCTAAGGAGACGAAAGACCTGTATGCAGAAAATTAGAAGACACTGATGAAAGAAATTAAAGATGATACAAATAGATGGAGAGATATACCATGTTCTTGGATTGGAAGAATCAACATTCTGAAAATGACTCCACTACCCAAAGCAATCTACAGATTCAATGCAATCCCTATCAAAGTACCACTGGCATTTTTCACAGAACTAGAACAAAAATTTCACAATTTGTATGGAGCAATTCCTGTTTGCTTCCAAAGAGCGACATGACTTTTTGTGTGACTTGTCAGGAAAAAATATGTAAGGCAGACCAGCCAGTCTCACTGCAGGGTAGAGAAAGGAGAACCTGCAGGGAGAGGACTGGAGCCAGCGTACAGCTGGGGGCTCTAGGAATGAACAATATTTTAGAAACAGAGGGAATGAGAGATGATGTTCACACTCCCCACTCCCCTAACACCCCCGTACACACATCCCAGGCTGCAGTGACTCTGCACGCAACAGGCCAGGCCATTCCCACTGCCTGGGATGCCCTTCCATCTTCTCTCTTTGCAAACCCCAAACTCCTGGCTCTGGGAACCTGAGCGAGACATTGATCCAGTGAAAGTGATGTCATCACTACTCGACTGACTTAATGTGAGGATTAAATATGATATTGTGTTCATGTATCTAGTACATTGCCTAGAGTACAACCATAACCAATAAATCTTTATATTAATATCAGTAAAAATAATTAAAACTTATAGAGAGCTTACCATGTGCCAGGCACTGTTCAAAGAGCTTTACATTACTAATGTATTTAATATCGAATAATTAATCACCAGGGAGATGCAAATCCAAACCACAATGAGATATCACCTCACACCTGTTACGATGTCGAGTATCAAAAAAGAAATGGGGAAACATTCTAGGCAGAGAGAAATCATACGCAAATGGCCTGGGGTAGGACAAGTCAGTTTGTATATGAAGAACTGAAAAGGGCCAGTGGGGCTGGCAGGGACAAGGAAGAGCTTTGCAGAACATGGATTCTGGAGAGTAAAGTAGGGACCAGGCACGCAGGGTCTCCCAAGCCGGGTTAAGGAGTTTTATCTGCCCTAACCATTGACGAGCTCTATTCAGTCTTGGTTTCCAGTGGCTGGTCATTTACACTTAGCCCATTCCATTTTTGTTAGAAAATTCTCCTTCGCATTGGGTTGGAATCACTGTTCCTTTCGCTTCCAGCTCTAGACTCCATCCCCTGGAGCCCTACAGAGAAAACCTACTGCTTATACTACCGTCTCTCCATACCACACTCTCTCTGACTCTCATGCTCCTGGGTTTAACCCAGCCCCATAGGATAAGGATTTTAAGATCCTTTTCCATCACTGTTGCCTTCTGTGGGATACACATTACTTTGTCAGCATCCTTCCTCAGATACGATGCTCAGAACCAAACACTTGAGGTTGGACCAAGGCAGAGAAGGGCTTTCACCACCCTTGTTTAGGATACTTAGCTTCTACTGAGGCGACGTTAAGATGAAGTGCTTTTTTGAAAGCCACCTCACACCACTGACTCATAATAAGCTTGCCGTCAACTAAAACCTTTAAGTCTATTTCTCCTAAGCTGGTATTAAACCAGGTGTTTCTCATCCAATATGCATGTAGGCATTTATTTTTAATTTATACCTTGTTTATTTCTAAAAATGACTCAGCCTGGAAACAGAACACAAGTATACATCTGCAGTTAAAAGAAAGCTCTAAGGGAGAGTCGAAATGTTACATTTTTCATTCTGAGTTTAAGTGCAGATAGCTACATACAGTTGGTCCTCCTCTCAGTCAAAAATCTGCGTGTAACTTACAGTCGTCCCTCCTTATCTGAGGTTTTGCACCCACAGATTCAACCAACCATGGATCGTTGTAGGACCGTACTGAAAAAAATCCGCATAGAAGTGTATCCAAGCAGTTCAAACCCGTGTTGATCAAGGGTCCACTGTATACCCCTATTTAATTTCATCCTATTAATTTAGAATGCTTGGTGCTGTTTTTCCAGATCTCTTTCTCTTCTTTGAGATGTAAGCCACTCTCAGCGACAGATCATCCGCCACTTTGCTGTTCGCCGTTCTTACATAGCTCCATCTTGCATTTCCATCCCATCACTTACTAGCTGTGTGACTTTGGGCTGCTTCATGAACCTCTCTGTACCCCACTTTCCTCATTTGCAGAGTAGTGCCCACTTCACACAGGTATTGTGAGGATTAAATAAAGAAACTAATGGGGTTTCTCCACACTTTCTTGCCCCACTTGCTGGCTGCCTGACGGGGACTCTGGGTCCTAAGAGGTGGTAAGGCCCTGAGTCACTCCATGGAGAAAAACCACCCGCCAGTCAGGAATACCTGCATCGGACTGCCATGTGAGAGACAGATAAGCTCTTATTACACCAGGACAATTAACAGTAGGTAGGGGTTGCCTACATCCACTGTCCATTCTTCCCCAACTCTAAATGGCACTCCCTGCTTTCTGAATTCAGAGGGAGAAGACAGGGCTAGGATCTGTCCTGGGCCTGTTTGTCCCCAGGTCCCCCCTTCCCTACCCCCTTGCTCTGTTCTACATCACACTGAAGACTACAGGCTGTGCTTTCCAGGCCCCCACTTTGGCTTAGTTCTTGTGGCTTGGTCCAACGGGAAGTGTTGGCAAGACACTGAAAGGCAGGAAGAGAGAGCTGCAGGGTGTTTCTCCCGAGCATCTCTGGCAGTGCCTGCGTTGCCCTCATGCCTCTCGCTCACTCCGGACAAGCCCTCCACGGTTCCAGCTTCCTCAAGTGACCGGATCACTGGGCTCCAGCTGAACTATCCCCTCCCTTTGTCCCTCCAGCCTCGGAGCGCTGGCGTCTTCCTACGACTCTGGTCTCTGGTTGCCTCACTGCCCCCTGCTTCACATCCGTGGTGCTGCCACCACCTATGCATCCAGCTGTCTCCATGAAAAACCTTCTGTGTTAATTATTCAAGCGACTTCCATTCTGTGGCTAAATCAATACCTAACAAAAGGAATCATCACTCTTCACATCACAATTAATGAGACACTTGCTAATAATGAGTTTGATAACGTGATGTTTCATCTCTGATTCAGTAAATGGAATATGCACCTCAAACAGCCAACAACTCTTGGTCCCCATGAGTTTCAGGTGGGCTTGGGGGTGTGTTATTTGCTTGAATTTAGGCAGATGCTAGGATGCATCATTTTAAAATTCCTTTGCCTCCCCTGATCCAAAGGTAATCTTGAGACACTTTTAAGAGCCTCCTAACTTGTCTCTCTGCTCCTACTTTGGACTCTTCAATAATCTATTTTTGAGAAGCAGCCAGAATGGTGCCTTTAAAAACGCAAATCTGATCACATCAGTCCCTGCTTAAGCCTGCTAACGGCTGCCCCTTGTGCTTGGAATAAAATCCAAACATCTCCCCACAGACTACACGGCACTGTGTCATTTGCTGCCTGCCTGTCTCTCCGTCCAAACCTCCCACCCCCGCCCTGCCCTGGCCCCTTCTGCTTTAGTCCCGTTGCTTCTTTCTGTTCATCACATTCCCGTCTTATTTCTGCTCATATATTCCTTCTGCTCCTAAGAATTTAGTGTGGCTCTCTCCTCTTGTCATTCAAATCCGACCTAAATTACATCTCTACCCTTCGGTCATTTTCTATCTTTTCAACTTGGTTTTTATCCCCCACAGCACCACTAGTTAACAAAACTTAGCTGGTTCGCGCATTTGCTTACGTGAGCGCATGACCACACCACCTTATTCCCCCGCTGTTCTCCAACCATTTAGAAATTCAACGCACGTAGATATATTTTGAATAAATGACCAAATCTTCATTTCTCAGATAAGGGGTCTGAAGCCCGTTAATGTTAAGTGACACGTGTATGATCTCCCACCCCAAGATCTGATGCCTTACCTTCCTGGACCCTTTGTCCTGCTGGTCCAAACACACCCACCTTCTATACCAGACCCTCCAAGGCCATAGAACCAAGAATTTAGACACTGGACAAGAGATTGCCCCATCCTTAGACTCTCCTGTGGCATATTTGTTTAATAACACAGCTGCCTCTTAGCATTCTATATCTCAGTGAGGTTTCGCCTTATGAAAACCAAGTAAACAACCACTATTGATTCCACATTGCTTTTCTTTATGAATATATTCATTGCCGAGATGTGTTTTCTCCCGGTTATAGATCCTCGTATAAATGAATACATGTTTGTCTCTATCTACAAATGTTTAAATAATACCTCCTTCTCCCACTCGCTTTCAGTTGCCCTTGGCAATTGGCTGTTGAACTTTTACCTGGCTGAAAGATTCACCACAGTACTATATTCTGTTCAAAGATATTTCCCTAGAGGCTCTGGAGGCTCTTGCTATAATTTGACATTAAAAATAAATAACAAAGACTCCCTCAACCGGCTCTGGGATCCTACCCACCCCAGATGAGCTCCAAGCTCACACCAAGAATCTAAAAGGTCTTAAAGAGCTCTCAGCCTCTTTTTCAGGGAGGAGGAAAAAACTAAAAGAGGTATATGTTACACATGCTGGCGGCCAGGCTAACAGAGAGCAGTGCTGTCGCATTTCATCTGCCAAAGGCAGAGAGAAAGGCCTGAACATGGACTTCAAGATCAAGTGCAGCTTGTGGGACTGAACTCTGAAGACATTCCTCGGGGCGGCTAGGAGAAAATGTCTAAAGGAATCATACCTTCCCAGGCTGAAAATTAGGACACACAAGCATAGAACAGAATTTTTCTTTCTTCCTTGTTCTTGCTTTGCTTGTCTTGGTGAGTACATATATGTCTGTGTATATGTGTGTGTTGATTCTGTATATGAAGAAGCCGGGAAAATTTAGAATTAGCCTCCAAATATTGGATTCTCCACACCTGAGATGGATTATTTTCACGGTGATAACTGGAAAAGAACATTTTAAAACAGGATTACCTCAAAAAATGTTATATATACACTGTTTTGTCTACCTTTAACTCAGTTCCTAAAAGAGACAAAAAAGTTTACATGTCTTACCAAAAAAACATTTTTCCATGGTTCACTCTGCCTACAAACTACAGTGGAATATTCTCAGGCCGAAATTCAAAATTCTCTCTTCTATATGTCTAACCTTATCCCCTTTTATAACTGTATTAGTCAGCACAGGCTAAGCCATGCTGAGGTAAGAAATAACCCCGCAGATCACAGCCTTGGCAGAGGGATCTTTCTTGCTTAAGCTACATATCCAGCCAAGATCCCCAGGAGACTCTACTCCACAAAGTGACTCAGCCTCTCAGGCCAATGAAGGCTCCATGACCTTGCAACAGTACATCTAGAACACAAGTCTGCCCTGGACGTCACCACTGCAGGGGAGGAGAGGCTGGAGGATTACGTAAAGTTTTCTCAATGCCTGAGTCCAGAAGTGACACATGTCCCTTCTCCTCACGTTTCTTGGGCTTGAATTAGTCATGTGGCCTCACTTCACTGCACAGAGGGCTGGGGAATATTGAGGAGCAAATGCAGTGTTGGGTGAGTATTACTGGCTCTGCACCCAATCCCTCCAGCCCTTAAAAAGAACTGACCACTTACTTAAAAGCCACTTAGGCCACGGCAGTGAGAGGCCCACGTACCGCAAAAAAAAAAAAAAAAAAAGAAAATAGCCACTTAGAATCTCAGACAGAACTGGGTTCAGGTTCATTTCCCAGTTCTACTTAATTACTTGCATGACTTGCAGTGAGATATATTTTACCTCTTTAAGCCACGGTTTCTTCATGCATAAAATGGCAAGAAGAACACATATGTTATCAGGTTTTTCTTAGAATTAAGTGAGCAGATTCACGTCAACTACTCAGAACAGTGTCTAACACCTAAGTTCTCAACACATCAAGGTATTTATGATGAGAATGAAGACGATTCCACATTCTTAAGGTGTCTTTAAGAATTCATTGCTCCAGGTCCTTCTCATCTCCAGAGCCCCAGTGCTAGTATAGTATCTGATGTATGCTGGATGGTCAGAAATTTTAAATAAATGTTAACTTAGGCAGCTGCCATCGCAATACTTTTCGATTATTCTCCCCAGTAAGCCATAGCTGTCGCTACTGCTGCTTCCTCAACCAGAACGCCCTGCTCAAGTCCATCTGCCTTTTCAATCTATTCATCCTTCACGCCCACCTTTGTCAGGTCATTCCCATCCTACATGCATCCATTTCTCTTATCTTAATATTTCTACTTTTCTCATCATCAAAAACACACACCAATTGTTTGGCTATATCACACTCAACACCTTGATTTTCCAACATGACTGTCCATCTAAGTAGGGACTGTGTATTTTGTACTCCCAGCAACGATTCATAACAACAATAATGAAATGCTATTATTTTGAGCATCAATAAACCAATTATGATACAACAACACTTCTCAAGTTTTAGCATGCCTCGGGGCCACCTGGAGGACGTGTTAAAATACGGATCACTGGGTCCTACCCCCAGAGTCTCTGACTCAGGATATCTGGGATTGGGCCTGAGCATCTGCATTTCTAACAGGTTACCAGGTGATGTTCATGCTGCTGGTGCAGGGGCCATACTTTGAGAGCCACTGTTACACAAGACATTTCACATCTGTCCTTATACTGAATCCTCACAACCAGCCTTTAAGGTAGACATGGCTGCCTCATGTCAATATATACAAATGGCACACAGGGCTGAAATAACTAGGCCAAGTTTACCCTATTGGTAAGTAGCAGATGCAAGAAAAGTGACTCAGCACCAGCTGAACCTTTTCTCTCCACCGCGTGGATGACTGTGACTATGGCTTACATCCCGATAGACAAGAGTTCATTACTTGTTGAAATGAAAGGTCCACTTTCCCTTTGCATTAAACTTTTGACCACATTCTAAAACCCAGAGTCCAGGAACATTCGAGTATTTGTTGCTTAAGGAAGTTTGCTCCAGCTCAAGATAAGGATGAATCTTTCCTAATAACTGAAGACCTAAATCAGAAGCATTATATAATAACAGCAAGAGATACAAAACAACGATGACACGAGAGCTGCAGCCACCCCCCAGTGGGGCTGACATAAGACCCCATTCCTCTCTGAGGCACTGCTGAGTCTATCCTCTGGGAATTCTGCCTTTCCTCAGGGCTTGCCTTTATGTTTCAGTTGACATTTTGACTATTTCCTAAGACATTCGGTGAAAAAAGTAAAAATAAGCTGAAGGAGTACAGCTCTTCCCCAGAGCAGCATCTGGGTAGGCTTAGCACCCAAAACGTCCTGAGAAACCAGGCTTCGAAAGTTTTTTACTGTGACTACATTGCCCTCTAGGGGCCATTGGTTTCCAGGCAGAGGGACAGCGCCATTGCTTCTCTGCCAGGATAAATCCACGTGAGGTCTAAACTTGGGGCAACCCAAGGGACGTGGTAGCATTTGGAGAGATGTGTACCTTGAGAACACGAAAAGCAAGACTGGTAGTAACCTATATGACCCTCCCCACTTCCAATTTCCTCTTTCCACAAAAAACCTAGACTCCTAGAATGTGACTATCCTAGTGTAGTCTGATTATCAGGCCATACCCAGAACCCTGTGCTCAAGTACAGATGAGACAAAAGCAAATATAAATGCATGGGACATGTGAGAAAAAAAAAAATGATCGTGAGACTCAAAACCATGCAACAGAGTTAAAGGAATGATATTTAGTTGGGAGAAAACTCAAGACACTGCAGGCCTCTTCAAATATGTCAAAGGTTGGCAGCATTTCTAAAACGGTGCCTTGCAAGATGAAAAACGGTATTCCCCAAAGAAGGGCTCTGAGTGCAAATACATCTGAGGAACTTGGGTAAAACAAAATCCAACAGGTTTCTTTAAGGCAGGACCTCTCAGAACCTTTAATATAGAAAAGGCCTTGTGAATCTCTAAGAGGGCACAAGTACAGTGTGTTTGCCGAACTTATTTAGTGAGAAGCTCTTTTCCTCTAGGAATACCTTTCAACTTTTCACAGGATATTGAGTTTACCTCGAATACACATTAGGATTCACAGACATTTACAGGATACTAGTTTTACTATGTCCAAATCTGGACAAACTTGAGGATAATTGTGCTAGAGGACCAAGGTTTGTTCTGCGTTTTATTGTCCCCAGGGGACAATAAAAATAAAATAAGTTGCTAGAGCACTTTACAGTTTACCAAGCACCCCTTATCACTCTTTCGTTTAATCCTCACAGCAATCCTGGGAGGTTTGCCAACCAGCAACCCTGTTATTAAAAATTAACAGACCTGAGTCTCGAATTAAAGTTATCTCACTCACAGTTTAATGGTGTTTCTTCTGAGCCAAAGGAAGAATGAAGCTAGCAAATTCTCCATCCCTGCAAATATTTTAGCACTATCTAAAGTCTACTTAATAGTTATAACTGCTAGCTTTTATTAAATTATAACTTCCTATGCTAAGCTCATCTCATCAACTCTCACAAAAATTCTGAGGTGTAGATTATCATTATACTCATTTCCCAGATGAGGAAATTGATGTTTAGAAAGGTTAAATGACCCGCCCTGGGTCACACGGTCAGATTTACTTTAATCCAGATCCGCATGTCTAAGCATTTGACCCGTTTCATGGAAGCTCTAAGTGTTAAAAGGGCCATTGGCGGCATCTGAAGTTGCAATGCACTCCGAGAGTCTACATCGCAGGACAGGTTACACTGTCTGTGCCTCTGCCTATTCCCTTCCCTTCTCCCCTCCCCTCCCCTCCCCCTCCTCCAGCCTTACAAGCAGGCTCATTAGTTCCAGAAGAATACCTGCCATAAACAAACAATGCTGGTATCTCTAATTATCTATCCCAAGATGGTTTGCAAATGGTGTGGTCTCCCATATAACTCTTTGTGTGTGTGTAATCTCTGGTGAACAAGTTAAAGTTACTTTGGGGGACTGAATACAGAATGAAGCACCTGCTACTAATTCCTTCACATTGTGAAAATCACTTCGCCTCAGGCCTCAATTTCCTTATCTATAAATGAGAAGGTTAGAGCATATCAATGTTTTCACACTGTGTTCTGAAGCAAACGCGCAGGTTGTCCATGTGCAGCACCTGCATGCCTGCACGCAGCAGCCCTGCCCTCCAGGAACCCCAGGGGCTCCTTGGAAGTAATTTCAGGCTAGTGGAGGGAGGGGACCAGTTAGCAGCCTCAGCTTCAATCAGCATTTCTGCTTTATCTGCCTCATATATTGCACTTCTGCATAAATTCTGTGAGTTTTATAAAGCTAAAAAGCCTTGAAAACCAACTCATGGCACAAAGGCTGATTCCACTGTTAATACCCCTGTTTGATGACTCTGTGTCCTAACACCAGAAGTCTCAGCAGGTGCGGTCATTCCCAGCAGCCACTCTGGGTTCAGGGTCAGAAAGTGTGCTTCCCGCTCGCTGGCTGTACTCTCTCAGGGATGGGTGACCTGAGTGTATGTAGGAAGTAAGGGAGCGTGTCGCAACACCCAGGGATTCGAGGAGTGGGAGAAGGGAGTACCACACTCCTGCCTAAGAGAATCACATTCCATTTGTTCTCTTATGCTTATCAAGCAGTTATAGAATTCCCCCCTCATTAAACCTTCTAAATTTATTCCTCTTCTTCACCATTCAGAGCTACATGACACTTGGTGCTGTCACAGACTGTCTGAATTGAGGAATCCCACATTGCTCTTTATTTTTAGCCTCCTTTGCTTACGTTTTCATTTCAGTTCTCAGCTGGGAGTTTTCTCTCCTTTGCAGTCTGAAATTGGCAAGATCTGGGTTTGGGGGCATCAGGTTTTAAACCTGACAATCTTCTTTGGCTGAAACCTTTGTGGCTGAGCCATGACAGCCCTGCTAAGTGACTTGGTAAACATATGTTAGACACCTACTATTTACTCTGTGCAAGTCCCTTTTCTGGAACTCTAGAGGTTTCAAGAATGAATCCGATACAGATCCCGCCTTTAAAGACTTAAGAGCAAAGATGGGGGTGGAGGGAGTGATGAGGGAATGCATGAGCTTCCTTCCAATAAAGTTGGAAATCTCCCCCCTACAACCTACAAGAATGTGGTTAGTGAGAGACAATCTTCCTGGAGGATAATCAGTGACATTAAACAGAAAACCAAGGCCTGCTACTCCAGGAGGCTTGTGGTTCTTACCCCACTAGGAAGCACGATGCAGAAATCATCTCAAGACATTCTTTGCAGACAGCCCATCTCTGCAAGACTCTCCCTTATGCATGGGGGAGGGCGGTTTTTGATAGAATTATGCCTTAGGTGACTGTGCAGAAAAGAGTTTAACATAGGAGGCCTGGGACTGCTATCCTCAGAAAGACCTGTTTGCAAAGGTGGTCCTCAGCTGGCGTCTGGGAACATGGATTTCAGGAGGGTTCCCACCAATCCCTACCCGATGAGAGTGGCCCACTGTGCCTCAAGAGTTGGTACAAGCAATGTCGTTTATGCTGTACATTTGCTTTCCTTTGGGGAGCCTGGGATTTTCATATGTTCGGGCCATACAAGACCCGCCCCCAGTGGACACCCTGGGCACTGAGTGTCTAACGAGCTTCCCTGGTGGACAACATCCACACATGGGTCGAAACTCAAAGCTGGAGGAATTAAGCGTGTCCTGCGCGACTCCACAGGAAGAGGACTCTTGGCAGTTTGTGCCTGCTTTCCTCCAGACTCCACTCCACGTGCCTTTTCCTTGGGCTGATTTTGCTTTGTCTCCTTTCGCTGTACTAAATCTTACATGTAAATACGACTTTATGCTGAGTCCTGAGAGGTCTTCTTGCGAATCAGTGAAACTCGGGGACCCATAACAGTGACCCTATCTAACATGCCAAAATTCACTGACAGCTCTGAACCTCTGTCCTGATGTATTGCCTGGAAATGTGTCCCACCCCCCCCCATACACACACATGCACATATTCTCTTTGTCAGCCTAGTCAGGATCAGTCTGGTTCCCGGTATCACATACCTTCCCATGGCTGAGGCCTCTTGTCCGTCACCAGAAGGCTCAGGCTACTCCCAAGATCTAAAGCCAATCCTTCCCCTGACCAGGGGAAAGTTTAAGTCTCCGGTTCAAGCAGTCACAAGGTTCAGCAGAAAGCTCTTCTTGCCGCTAATCGTACTCTGGCTTTATATACCGACTACTCCAAAGACCCAAGCTCTACTCTGTCACTTCAGCTTGTCACTGAAACTCTGCTTCATAATATCCCTCTAGGACCCTGCTCTGATCGTCGTACTGACCAGCACCACCAGCTCACTCTGTGTCTCTGACGACTCTACATTGTATAAGCGTTCCAACAGACTTGGACGCAAAAAAACCCCAAAACAAAACCAGTAGAAATACATCAAAACAAACTAAGGAGCAACGTCCACACTGGCCTTAAATGATTCACTTGGTTGGATTATTACTCATACATTTTAGCTTGAATGGTTGCGATGGTGTCGCTGGCTTCTCCGGAAGAGGAAGCACGTTTGGATTTAAAGCACCCTGTTCTACAACACACAGTTTCTAAAATGACTACTTAGAGGTTAGCATGCAATAACCCGATCATATAGAATTGTCAGGAGGTGAGATGCAGCGAAGAACGTAGTCTTTGGTCTTCTGTACCCCCCTTATTCTGTATGACAGTCAGAACTGTCAATAATCCATGAACATAAAAACCAGATTATTTATCTAGGATCTAACAAAAAAATGCTAAAAATTCTATTTCCTTTATGCACTGTGATAAATGTGGTAGTGAATAAAGGGAAAAAAGGAATAAGCAAAGATAGAAAGATAGGTACAGAGGTTGTGACATTAGCAAAATTGTGACCAGCACTAAGTATACATGTGAACTGAAAGATCTCGAGAATGACAATAATAGATTCTAAACAGCAAGAGAACAGAGATCATTTCTTTTCCTTGGCGGATCATTACTACCTGAACTTCTACTTCATTACTTCGATTATTCAGTGCTAGGAACTAAGCTAGATTTTTTTCTTCCTTCTAAGTGATCCTGAATTTTAAATATTCTGCCAGCTAATCTATCACACACAGACATCGAAACTCAATTCTTATTTGGGACGTGGGCTTACAATAACGCTTTGTTAAATCTACCTATTTTGACAATGAAATTAAATATGTCTGTATATATGTACTCAAATATATATATTTAATATAAATCAATGTAAATTCAAATACATATTCAGATGTGTATTTCATACATCAAATATTGATGAAACACATATTAAATCACTATTTCAAAAGCAACTCTAATGATAGTAGACTCTAAAACATGTTAGTGAGTTTCCTTCATGCACTGACTATTTGACTAAAACATTTCTTTTAATTCATCCCGATCCACAGTCCAGCGTCATAACCCCAGACCCTACACATCATTTAGGGATTAAAGGTAACTTAGTTTCAAGAACTCCAGAGCACCTTCTCTTTGCTGTTAGTTAAGTCCCATTTACAGGTGAATTTTTCACCTTTCTGAGCAGTTTGAGCTCAGGAAAAGAACATCCTTGCTTTGTGGTTTCAGCACACATCCAATCAGCAGCCAGAAAGATTCTTCCCACTCCCTCCAGCTTTCTGCTAGAATCTACTCTACCTAGTTTTTCCCTTTGGAGCAGAAAAATAAACAAAACATCTCTCTCTTTAGGCAAGGCCTTCTTTATCCGTATCAGAAGGTGGTACTTCCCCCTTCTTATTATTTGCATAGGAGCTCAGTCTAATGCCAATCCCAGTATCTTCCCTAACTCCCTTCTTTAAAAATAGTTTAATCTGAACATAACTCTGAGGTGCTGCATTAGCTCAGGACCTTTGGTTTTACTTAAAACCTGTTTCAAATATAAAATGTTTCAGGACTTCCCTGGTGACGCAGTGGTTAAGAATCCACCTGCCAACGCAGGGAACACGGGTTTGATCGCTGGTCCGGAAAGATCCCACATGCCGCAGAGCAACTAATCCCATGTACCGCAACTACTGAGTCTGCGCTCTAGAGCCCGCGAGCCGCAACTACTGAGCCCGCATGCCACAACTACTGAAGCCCACACACCTGGAGCCCGTGCTCCACAACAAGAGAAGCCACCGCAATGAGAAGCCTGCGCACCGCAACAAAGAGTAGCCCCCGCTCGCCGCAACTAGAAAAAGCCCACGTGCAGCAACGAAGACCCAACGCAGCCATAAATTACTTACTTAATTAATTAATTATTTTTAAAAAATGAAAATAAAAGACACCCAAGCCCTCCTCCTTTCTTCCCCTACATCTATCATGCTCAATCATTTATTCACTTATTAAATTAAAAAACAATTAAGCAGGTACTATGTGCCAGCAGGAGAAAGAGTGGTAAACAGACCAACAGCATCCTTGCGCTCATAGAGCTTTCACTGAGCAGTCACCCCAGAATGACCAGGAATTTGCCCGGAACTGGTTTCTGCAGCCTGTAAAGGGACTTGTAATAAGAGATGGGAACGTGTTGCCTGGAAAATTCCATCCAGCTAAATAGATGGATTTGAAGCTCACCTCACAGTTCCCCCAGGCCCCCCAAATGCCATAAGTGGTAATAGAAATTTCCACGTTCCCATGATAGAGGATATCCTACCTCACACCTAGTACAAAGCCCCCTTGGTGAAGTCAGAAATCAGTCCCTATGCTCACGTTTCAGTTTAAACACCTGTCAAATTAATAACTGGGGTTTTTTTTAATGTTTGTTTGTTTTGGCTGTACTGGGTCTTAGTTGTGGTGTGCGGGATCTAGTTCCCTGACCAGGGATCAAACCTGGGCCCCCTGCATTGGGAACGTGGAGTCTTACCCAGTGGACCACCAGGGAAGTCCCAAGAACTGTTTTAGATGACCACCGAACAGAGCACCTGACTATACATGGCCCTGGGAAGAAACAGCTAGAAAGGAATTCAGAAATCATCCAGCCCAGTCCTTCATTTTACAGATGAGAGCTGACTTGAGTTAATAAACTTGGTAAGAAACAGCCTAAACTGAACCCTAGGTCTCCTCATTCCATCTTCACTACCCCCTCATCCTCCCTCAGGCTCCAATCCAACCTAAATACATTTTTTAAAGTTGTCTAACAACCTGGAGCTACATTTGCTATTCCTATTGAAGTCCGAGACAGAATAATTATTTCTAGCTTTGGTGGATTGTTTGCTATCCTCTCTGCAGAAGAGGTAACTGCATTCCACCAGGCAAATCTTCTGCAGCAGCCCCCAAAAGCAAAGGTCAGCAACCTGCGGCCAGCCAGGTCCCGCAGGAAGTCCTCCAGCAAAGCCTCATGTGCATGCAATGCCTTTGGAGAGCCCAAATTCAGAATTAAGATGGCAAACTGAGCCAACCACCAACATCGATTAAACTTCCTCACACTTTATCACCTTCCAATTGTATCTCAGGTGGTTTTTCCTCAGCGCCACTGGTTTCTGAATGAAAATTTTAATTTCAAGGTAGCGCTGTAATTTATCGCACCTGTTCCTTTTGTAGTATAAAAGCCAGTGTAATCTCTCTTCAGGCAAACGAGCTCGTGTTGCCATGATCTGTGGTTCCCTCTGTCATGGGCACATGCTCTACCTTAATCAGGTTATAATTAGAAGGTGCAGAGAATAGTGGTGTTTACAAATAGGATTTGAAATGGAGGATGAGACGGCCACCGCTAGATCTGTCTGGAACTTTCAGCATTAGCTCCATTCATCCATCAGAAAAAGAAAGGCTCTAAATTATCCATGCCTGTGGCAGAGAAGGAAAGCTTCCATTTAGATCATGACATGGGGAGACCGGACGCTAGATGCTGCTAGGTGTGTAGTGTAGGGTGTGTAGGGATAATTAACCACAGAGCTTGAAGGAGGTGAAGTATCCTGCTAATAAAATCACACATTTCAGGGGAGAAAGGTCACAGAATGGCGATTAATAGAGGCAGGTTAGTGCCATGAACCTTAAAGTTTTGTTCCCGTCCTGCTTCCATCACATGAACTTCTAGATAAGCCAGAAGTTCCCTGATGCTCACAACATACGCACAAGATTACTTATTGGACATCTTTATACATTTAGAACTGTGCTAGGCAGTGTGATAGGAGAGGTGAAGAAGACAGACAAAATCCTTTCCCTCGTTAAGCTGACATTCTGGGAGGGAGCCATCCAATGAACAAGTAGGCAAGTCAATAAAATGAGAATTACAGATTGTGATAAGGGCTACCTGGGAAAGAATGATGCAAGAGAGAATAACTGGGCAGGGAGTGAAGGGAAGCCATCCACAATCAGGGACGACTTCTTGGAGGAAGTGACATTTGAGCTGAGACCTCAAGCCATGTGAGATGAGCCATAAGCACCATTCCTGGAAGGGCTAAAGGGGGCCAGTATGCTTATTAAGTGCCCAGGACCACACCGAATTTCAACTACTCCACACTCTCCAAATACTCTCCACCAGAGACCCGCTGGATTCATGTTTTCTCTCTTCTAATCCTCACAATAACTCCATGAGGAAAGTATAAGTCAGTACCCCCACTTTATAGAAGAGTAAACTGAGGCACCAAGAGTCTGAGTGATTTTCCTGTGGTCAGACATCTGGTAAATGGGGAAGCTGGGACTTGATGGGTTCACTGCTGGAACCTGAGGGTTTCTTTTTTTAATATTTACTTTATTTGTTTTTTTTTTGGCTCATCGGGTCTTAGTTGTGGCATGCGGGATCTTCTGATGCGGCACGTGGGCTCTTCATTGTGGCAGGCAGGCTTCTCTCTAGTTGTGTGCGGTTTTTCTCTCTCTAGTTGTGGTGCGGGCTCCAGAGCGTGTGGGCTCTGTAGTTTGCAGCACGCAGGCTCTCTAGTTGAGGCGTGCAAGCTCAGTAGTTGTGGCGCACGGGCTTAGTTGCCCCAAGGCATGTGGGATCTTAGTTCCCGGACCAGGGATCGAACCCGCGTCCCCTGCATTGGAAGGCAGATTCTTTACCACTGGACAACCAGGGAAGTCCCTGGAATCTGAGTTCTTAATCCTGCATGATGCTACCTCTCAGGGGTGGGTCTCAGCACAATATAAAAGGCACAAGATTCAGGCTTAGACAGACACCTCTTAAAAGCTAGCAGTGGAATTGTAGACAAGTCAGCCCATCTCATACTTAGATTTCTCAATTGTGAAGTAACCATAGCAGAAACCAGTCCCAAGGGCCTCAAACATGATCACCAGCGTGCAAGCTCCCTGAGAGGAAGATATCTCCTTTCAGTTGTAAGGTGATACCACTGCTTTCATTTCCAAACTGAAGACCAGCTCAAGCCCTAAAAAGCCACAGGGAAGCTTATTAGAGGAAGAGTGCAATCCCGAGAAGAGCCACTGTTTCACTTGACATCTCTACCCTCTGATGCTCGGGAAGCACCTAGAAGCAGACGCAGTATCTACAGACCGGGTTTCCTCAATTGGCCTTTCAAAGTTGTGGACACAAGGAGACCTCAAAATCTACCCACCTGTAGGCTTTTTCTACTCCATGGAACCAGGAATCCCGGGCCCGTTCATTTCTGATCTCACCCAGGCTGCTATATCCAAGTGGCCTCTTGTAAATAGCTGAACTGTAGTCAATTACATGAAAAACAGTGAAAAGATGTTACTTTTTTGCATCTTTGCATCCTCCTGTCAGTACCCATGTGTTTTCTCCTTTGCTTCTTGTCTGTTTCCATGCCCATAACTTCCTATACACTCGGCCCCTGTGGCAAAGACTCTGAGCAGTATGTTTTCTGCATCAAAGCGCATCTCTCCCGTGTCCAGTGATTCAGGCAAGGTCTGCCTAAGTGACTGTCAAGTTCGTCTAATGAGCAGACACCATCATCTTACCTCCATACAGCCAAAGCTTTAAAGTCTGCAGAGTTCTGTACATACATGATCTGACTTAACAGCATCGCGGGCTTCTGTGCTAGGTATTGTCATCCCGTTGCACAGCTGCAGAAATGGAACTTATATATTTGAAGGCATTTGCTCAACATAACTCAAGCTAGTTTGTGACAATGCTGGAGCTTGAACCAGGTCTTGGGATTCCACGTACAGAGTTCTTTTCATTCTATCACACTGCCTACCAACCAAATAACTATTAATAAATGATATTTCCCCATGCAGGAATTTTTTGTGTGTGTGTGGTATGCGGGCCTCTCCATGTTGTGGCCTCTCCCGTTGCGGAGCACAGGCTCCGGACGCGCAGGCTCAGCGGCCATGGCTCACGGGCCCAGCCGCTCCACGGCATGTGGGATCTTCCCGGACCGGGGCACGAACCCATGTCCCCTGCATTGGCAGACGGACTGTCAACCACTGCGCCACCAGGGAAGCCCCATGCAGGAATTTTTAAGATGGCATTCATGAACATCAAAATCACAGCAAAATGTTAAGTGTATGATTTTTAATCAGACATTGGGGTGAGAAAGGGTCCATGACTTTAACACCCATCAGATTATGAAAGACACCCAAGACCCAAAAGTGTTAAGAAGTGCTATAAATATAAGCAATGAGGTATGTGCTCCTCTTTGCCCAGCCCAGGAAGATAAGAAGTCTTATTAACATTCCGGACAGGTCGATCTCCTCTATTCGTCCTTAGTTGGGCTCTGTTGTACAATTTCATGCTTAGATTAAAATTGAAAGTTAGGAGTAAAATTACTTCTACTCCTATTTAAAAAAACTACTTTCCATTTTTTAATCATCACTGTTTAATGTATTTTAAGGCTAGGAGAGGGAAGGGATCAGAGAGCGCAGATCTTAGAGGGATACTAGAGCCTCATAGATCAATAAAACCCCAGGAAATTGACCTTCCTTCTTTTCTCCAACATCCTCTCATGGCCTTAACTCAACAGTTTTCAGAGTCGGCCCTAAGGAATATAAGAATGGTACCCACTGTTGGGGTGCAGTGAGGTGAGCCAGGTGGGGAAGGGATAGAGGGTATGCTAGTCTGGGTCAATACATACATATGTACAGGGAGAGAAAAATTTGCTTTAAGGAATCGGCTTACACTTTTATAGAGGCTGATAAGTCCAAACTCTGCATGGTGGGCTGGCAGGCTGGAGACCCAGAGAAGAGCTGCTGCCGCAGTTCAGTTATGAAGGCTAGCTGCTACGGAACTGCTCCTTGCTTGAGGGAGGTCAGTCTTTTTGTTCTATTGGGGCCTTCAACTGATCAGATGAGGCCCACCCACATCACGGAGGACAATCTGCTTTACTCAAAGTCCACCAAATTAAAAATTAATCTCATTTAAAAACACCCTCACAGAAATATCCAAAATAGTGTCTGACTGAGTATCTGGGCACTGGAGAACAGCCAAATTGATGCATAAAATTAATCATCACAGTCAGATTCTGTCCACCACCATGCCATCCCCACCTAAGCAAGAGCACCTCAGTATTTATTGTTTTCTTCTGAAGCTTAAGATTTTGTTTGAAAGATGGATTTTGCTACACGATAGTAATAATGGTCATTTTTAAAGGTTTGCTCTACTGTCTTAATCCAAAGTAGCAATGAAGGTAGAAACCTGGCTCTGCACACACAGGTGATATTCTGATGCCTTCAGGTATAAAGTAGCCTTTCTAACTAGTTGGCCCACACATGCTCTTAACTCCCTCCAATCACATCTCCAGAGCACAAAGGGGAAATCTTTCTAAACACAAGTCTGATAGTGTCAGCTCTCCATGGTTTACTCATTGATCGAAGGGTAGCATTTAAAAATCATTTCTCCAGCCAGCAAAGCACAAATGGCTCACCTTCTACCTCTTCCCAAAACCTCATGTCATGCTTCTTATCCCTCTACTCTTTTCGTTCCAACCATATTGGGTTTCTCTCCACCCATAATTTGCCCCTAGCTCCCTGACACCACAGAGCCTTTGAACATGCTGTTCCCTCTGCCATGAATATCTTTCCCTTCCCTTTGTCAACTACTTGACTCCTATTCAAATACCTTAAGCACCACCTGCTCAGGAAAGCCCTTCTTGATCTCCCTGCTTAGATCAAATTCTCGTATTAGAAGCTTTTACTGCACCATGTAACTCTTATTCATAGTACTTAGAATACTAGCAAATTCACATTTATTGGTGTAATACATTTACAATGTCAAACACACTCTCTACTCTATCCTCAGTGACTGCCATAATGTTTTTTGTGTTTTGTTTTTGTTTTTTTTTGTTTTTGCGGTACGCGGGCCTCTCACTGTTGTGGCCTCTCCCGTTGCAGAGCGCAGGCTCCAGACGCGCAGGCTCAGCGGCCATGGCTCACGGGCCCAGCCGCTCCGCGGCATGTGGGATCTTCCCGAACCGGGGCACGAACCCTTGTCCACTGCATCGGCAGGCGGACTCTCAACCATTGCGCCACCAGGGAAGCCTGTGCCATAATGTTTATATCCAGTAAATATTTGCTGAATAAATAAACAGAGCACACTGCTCCGTGATCTACAGCTGTGGGTAATTCTGCAGCAGGAGAAATACATCCTAAAAAATTTCCCTTCCCAATTTGATCATTCTAAATCCAGTGTGTCTAAAAGGAAAGAACTTCTTAAGAAATCCCTCGTCTCAGTTATTTTTCTGCTTCTATTTTCAATCTGCCACTTACATGGCTCAGTAAGCAATGCCCTATGGCAAACCATCTTCAAATGCCATGTCCCATCGTCCCGGAGGTACTTTCTTCTACTAACGTGTGTGGAACTGATCCCACATTGTCACAAAAGCAAAATAAATCTTTTGTTCTCACTCTGGAAGATGAACTCAGTAGTGAAACCTGTAGCACTGGGTTATGCACAAGCATCCGATTTCAGTGCATCCAACATGCTCGTTCTCAGATTTAAAACACCTCCTGCTAAGCCGTAATATTTTTCTCTTTCCAAAAGGGGAAGGCTTGGGCTTCCCTGGTGGCGCAGTGGTTGGGAGTCTGCATGCCGATGCAGGGCACACAGGTTCGTGCCCCGGTCTGGGAGGAACCCACATGCCGCGGAGCGGCTGGGCCCGTGAGCCATGGCCGCTGAGCCTGCGCGTCCGGAGCCTGTGCTCCGCAACGGGAGAGGCCACAGCAGTGAGAGGCCCGCGTACCGAAAAAAAAAAAAGGAGTTCGAGGTCCTAGGATTGGGCACCAACCTGCTTTGGCATCCTCCCTTCCTTGGTAGGATGTGCCCAGTGAATATCCAATACAGGGAAAGTGGTCCCTTGCCATTCTCTCAATATGTCCTGTGCTTTTATACATTTTCTTAAGTACTAAATTGATTTTTGGAAATAATATTTGTAAAATGTATACAGATTTTTTTAAAAGAGATTTTGATTAGTGAACCTCATCAAAGTTTCTCCAGCACTGTAATTATTGAGTGGACCAAAAAGTGCCTTCGGTTTTTTAAGTAAAAATAAAAGACACATTTTTCATTTTCACCAAGAACTTTATTGAACAACATATGCACCCTTTTGTTCCACTACCTTCTGCCATTTTTCAGGCAACTTCATAATTCCATCTTCCCAAAACTCTTTATCTTTTTGAACAAAGAAGTATTCCAGGTGCCTTTTACAGTCTTCCAGGGAATTGAAATTTTTTCCATTAAGAGAATTTTGTAAAGACCGAAATAAATGTAAATCCGAAGGTGCAGGGTCTGGTGAATACGGCGGATGAGTCAGCCAAGCTGTAACAGTTTTTGCCTGGTCATCAAAGAAACATGTGGTCTTGCGTTATCCTGATGGAAGATTATGCGTTTTCTGTTGACTAATTCTGGATGCTTTTCGTCAAGTGCTGCTTTCAGTTGGTCTAATTGGGAGCAGTCCTTGCTGGAATTAATCATTTGGTTTTCCAGAAGGAGCTCATAATAGAGGACTCCCTTCCAATCCCACCATGTACACAACATCACCTTCTTTGGATGAAGACCGGCCTTTGGTGTGGTTGGTGGTGGTTCGTTTCGCTTGCCCCACGATCTCTTCCATCCGCATTATTGTACAGTATCCACTTTTCATCTCCCATCACAATTTGTTTTAAAAACGGAACATTTTCATTATGTTTCAGTAGTAAATCACATGCAGAAATATGGTCGAGAAGGTTTCTTTCACTTAACTTATGTGGAAGCCAAACATCAAAATGATTCACATAACCAAGCTGGTACAAATGATTTTCAACTCTTGATTTGCATATTTTGAGTGTGTCGGCTATCTCCCACATGGTATGACATTGATTGTTCTCAATGAATGTCTCGATTTGATCACTATGAACTTCAACTGGTCTACCCGACCTTGGAGCATTGTCCAGTGAGAAATCTCCAGCACGAAACTTCACAAACCACTTTTGACACATTTAATCAGTCACAGCACTTTCTCCATACACTGCACAAATCTTTCTGTGTGTTTCAGTTGCATTTTTACCTTTCTTGAAATAATAAAGCATAATATGCCAAAAATGTTGCTTTTTTTCCATCTGCAATATTAAAATGACTCCACAAAAATTCACCAATTTTGATGTCTTTTTTAAATGAACACTGATATGACAACTGTCATATACAATCTAACAAAATAGTTTCGAATGAATTTAAAGACAACTAAGTGCTACTAGAGCCATCTTACAGAAAAAAACAAACGAACCTTTTGGCCCACCTAATGTTAACTCTACTCGGGTCATATGAGGACTCTGATTTCCTAGACCATCTTATTCCTGCCCAGGAGGTAAGGCAAGACCCCCTGCCTTGGTGAAGCTGGTCATTACGATGATCCCTGTGTTCCCAAGGGCTCATCAAGCAATGGGCTCTGGCTGTTGCCCATTTTAATCTCAGGGAGAAAATATTTTGGACAGTGTTAGGGCTCCTCTGGATCCTTGGTAATTACTGTGCTGTACTATATCTATTTTAGCATTTTAGTACCTCTGAAATCAGGTGCATCTTCTGATCTCTAATGGCCCAGGCCACCATCATGTTAGAGCATCAAGTTTGATGCTCTGCCCTTACCAGAGCATCAAAACTTGCAGAAGGGAATGGAGACTTGGAAGAAATCCCAGAAACAATAGTTGAGAGCTCTTTTAACCCCACCCTCCCAAACCAAATATTTGGGAGGGGTGAGGAGAGAGGGAGAGTAAATCAAAGGGTTTAGCAACATTCCTGAAGCTGGAATCCACAGTAACCTTGCCTTCATAATTGGAGATTTGCCCTAAAAGCCCAGCACTAAAGGCTTGGATTTGCTTTTATGGACACTTTCATGAAGTGCTTTATCACGCACACACTTCAGGTCACAGAGGACAATACTGTGTGGAAAAACACAGACAACCATAACTCGGGGTCAAAAAGTTATTCTAAGGAGTCAAACTCTGAATGAGAAGTTTAAAGAAAACCTTAACTATTTTATCTCACCTTTCTTTTCCTTTTATATATGCACAAGATCAATTTTTAAAATCTATGTCTAATTATAAATGCACTCTTTCAATAAGTAAAAAATAGAAACTCCACGAGATTTTTTTTAAAGCATCAAATCCTAGTTTAATTGGCAGTCATGATATTATGATTTATAATAAGAAATATATATTTGGTCTTCACCCACTGTTCCCATCACAGAGCTCCTAAAACCCTTGGAATTTCCTAAGTGAAGAGAGAGATAAAGGTGTCTTTTGTTATGTTAATGAGGTGCTTTTGGAAAGCACCTAAGGAGGGGGGCTGTTTGCCAGAACAACTGGGTGATTAGAGGGTTAAAACTTTCATTTCCATCCCCCTGACCTCTGGAAGAGGAGACAGGCTGGGGATTGAATCAATCGTCAGTAGCCAGTGGCTTAATCAATCCTGCCTGTATAATGAAGCCTCCATAAAAACCCAGAAGGACGGGATCCCGAGAGCTTCTGGGTTGGTGAACAAGCGGAGATCTGGGGACAGTGGCACACTTGGAGAGGGCATGGAAGCTCCACACCCTTTTCCCATACCTTGCCTTATGAATCTCTTCCATCTGGCTGTTGATGAGTTATATTCTTTTGTAATAAACCAGTGCTTTAATAAGTAAAATGTTTCCCTGAGTTCTGTGAGTGGTTCTAGCAAATTAATTAAACTGAAGGAGGATGTCGTGTGAACCTCTAACCTATAGCCAGTGGGTCAGAAGCACAGATGACAACCTGGACTTGCTATTGGCCTCTGACGTGGGGGAAAGGACCAGTCATGTAGGGACTGAGCCCTTAACTTGTAGGATCTGATGCTGTCTCCAGAGAGATAGTGTCAAATTGAGTTGAATTGTAGGACAGCCAGCTGGTGTCAGAGAATTGCTTGGTGGTGTGAGACAACCCTCCCCACAACACACACACACACACACATACTGTTACTGGTATTAGAACCTATTCAGTAGTACATAAAATAATAGCATGGTTTGCAGTGGATTTTTTTTTTAGATTTGATGAAACGTAATGTGTTTCTCATTTCAAAGTACTGCAGTGATTCTCTGGGTTAACCATTCTCTGGGCTTACAGAGTTTGTTAGCCTGTGCAGGCCCCTGACTCAGCCCAAGTATAAAAAGAAAATAGATAGTATAGGGTTTCAGGAAGTGCAAATCTTAGGACTGATCCCTGGGATGTGTAAACTCATTGGAGTGCTCACATCTTGTGAGAACCTCTCTCTGAGACTCTTCTCACTCTCACTGATGTCTAAGCTGTGCCCATGGACTCCGTGAAATTGAACACTATTCATTTATGTGTCTCTCAAAAGGCCTAGCACAAAGCCACATAGACAATGCACTTCCTATCAATGAATGTGTACAGAGTGGATGACACCTTCCACTGAAACTTCCTTTCCTCTCTTCTTTCCTCCATTCATTCAGCATTTCCCTGCTCCAAAGCACACATCAAGTCACTGAGATGCTAATCTTCCTTAAATGTTATTCTTAAGCCTCTATTCAACTATTTGCCTGGGGTTCCTATTAGCACTGCATGTCTGTTGTTGCTGGTCTCTTTCTCTCACTACTGAGAAAACCTATACTGGTTCTACGAAGGGGATGGAACTTAACTTTCCAGCACTCCACCAGCTTAATCATAGCTGGGATCTATAAGGAGGCAGCATGTGTGTCACCTGTGATCAGCTGGTAATACCTCTCTAGAAAACCACAAGGATTCTGAGACTACATCTGGCTCAGCAGGGAAGAGAGCTGTGATTGATTATTGATGTCTGTCATGGGACACGCAGGCACCACCACACATTTGCCATGCCTAATCAATAAGGCATGATTCATGCAGCACCATGAGCTCTCCTCACAGTCCCCCACAATGTAAACATTAAAATAATTTCTATAAATACTACTTTTGGTGTTTAAGAGTTGTTTCTTAGAGTTGTCTATGCATTTTTCTTTGTACAAATGTGTGTGTATTTGTGTGTGTCTGTTTGGTTTTGTTACATAATCAACTCTATGAATTTTTCTTTATTGTTTCTGGCATATTTATTTTTATCATAAAAATGAGCCTATTCCAATATTATAGAAACGTGCATCCATAATTTTAAGTAGTTCTTTTAGAATTCTTTTCATATTTAAATTCTACCTGGAATTTATTTTGCTGTAAAAGGTGAAAATGGGAGCCAGTTTTATTTTTTTCCCATGTAAAAAATCATTTTTGCATAAATTATAGAACATTTTCCTCCATTAATTTGAACTGCCTTTTGGATTTAATACTGTGTTCCATTATATCTCATTGTTTACTCTGCCCGCTTCTATGCCATTAGCATAATAGTTCAATTACTATGGCTTTACAATATATTTTAATGACTCACAGAACACATTTTCTCCTTGTTCCTTTCATTTTCAGCAATTAATGGTGATCTTACATGTTTATTCTTTCCAAGAGACTTTGGAATCATTTATCAAAATCAGGGGAGGAAATTCCATGGTAATTTTTAATGAACTTTGTGTTTATAGATTACATTAAGGATAATTTAGTTCTTTATAAAATTAAATCTCCCTACCCCACCCAAATAATTATCTCTTAATTTTTCAAGGTGTCCTTTGTGATCACTCAGAAAAAATTTATTCTTATTTTTACCAATATTCAGAACATTTCTTCTGAAGTTAATACCCAGATAACTTATGTTTTCAACATGACTGGGGAAAAAAATCTTTTATCCAATACATTCTCTAGCTGGTTTCTGTTGATGTTTAAAAGAAAGTTATTTTTCGTACATTATTTGGGTTATTGTACACCCTACTAAGTTTATTGTTTCTGGAGTTGTCAGTTCATTTTCATTGTTGTTTTTATTACAAGATCATATGACATAATTTCCCCTCTTTTTTTCCAAAGCCAATTCCTCTTACTTATTTCTCCTATATAATCACATTGGCTATCACTGTCAGAAAAATGTTCAAAAGCAGGGATAAGAGCAAGCATCTGGTCTCACTTCTGAGATAAAGGAAACTTTCTAGTCTTTAAGCATTACACATGATTCTGGCTATCATTTTGAGATTCTGTTAAGGAAGATGTTTTCTTAAGAAGTTTTTACTTAAGGAGTTATATCAGGAATGCATGTTAAAGTTAAGCAAATGTTTTACAAGCATCTACTGAGATGAAGATGTGTCTTCTTGCTTCCTTAGTCTTATGTATTAGTCAACTATTGTTGCAAGAATGCTGTAAAACAAACAAGTCCAAAAATCAGTGGATAGACTTCTGGTTTTAGCTCTGACATGTAAAGAGCTTGAAAGTCATCACTCTTGTTCTTACAGCAAGAAGTAAAGGCCAGAAAAATTGTAAATCAACAACTATCCTTGACCACGTCAAAGAACTGAGATTAAAAGAAATCTGGAGAGAGAGACATTATCTATAAAGCACAGCTCAAACCTTACTAGAGCACAAAACATTAAATTGCTAGGAACACTTAAATGGTTAGTTTTGATGAGTGGCTAGTGGCCACATGTGAACCAGCGTGAGAATGATAAACTCCTGGGCCCACTGTCCTGCATGGCGAGACCCACATTTTCATGAACTTTAACTTGTGAACCACCCCACACACACACATCATTTGCTCATGATGAAGACCTGAAAAAGATCCCTCTGTGGCTCTGTCAGAGAGAGGGCAAAAGTAATCACTGTGAAATGTGCCCAAAGAATCCTCTAAAACAAAGGCCTTCTCTCTAGGGGAAAAGAGTACCAGAGGCTTAGCCCCAGCTCAAAGCACATTCCTCCAACTCCACCTCCCACTAGGCATTCCTATCTCACTAAGGGGGGAAAAATTAGTAACAGGGTTCAGAGCTTCAAGGAAATAGATTGGGAACATGGTAGCCAGGGAGGAGAGTAAGGGGTAGAGGGAAAGTACAGCTACATCACAGGAGAAAAACTTGTGAAGGTTGCAGCTCCAAGACACAGGCCCAATAAAAGACAGATTTAATCAGAAGAGTAAAGGCTACTCCTCATCCACCTAACCTCTATCGACTGAAATAAACAAACAAACAAACCCCACACAAGATAAAATTCGTGAGTTGAGTTTGTTCAGTGTCTTACTGAGGACTATAGCCCAGGAGACAGCCTTTTGGATAGCTTTGAGAAACTGTCCCCAAGATGTAAGGGGGGAGGTCAGTATATATGTGATTTTGACAAAGGGGATATGTGCAACCAAGCACACATCTCCGTAGATGTTTGCTGCTAGTCACAAGGAACAGATAGCTTGGTTACTGGTTTTAGTGCTTTTCTAGTATGAGAAGATGCAAGAATCCAGGGTCAGAAAAAATTTCTTCTAAAAATATCTAACTATCTGAATGCCTGTTCTGTCAGTTTTTTCAGAGCACAGAGTGCCTCATTCCTGATCTCCACCCTGAAATCCTTTCGGGGTGTGTTAAAGGTCAAAGAGTGCAATGCCTAATGGCTCAATCCTTGTACAGTCAGATGGTGAGAGACATTCTTTAAGTGGCACCTCCACACCAACAGGGCTCCAGTATAATTACAGTGGATTATGGCTTAAAGCAATGCAAGACACAGACTATCTTTGAGGTGATGTACTTGGGAAAGCCCAAAGTCAAGAGGGAAAGACAAGAACAAGGACAACAGAAGAATTTTAAACCTCTGATACTTATAGCTACAACAAAAATTAAGCACAGCCCAACTCCTAGCCATATTAACATAAATCCTCACACTAAAAGTCCGTTCACCTTGATTTCTATTAGCCAAGATACATGATTTCTGGCTTTCAACAAAAATAACAAGGCATACCAAAAGACAAGAAAAAACAGTCTGAAGAAACAAAGCAATCATCAAAATCAGACTCAGATATGACATAGATGTGGGAATATCCAGACAATTAATTTTAAATAACTATGATTACTATGTTAAGGGCTCTAGTGGGAAAAAGTACACAGTGTGCAAGAACAGAAGGGTAATGTAAGCAGGGAGACAGAAATGCTAAGAAAGAATCTAAAGGAATCTCTAGAAATCAAAAATGATAATAAAAACGAAAAATGCTTTTGATGTGCTCATCAATAGACTCAAAACAGGTGAGGAAAGAATCAGTGAGCATGAATATAAGTCAACAGAGAGTTCTCATTCTGAAACTCAAAGACCAAAAAGAAAGAACAAAGCAGACTAGAACATACAAGAACTGTGAGAAAATTGCAAAAGGTGTAACGTATGATCACTGGACTACCAGGAGAAAACAGAAGAAATATTTGAAGCAGTAACTGAGAACTTTCCAAAGTTAATGACACACACCAAATAAAATATTTTCTTATTATTTTCTGCTGTAAAATATAACTTTTTGTTTCAAATAATAATAGCAAAAATGTACTGGGTGATTGTAGTGTATGGATAAATGAAATAAAGGACAGCAACATCACAAGAAATAAGAAGAAGGAATTGGGTATACTCTCTTATGAGGTCCTGCACTACATGTAAATTGGCATAGTGTTAGCTGAACTTGGCTAAGTTAAAAACGTATATCATAAACTTTAGGACAGCCACTAAATATTTTCAGAGGAAGTGTAATGGATGCTCTAAGAAAAGAGATAAAATCACATAAAATGCTTCATTAAAACCAGAGAAGGCAGAAAAATAAACAACAAACAGAAAGCCGTTACAAACATCAACAGTCACATTTAGGTGAATGGTCTAAATATGTCAATTAAAAGACAGAAATTTTTCATAGTAAATTTTTTAAAACTTTTTTGTAACACCTTTTTTGGGTATAATTGCTTTACATTGTTGTGTTACTTATTGCTGTATAACAAAGTGAATCAGCTATACGTATACATATATTCCCTATATCCTCTCCCTCTTGCATCTCCCTCCCACCCTCCTTAACCTCCCACCAGAGCACAGAGCACCAAGCTGATCTCCCTGTGCCATGTGGCTGCTTCCCACTAGCTATCTAGTTCACATTTGGTAGTGTATATATATGTACATGTCACTCTCTCACTTCATCCCAGCTTACCCTTCCCCCACCCCCGTATCCTCAAGTCCCTTCTCTACATCTGCGTCTTTATTCCTGTTGTGCCCCTAGGTTGTTCAGAACCTTTTTTTAGACTCCATATATATGTGTTAGCATAAGGTATTTGTTTGTCTCTTTCTGACTTACATCACTCTGTATGACAGATTCTGGGTCCATCCACCTCACTACAAATAACTCAACCTCGTTTCTTTTTATGGCTGAGTAATATTCCATTGTATATATGTGCCACATCTTCCTTATCCATTAATCTGGCGATGGACACTTAGGTTGCTTCCATGTCCTGGCTATTGTAAACAGTGCTGCAATGAACGTTGTGGTACATGACTCTTTTTGAATTATGGTTTTCTCAGGGTATATGCCCAGTAGTGGGATTGCTGGGTCATATGGTAGTTCTATTTTTAGTTTTATAAGGAACCTCCATACTGTTCTCCATAGTGGCTGTATCAATTTACATTCCCACTAATAGTGCAAGAGTGTTCCCTTTTCTCCACACCCTCTCCAGCATTTATTGTTTGTAGATTTTTTGATGATGGCCATTCTGACTGGTGTGAGGTGATACCTCATTGTAGTTTTGATTTGCATTTCTCTAATGATTAGTGATGTTGAACATCCTGTCATGTGTTTGTTGGCAACCTGTATATCTTCTTTGGAGAATTGTCTATTTAGGTATTCTGCCCATTTTTGGATTGGGTTGTTTGTTTTTTTGATATTGAGCTGCATGAGCTACTTGTATATTTTGGAGATTAATCCTTTGTCAGTTGCTTCATTGGTAAATATTTTCTCCCATTCTGAGGGTTGTCTTTTCGTCTTGTGTATGGTTTGCTTTGCTTTGCAAAAGCTTTTAAGTTTCATTAGGTCCTATTTGTTTATTTTTGTTTTTATTTCCATTTCTCTAGGAGATGGGTCAAAAAAGATCTTGCTGTGATTTATGTCTTAGAGTGTCCTGCCTATGTTTTCCTCTAAGAGTTTTATAGTGTCTGACCTTACATTTAAGTCTTTAAACCATTTTGAGTTTATTTTTGTATATGGTGTTAGGGAGTGTTCTAATTTCATTCTTTTACATGTAGCTGTCCAGTTTTCCCAGCACCACTTATTGAAGAGGCTGTCTTTTCTCCATTGTATATTCTTGTCTCCTTTACCAAAGATAAGGTGACCATATGTGCGTGGGTTTACCTCTGGGCTTTCTATCCTGTTCCATTGATCTATATTTCTGGTTTTGTGCCAGTACCATACTGTCTTGATTACTGTAGCTTTGTAGTATAGCCTGAAGTCAGGGAGCCTGATTCCTCCAGCTCTGTTTTTCTTTCTCAAGATTGCTTTGGCTATTCGGGGTCTTTTGTGTTTCCATACAAATTGTGAAATTTTTTGTTGTAGTTCTGTGAAAAATGCCATTGGTAGTTTGATAGGGATTGCATTGAATCTGTAGATTGCTTTGGGTAGTACAGTCATTTTCACAATATTGATTCTTCCAATCCAAGAACATGGTATATCTCTCCATCTGTTTAATTTCTTTCATCAGTGTCTTATAGCTTTCTGCATTCAGGTCTTTTGTCTCCTTAGGTAGGTTTATTCCTAGGTATTTTATTCTTTTTGTTGCAGTGGTAAATGGGAGTGTTTCCTTAATTTCTCTCTCAGATTTTTCATCATTAGTTTATAGGAATGCAAGAGATTTCTGTGCATTAATTTTGTATCCTGCTACTTTACCAAATTCATTGATTAGCGTTCGTAGTTCACAGGAAATTTTTAAAAAGGAAAACCAAGACTGACTATCTGTTATCTATAAGAAACCCACTATAAAAATAAAAACCGTAAAAGCTTAAAAATAAAAGGATAGATAAAGACATGTCATGCTAATACTGATTTAAAGAAAGCTAGAGTAACTATATTAACTTCAAGCAAAGCAGACTTTAGGACAAGAAAAATTCTAAGGGATAAAAAAGTATTTTATAATGATTCAAAGGTCAATTCTCTAAGAAGACATAAAAATCCTAAATGTATATGCCCCTAACAACAGAGCATCAAAATACCTGGGGAGGGGGCGAAACTTAGAACTGAAAGAAGAAGCAGACAATTCCACTATTATACTGGAAGATTTCAGCATCCCTCTTTCAGTAATTGATAGATCCAGCAGGCAATAAAGTCAGTAAAGATAGTTACCTAAACAGCATCATTACTCAACTTGATCTAATTGATATTTATAGAATGCCTCCTCCAACATAAAAATACACATTCTCGAGATCACATAAAACATACATGGAGACTTCCCTGGTTGTCCATTGGTTAAGACTCCGCACTCCCAATGCAGGGGGCCCAGGTTTGATCCCTGGTAGGGGAACTAGATCATGCATGCTGCAACTAAAGATCCTGCATGCCGCAACTAAGACCCAGCACAGCCAAATAAATAAATAAATATTTAAATATATATACATATATATATATGAAAATAGACCACATTCTAGGCCATAATACACATCATACACATCTTACCATACTTAAGAGAACAGAAATCATACAAAGTATGTTCTCAGACCACATGAAATTAAACTAGAAATCAATAATAGAAAGATAGCTGGAAAATCTTCAGATACTTAGAGATTAAACAAAACACTTCTAAGTGACACATGGATCAAAGAATTCTCAAGAGAAATTAACAATTCTTTGAATTGAATGAAAATGAAACTACAACTTATCAAAATGCATGGGATGTAGCAAAAGCAGTACCTAGAGGGAAATTTATAGCATTAAAAGCATATATTAGAAAAAAATTCTAAAATCAATTAGTTAAGCTTTCACTGTAGGAAGCTAGAGAAAATAGAGCAATTTAAGCCTAAAGCAAGCAGAAGAAAATAAATAGTAAAAATTAGAGCAGAAATCAGTGAATTTGAAAATAGGAAAATAATAAAGAAAATCAACAAAACCAGAAGCTGATCTTTTTAAAAGATCAATAAAATTGATAAATCCCTAGCCAGGCTAATCAAGAAAAAAAGAGACAAAAATTACAAGTATCACAAATGAAATAGGGGTTGTCCTTATGGATCTCATGGACATTTAAAGGATAAAAAGGAATAGTATGAAAACCCCACACCCAGAAAAATTGATAACTTAGATGGAATGGACAAATGTCTTGAAAGACACAAATTACCAAAATTCACACAAAGAGAAATACGTAATTGAAATAGGCCTACATCTACTAAAGGAACTGAATAAATAATAACTTTCTAAAAAATGAAGTACCAGGCCCAGAACATATCACTGGTGAATTCTACCAAATATTAAGGACGAAAGAATACCAATCCACAATCTCTTCCAGAAAAAAAGAAGAACAGAGAACACTTCCTAACTCATTCTATGAGGCCAGCATTACTCTGATACCAAAACTGGGTAAAAACATTATCAGAAAGGAAAACCACAGGTCAATCTCTCTCATGAACACAGACACAAAAATCCTCAACAAAATATTAGCAAATGAAACCCAGCAATGCATAAAAAATATTATGTATGCAGGATGGTTCAATACTGGAAAATAAATGTAAGCCACCTTATCAACAGGTTAAGAAAAAACTATTTGATTCTATCTACTGACACAGAAAAAATCATTTGGCAAAATCTAACACCCACTCATGTTTAAAAAAAAGAAAGTCTCAGCAAACTAGGAATAAAGAGGAACTTCCCCAACTTGATGAAGATTATCTACAAAAAGCCTATAGCTAATATCATACCTAATGATGTAAGACTAGATGCTTTCTTCCCCGAGATCAGGAACAAAGCAAGGCTGTCCTATTTCACTAATCCTATTCATTATCATACTATAAGTCCTATAATGCAATAAGGCTAGAAAAGAATAAAATGTACACAAAGTGAGAAGGAATAAACACACTACCTTTGTTCATAGATGACATGATTGTACAGGTAGAAAATCTCAAGGAATCAACAAAATATTCTTGGAACTAATAAGCAAGCATAACAAAGTCACAGAATACAAGGTTAATATAGAAGTCAGTTGCTTTCCTATATACCAGGAATGAACAAGTAGAGTTCAAAAAAATGTTATATGTCATTCACAATGGCACTCCAAAAGATGTAATAGTTAGGTATAAATCTAATTGAATATGTATGGGATCTATAAACAGAAAACCACAAAATTCTGATGAAAGATGTCAAGGAAGATCTAAGCAAATAAATATTTCACGTCCATAGAATGGAAGTTTCAATATTGTTAAAATATCAATTCTTCCCAACTTGGCCTATAAATAAAACACAACAAACTAATTCTAAAGTCATCAACAAACTGAGTCTAAAGTGTATATGGAAAGGCAAAAGACCTAGAATAGCCAACATGATACTGAAGTAGAACAAAATTGGAGGCCTGATACTATGCAGTTTCAAGACTTGCTAATAAAGCTAAAGAAATCAAGACAGCATGTCATTGAGGAAAGAATAGACATATAAATCCATGTAATAAAATAGAGAACCCAGAAATAAACCTACACATGTGTAGTCAACTGATCTTTGATAAATGAGCAAATGCAAATGGAGAAAGAATAGTCTTTTCAACAAACAGTGCTGAAAAAATCAGATGTCCATATGCAAAAATAAATGAACCTACACACAGACCATACATCTTTCACAAAAATTAACTCCTAATAGATCATTTGGCACAAAACTACACAACTTCTAGAAGAAAACATAGGAGATAATCTAGTTGACCTTTGGTTTGGTGGTGAGTTTTTAGATAGAATACAAAAGCATGATACACCAAAAAGAGATTGATAAATTGGACTTTATTAAAATTTAAAAACTTCTTCTCTACAAAAGACACTCTTGAGAGCATCAAAAGACAAGCAACACTCTAGGGAAACATACTGGCAAAGCAAAAACATGGTAAAGGACTTGTATTCAAAATATCCAAAGCAATCTTAAAGCTCGATGGTAAGAAAGCAAGCAGCCCAGTTAAAAAGCACGCAAAAGATCTGAGCAGACAATTTACCAAAGAATATGTACTTCTAACAAATAAGCATGTGAAAGATGTTTACCGTCATTTGTCATTTCAGAATTGCAAATTAAAACGAGATACCACTATATGCTTATTAGAATGGTTAAAATCCAAAACACTGACAACACCAAATGCCGACAAGGATACCAAGCAACAGGAGCTCTCTTCCGTTGTTAGTGGGAATGCAAAAATGGAATATCCATCTTGGAAGAAAGTTTGGCAGTTTGTAAAAAAGTGAAACATAGTCTTATCATACAACCTAAGAACCATACTCCTAGGTATTTACTCAACTCATTGAAAACTTAAGTCCACACAAAAGCCTGTACATTAATGCTTATAGCATCTTTAGTCATAACCACCCAAAACTGGAAGCAACTAACATACCCTTCAATAGGTGAATGGATAAAGAAACTGTGCTATGTTCAAACAATGGAATACTACTGAGTGCTAGAAAGGAATGAGCTAACAAGCCAAGAAAAGATATGGATGAATCTTAAATACATATTGCTAAGTGAAGAAGTGAGTCTTAAAATGTCACATACTATATGATTCCATTTATACAACATTATGGAAAAGACAAAACTACAGAGATGATAAAAACATTGGTGATAGCAGGGGCTCCAAGGAACTTGTAGGAGGCATAAAACCTGCAGCAGGGGGATTTCTTAGGGTGGTGAAAGTATTCCATGTGATACTGTAAAGATGGATACATGATACTATGCGTTTGTCAAACCCATGGATTTGGGGTTTACATCAAAAACAGTGAGACTTATTGTATGAAAATTCTTTTTAAAAAATCATTTAGGAGGTCAGGGGATCCCAGGATAGAATGCAGAATGTGACAAAAGAATCGAACTGCATTGCAAATGTATGAAACAACCTCACCCGAAGCAGTGTGAAGGTAGATGCTGACCTAAGTAACATTAGAAAAGACCTAATGGGAGTATGGTGATATGGGTTAGTAACTCTGATACTGTTATATACATACGCTGGAGCTGGTCAATTAAGTAAATGAATGGCAAATGGTGAAAACCAAGTTTTTCACTCTTGGATTGGGAGGTTACAGGTAAGCAAGGGCAGGTGGCTAGAAAGATCCATGTGGTAATGGACGACAGTTAGAGACATGAGTACAGACTCATATTTAGCTTAATATAGACAGAGATGATTACTTACAAAAATGTTTATGGATATGTGTATATACACAGGTTACTATACACATATATTTCCTTGCTCTACCAGCTGGGAGGACCCAGAAGCAACAATGCCTCGGTAGCAACAAGCACATTGTACACCCAGATCTTGGTTCCTAATTTTTCTCCAGTAAAAGAAACCAGGGATCCTTGGAAAATAGCTGATTCTAAGACTGCGGAAAGAAATATAAAAGATAAGCCTGGAATTTCTTGTAGTCCCAGAAAGTAAAGATGTGTTCCCAAAAATGTATGGACACCAGGGGGGGAGAGTGGGGGTGGGGGTGGGATGAACTGGGAGATTGGGATTGACATATATACGCTAATATGTATAAAATAGATAACTAATAAGAACCTGCTGTATAGCACAGGGAACTTCACTGTACAGTAGAAACTAACACAACATTGTGAAAAACTATACCCCAAATAAAAAAATAATAAAATAAAAAATAAAAGGGGGGAAAACCCCACAATGACAAGGATATGTCAAATGCACACAGGAGCCAACTGAAAGGGCTTCCAGTAGCCAAAGCTGGAACAATTTCAGCAAGAAAATGAATAAAAGAACATTGGATCATAGCCTGAAGTATAAAATAAATATACATGAGTTCATACTGATACAAATAAATGATTGAATAAATAAATTATGGGGAGAGAAGAGACAAAATTCCCACGCAGAAGAATTTCAAATAATTTATATAGACACTCCACCCTCAAGAAGGTGGAGCATGGATTGTGCATGGGGACCTCCTTCTAAGAGGTACAGTAAGAAAAGAGCCTGGGTGTGGAGAGTAATTTACATTTTTTACAGCAGAAACTTGACAAACTCTACCTCAGTCTGGTTATCAACGTTAACGTCAACACTGACAAGTCATACTATTAACATAAACCCTTGATGTGGTGTGATGAGAATGGCACATTACCTCTGTAGTCTTCCACCTAAAAACCCGTAACCTTGGTCTAGTCATGAGAAAAGCATCAGACAAATCCCAACTAAGGGGCATTCTACAAAATACACAACTAGCACTCCTCCGAACTGTCAAAGTCATCAGAAACAAAGCAAGTCTGAAAAACTGTCACAACAGTAGCCCAAGGAGACATGACAACTAAATGTAATACGGCGTCTTGGATGGGATCCTGGACCAGAAAAAAAGAAAGTCAGAAAAAAACTAAGGAAATTTGAATAAAACAGGGACTTTGGTTAATAATAATGTATCAATATTGGTTCATTAATTATGACAAATGTACCATATTAAAGTAAGATGTTAATAACAGAGGAAATGAGCGTGAAGTATATGGGAATTCCTCTATTGTTTCATAAATTTTCTGCAAATCTAAAACCATTCTAAAATTAAAAGTTTATGTTAAAAATCAGTTAGATACAACAACAAGCATTTATTTTTCTTGTGCTTCAGGCTGCATGTTGGCTGAGTTTGGCTCCAGAATTTGGGCAGAGTTCAGAGTTTCCCTATGTTTCCACATTCTCCTTGGACCAGGGGCTACTGCAGCATGTTCCTTTCATGGTGACTGGCGGATGTGCAAGAGGCCAAATATATAAGCACACCACAGGTCTCTGCTCACATCGTGTCAGCTACCATTCAACTGGCCCAGAGCAAGTCACGTGGTCAAGCCCAACATCAGTGGAGAGGTAGGTATATTTCACCATTTCTACATGCCAAGGGGTAAGAGGGAGATCTGAAGAATTCAGGACAATTATCTTTATCTAACCTACAACAGTCTGTCTATTTGGTATTGAATCAGTTAGGATGGTTTGGTTGCAAGCAACAGAATCAATTTTTATTAGCTTAAATAAAGAAAGAATTTACTGGAATTATGTACTAGTTCACAGAAGCAAACTCTGAAGAATAAAGATTCAGAAATATATAGGAACCAGGGAAACTGCAGGAATCTAGGTAACAGAAACTAGGGGTTTCTAGCTCATTGGAGCTCTGCCACCCAAACAAGAGAGCACCTATCATTTCTTCCTCTTGTATCACTATATTCTAAATTCAAATTCCCAGAAGAAAGAGCACAATTAGTTGGTTTAGGTCAATGTTTCCTCCAATACTAGGATCCTAGAACCAGAATGAGGAAAAATAATGCATTTCTGGAATAAATTCTGCCTGATTATGGTGTATTACTATCTTAATATACTGTGGAACTCTATTAGCTAATATTTTATTTAGAACTGTTTATATATACATACTAGAGAACTTTCTGTAGTTTTCTTTTTGTGTGTTCTATCTTTTGTTTCTGGAAACAGTGTTACCATGTTTCTCTTTTTAAAAAGAGTATGGATCCACGTCCCTATTTATTTTTGCTCCAACAGCTTAAATTGACTAGGAATTATGTTTCTTAAAGTTCAAGAAGAATCTGTCCATGAAACCATCTGGACCTGGTGACATTTTAAAAATACGTATTTTCTACTTCTTCTTGAGTCAATTTTAGAAATTCACATTCTCCTGATGAAACATGCATTTTATCCATGTTTTTAAGTTTATTTTCACCGGCTATTTTCTCTTGTAACCTTTTAACTGCTGTTTTGGTTAGACTACTTTTCTACCATTTATCTTTTCCTCGTCTCTGATTTATGTATTTGTTTTCTCTCTCACTTTTTCCCTTGATTTTATTAGCTTTGAATTACTTCTTCATTAGTTTTTAAAGAATCAATTTTCAGATGTATCATAACCAAAAAGGACATATACTGTATAGCACTGGGAACCTCGCTCAATATGCTGTTATAACCTAAATGGGAAAAGAATCTGAAAAAAAATAGATACATGTGTATGTATAACTGAATCACTTTGCTGTAGACCTGAAACTAACACAACATTCTTAATCAACTATACTCCGATATAAAATTTAAATTTAAAAAAAATTTTTTTATTGGAGTATAATTGCTTTACAATGTTGTGTTAGTTTCTGCTATACAATTAAGTGAATCAGCTATATGTATACCTACATCCCCCCCCCTTGGGCCTCCCTTCCACCCACACCCCATCCTACCCATCTAGGTTGTCACAGGGCACTGAACTAAGCTTCCTGCATTTTATAGCATGTTCCCACTACCTATCTATTTTACACAGTAGTGTATACATGTCGATCCTAATCTCCCAATTCGTTCCACCCTTCCCTTCCCCCACAGTGTCCAGATGTCTTTTCTCTATGTCTGCGTCTCTATTCCTGCCCTGCAAATAGGTTCATCTGTACCATTTTTATAGATTCCACATATACGCATTAATATATAATATCTGTTTTTCTCTTTCTGGCTTACTTCACTCTGCGTGACAGACTCTAGGTCCATCCACATCTCTACAAATGACCCAATTTCGTTCCTTTTTTGTGGCTGAGTAGTATTCCATTGTATATATGTACCACACCTTCTTTATCCATTCATCTGTTGTTGGACATTTAGGTTGTTTCTATGTCCTGGCTATTGTAAATAGTGCTGCAATGAACCCTGGGGTACATATGTCCTTTTGAATAATGGTTTCCTCAGGGTATATGACCAGTAGTGGGATTGCTGGGTCGTACGGTAGTTCTATTTTTAGTTTTTTATGGAACCTCCATACTGTTCTCCACAGTGGCTGTATCAATTTACATTCCCACCAACAGTGTAAGAGGGTCCCCCTTTCTCCACACCCCCTCCAGCATTTATTGTTTGTAGATATTTTGATGATGGCCATTCTGACTGGTATGAAGTGATACCTCATTGTAGTTTTGCTTTGCATTTCTCTAATAATTAGTGATGTTGAGCATCCTTTCTTGTGTCCCTTGGCCATCTGTATGCCCTCTTCGAAGAGGTGTCTATTTAAGTCTTCTACCTATTTTTTGATTGGGTTGTTTGTTTTTTTGATATTGAGCTGCATGAACTGCTTATATATTTTGGAGATTAATCCTTTGTCAGTTGCTTCATTTGCAAATATTTTCTCCCATTCTGAGGGTTGTCTTTTCGTCTTGTTTATGGTTTCCTTTGCTGTGCAAAAGCTTTCAAGTTTCACTAGGTCCCATTTGTTTATTTTTGTTTTTATTTTCATTACTCTAGGAGGTGGGTCAAAAAAGATCTTGCTGTGGTTTATGTCAAAGACTGTTTTTCTTATGTTTTCCTTTAACAGTTTTATAGTGTTCAGCCTTACATTTAGGTCTTTAATCCATTTGGAGTTTATTTTTGTGTATGGTGTTAGGAGTGTTCTAATTTCATTCTTTTACATGTAGCTGTCCAGTTTTCCCAGCACCACTTATTGAAGAGGCTGTCTTTTCTCCACTGTATGTCCTTGCCTCTGTTGTCATAAATTAGGTGACCATAGGTGTGTGGGTTTATCTCTGGGCTTTCTACCCTGTACCACTGAGCTACATTTCTGTTTTTGTGCCAGTACCATATTGTCTTGATTACTGTAGCTTTGTAGTATAGTTTGAAGTCAGGGAGCCTAATTCCTCCAACTCCGTTTTTCTTTCTCAAGATTGCTTTGGTTATTCGGGGTCTTCTGTATTTCCATACAAATTGTAACGTTTTTTGTTCTAATTCTGTGAAAAATGCCATTGGTAGTTTGCGAGGTACTGCACTGAATCTGTAGATTGCTTTGTGTAGTATAGTCATTTTCACAATATTGATTCTTCCAATCCAAGAACATGGTATATTTCTCTATCTGCTTATATCATCTTTGATTTCTTTCATCAGTGTTTTATAGTTTTCTGAGTACAGGTCTTTTGCCTCCTTAGGTAGGTTTATTCCTAGGTATTTTATTCTTTTTGTTGCAATGGTGAATGGGATTGTTTCCTTAATTTCTCTTTCTGATCTTTCATTGTTAGTGTATAGGAATGCAAGAGATTTCTGTGCATTAATTTTGTATCCTGTAGCTTTACCAGATTCACTGATTAGCTCTAGTAGTTTTCTGGTGGCATCTTTAGGATTTTCTACGTATAGTATTATGTCATCTGCAAACAGTGACAGTTTTACTGCTTCTTTTCTAATTTGTATTCCTTTTATTTCTTTTTCTTCTCTGCCATGGCTAGGACTTACAAAGCTATGTGGAATAAGAGTGGCGAGAGTGGACATCCTTGTCTTATTCCTGATCTTAGTGGAAATGCTTTCAGTTTTTCACCATTGAGAATGATGTTTGCTGTAGGTTGGTCATGTATGGCCTTTATTATGTTGAGGTAGGTTCCCTCTATGTCCATTTTTTGGAGAGTTTTTATCATAAATGGGTGTTGAATTTTGTCAAAAGCTTTTTCTGCATCTATTGAGATAATCATATGGTTTTCATTCCTTAATTTGTTAATATGATGTATTAAAATAAAAATTTTACATAAATAAATAAATGCAAAAAATAACAAAAATAAAATAAAATTTTCAGATGTACCAATTCTACCTTTTTTCTTTCTTCTAATTAATTACATAATAATTAATTAATAACAAGTAATTAGTATATATAAAATGCATATTTATGCTTGTGTTAGGTTTTTGTTCGACTTATGTTAACTCCTTGCAGCGAATATTGAATTCTTTTTTCTCATTCAACTAGCACGATATTTAAGGTTACGAATTTTCGACTCAATACAACTTTGGCTACATCCCATCACTTTTTTTTTTTTTTCGGTACGCGGGCCTCTCACTGCTGTGGCCTCTCCCGCTGCAGAGCACAGGCTCCGGACGCGCAGGCTCAGCGGCCATGGCTCACGGGCCCAGTCGCTCCGCGGCATGTGGGATCCTCCCGGACCGGGGCACGAACCCGCGTCCCCTGCATCGGCAGGCGGACTCCCAACCACTGCGCCACCAGGGAAGCCCCCATTACTTTTTATATGAGGCTTTTCCGGTATCTATATTTTCTAAATACTCAGCATATGTAGTTTTGACTTTTCTCTTTGACAAGGAATTAACCAATAAAGACATTTATAACTTGCAATTGGTAAAGTTTCTGCTTATCTATTTACACCTCAATTAATTAATTATTTCTAGGTCTTTCAGAAAATATGGCTCAACTTATTTCTACTTTGGGGACTTTATTGAGAGTCTCTGTGTGGCCAGATATGACAGTCAATATTTCTACATCTTTCTTAGGGTACTTAATTACTTCAGAGAGAATCACAGATGATGCAACTTCTTAGCTCTGGAGAGCAGTCTATGGCTTGTGCAGAAATCCATAAACTGCCTGCCCTTGCTACTTAATCAGCACTTTTTAAAAACTGCTTTATAAGAAAACCTATGTGAATCCTAAAGTAAACTGCTAAGTGACATTCTCCCTAAGTAGTGTAAAAATTTTAATAAACAGAAACCTCAATTAAATAGAGTTGGAAGGGCTTCCCTGGTGGCACAGTGGTTGGGAGTCCGCCTGCCGATGCAGGGGACATAGGTTCGTGCCCCGGTCCGGGAAGATCCCACATGCCGCGGAGCGGCTGGGCCCGTGAGCCATGGCCGCTGAGCCTGCACGTCCGGAGCCTGTGCTCCGCAACGGGAGAGGCCACGACGGTGAGAGGCCCGCGTACCGCAAAAAAAAAAAAAAAAAAAAAAAAATAGAGTTGGGAGACCACAAAGGGGAGCTCTCATGCCCCGTGTTAATAGTAGAGCCCAACAACAAAAAGAAAGACTCCTTTCCTGTCAAGAATTCAGCCAATGAAAAGTCATGGAATCTTTGTTTACTATCACCCTTCCAACTTCCTTTTCCTCGCTTTAAAAGTGTTCTTCCCTTGCCCTGAGAGAACTTGAACATGGCTCGCCATGACTGTAGACCCTGAATGGCAATTCTCTGTTGATGCAGAATAAGCCCATCTTTGCTGGAGAAATATCTGGCTGTCTATTTCGGGTCAACAGTAGTAAGAAGCTACAAGTCATAGGACTGGGTGATATGAGATCTGGATCCAAACTCCCAGCTCTCCTACAAGCCAGCTGTGTGACCCTGGGCAAGCCTCTCACCTTCTCTGAACTCCAGCTTCTTCAGCTCTCTCTAAAGAGGCCAAAGCACTTGTCTTTGCAAATTTGGGTCTCTCTAACTAAGCCTGGAGTTTCCAAAGGACTTTGGGAAGCAGTATCTCCAGCCCTATTATGCCAAATGAAGTGTTACAAGTATGTGATCCATAGGGTCCCAACTAGCTTTAAATTTTCACAATTGGATCAAATCAGTTACCCATGGTCCTTGCTTTTTAACTGCCTGAACAAGTGTACCTGGATTATAAAAGGACTCACATTGTAGAAAAGAAAGGAGGGACTGGGTTCAAGTCCTAGCCCTACATCAACCAGCTCTATCACCACAGATATTACGATCTATTAAATGTCCAACTATTCTGATCCTCACTCACCTCATCTTTAAAATAGATATAACATCACCAGTCTCACCAAGATTAAATAAGATAATCAGTAAAAAGTGCTTTATAAACTGCAAAACGTCATAAAGCATTAGTTCCCGTTATTAAATACTCATGCAGCACTGATGCTTCCAACGTCTTATGTGTTTTATAAGGTGTTAAACTTAATGAAATTGTCAAACTTACTGCTTTTCATTAAACAGCCAGTCACAGGCAGGTCTAAATAGTGAAAGCAAGGAAATAGGTATTTTGTCTGAATTACCTAGGTAATCACAAGCTAAATCACTCTGATGAGCTAAGAAGAGTAAAAGTTAAGAGTATCTCAAGGCTGGGGAAGGACTTAATAACCTCACTACATCTCCTTCTGCCCCATTATTTCATAAAATTGAGACTGAAAGAGAATTACATTACACTACACACTGAAAAGGAAATAAAACCATAGATACCCACCAGACTAGCACATGAGCACAGGACAAAGGTACGCCTGGTGACCAGCGTGTCAAATGAGTTTTCACATGAGGTGCTAATCATTTACTTTTTAAGGGAGAAGGTAATAAAGCAACGTTCTGCTGTTTTCTCCCAACTCTAAGCCTGTATGAGGCACCATTACGTAGTTCCCAGCCCACTGACATTAGTGGATACAAGTAGTCTATAATCTGATTTCCCCGGGTGCAGGCTAGAGAAGATGGATTTGAAAGATTTCTTCCTCCAGCAAAGAATGATCCACTGATTGTCTGAGCAAAGCCCGTATGCTTACTGTGCTCTTCAGCTCCTGGGGAAAACATTCATGATCCACGATGACAGCAACTATAAACTGACTGTCCTACTGACGATTGAGAAGTTCGGAGTCATGCTTCCTGGAGCCTGGCTCTTAAACCAACATCAAACCAACCTGCCCAGAGAGGCCAACTGGACTGCTACTCGGTCACTCACATATTAAGCCCAGCTGAATTGCTGTCATGGTGCATCTTCTAAGGGGAAACTTAACGCCACAGCTTCTTTTTTTTTTTTTAACAGAAGTCTTCCTTATAGAGTCAAATTTTCCACTCAGAGTAAAGGCGGAGGCTGAAGAGCCAGTATCGTGATTCAATCTGTGTCCTGGCCATTTAGCTTTATCCTGGTCCAAAGGCATGATCTTTCTGCCTGTGTACGTGTATCCTTGGCTACAAGAGCACATATCTGTAAAATGGGAGTAATGATATACTCGCCACCTGCCTGTAGGTTGAATGGTGACCCACACCCCCCGCCAAAAGAAATGTCTATATCCTAACCCCTGGATTCTGTGAATGTGACTTTGAGACAAATAGTCCTTGTGGATGTAATGAATTAAGGATCTCAAGATGAAGTCATCCTAGATTAGGTGAGTGAACCCTAAATCCAATGACAAATATCCATATAATAATCAGTAGAGAAGACAGGCACAGAGGAAAAAGCCCTGTAAAGACAAAGCAGAGATGGGAGTTATGCAGCCACAAGCCAAGGAATGCCTAGAGCCACCAGAAGCTGGAAGCAAGGAAGGATTCTCCCCCAGAAAACCTGGGAACAGTTTGACCCTGCCCACACGATGATTTTGGACTTCTGGCCTCCCGGACTCTGAGAGAATAAATGTTTGTTGTTTTAAACCACCAAGTTTGTTGTCATTTGCTACGGCAGCCGCAGGAAACTAATATACTGCCGTAAAAGCATTGCTACTAGCTGTGAGTAAAGAGTTCATATCAGTTATGGACTGAGGTAGGCCTGCCTGGGGAAATAAAGGTCTGAGTCTCAGTTCCTTGGAAGCTGTTTAGAATTGAGATAAATGTGAAAAATAAATATATGTTGGCCTTCTTTGCTCTGAAAGCCTGGTCCGTAGAGCTGTGGGCTGGCAGGAAGACCATAGGCTTATTGGCTAGAAGTGTATAAAAGTCTGGTGGCAGACAGAGGCCTCATCTGCTCTCTGTCAGTGACCCACACATGCAAGGTTCTTGCTCTGCATAAGGGGTCCTTACACACCCTTGTTGGTGAAGGGCCAAACGATGCTGTGTCCTTGGGTAGCTGCTGGGCCCCCTGATGAGATAAAGATGATGCGGGGCCTGCACTTCCTGTCCTGTGTCTTTCTGTATGGCTGAGTAAAAACAGTATTTGTTCAAGGCCTACCACATCTTGTGAATGTGATAGCCAATTCTACCTGCACTCACCCCTGTACCAGTAAAATAAAAATAATAGTTACGATATATATAACAGACAAACAAGAAGGACCTACTGTATAGCACGGGGAACTATATTCAATATTTTACAATAACCTAGATGGGAAAAGAATCTGAAAAAGAATGGATATATGTATGTGTATAACTGAATCACTTTGCTGCACACCTGAAGCTAACACAGTAGTGTAAATCACTTATACTCCAATATAAAATAAAAATTAAATTAAAAAAAAGAAAATACATAGTGTTGGCAAGGCTATTGGGAAATACACACTCTCATTCATTTCTGGTTGGAGTTTATACAACTCTCTGGAGGATAATTTTGCAGTATCAGCAAGTTCACTTCCTGGAATTTATCCTACAGATATACCCAGTATGTGAAAAGACCTCGTTCATCCATTGTTTATAATAAACACTAAAAGATGGATATCTGTCAATAGAATACTGGTTAAATTAACCATGGTAAATCCATAAATAAAATAAAGATATATACATGTGTATATATATCTATATCTATATCTATATCTATAACGGAATCACTTTGCTGTACACCTGAAACTCACACAACATTGTAAATCAACTATACTTCAATAAACAAAATAATAGTTACATACTGATGACTCATGTGAAAGGTATTATGTTCATTTTCTCAATCAATCCTCACATCATTATGAAACTGGAATGATTAACCCCATTTGAGAGACTTAACACTTAAATAACCATCCAGTAGTAATTCAGAACTGGCTCTGCAGTATTTAATTATAAACCTCACATTATGCTTCTCCCTATTGGCAAGATTTAATAAGTTCAGGGTATCTTATCAAAAAACTGCAAACTGATATCCAACAGTTTTGTTTCCCAGACCTGTTCTGTTTGTATTTATAAATTGCATTAGTTGTCAATTGTCTACAATCAGGAAGCTTCCACTTTAAAATCTGAATTTCTGGCTAATAGTGAATAATCACATCTTGCAACCCACCATCTTAGAATATCCTGGATCTGAGTAGTAATGGTTCCTTTCAGATAGAACCCTCAAGTACACCAGAGTCCCCATTCCCTCTTGCCTCCCCAAACACTATCGCAAAGTGTCAATTACCATCCATCATTTTATACCCAGCCCAAGTAATACACGTGTACCCATTTATATTTCTTTTTGGCCTCTGTACACTGAATTTGTAACCGTGAGGTATTAGTTTTTTATTGTTGCCAGAACAGATTACCACAATTTTAGTGGCTTAAAACAATACCCATTAATTATCCCACAGTTAGAAATCTGGATACAGCAGGGCTCAGCTCATTCTCTGCCCCAGGTTTCACGTGGAAAAAATCAATGTGCAGCAGGGCTGCAAGACTTTTTGGAGGGTCTGGAGATGGATCTGCATCCAAGCTCACTCAAAATTGTTGGCAGAATTCAATTCCCTATGGTTTTAGCACTGAAATCCTTATTTCCTTGCTGGCTGTCAGCTACAGGTGGCTCTCAGCTGCCAAAGGCACTCACAATCCCTGACCCATGGCCCTCTACCTGCACCTACAAAACCAGCAATGGTAGGTCCAGTCCTTCTCATGCTTCCAATCTTCCTGACCTCTCTTTCTGCCTCATCTCTCTTCTCCCTTCCTCTTCTGTTTTTAAGGGCTCTTGTGATTACATTGGGTCCATTCAGATAATCCAGGAAAGTTTTCCTGTTTTAAAGTCAGACGATTAGTAACTTTAATCTGCAAAGTCCATTCACAGCAGTACCTAGATTCCTATTTGATTTAATAGTCAAGGGACAGGAATCTTGGGGGAACATCTTTAGAATTCTGCCTACCACACCTGATCTAGTCCAATTCTTTCATTTTAGACGAAGAAGCTAAGACCAAGAGAGGTGAACCATCAGACTCAAGGTTGCATCGCTAAGCATTGTAGAACCAGAACTCCAGGGCAGCACCTGAATTCCTAATCTAGATATGTCATTCAGAGAGCTTACTGGAATTTGTAAAAAAAAAAAAAAAATCTGATACTATTAGTTTACTTTACTTGTATAAAGGAAAAATAAACTACGTAGTGTTGCCAAGTACCACTAGTGGGAGACCAGCTTTAATGAACAGAAAAGAACAATTTATATTGGGCACATTAATTGCTTACATGCAAATGATTCTTAGTAGAACAGCTTTAAGAAGTCTTAGGCAAAGTTTATAAATGCACAAAAATGTGCCTATAATAGTAAAATGGAAAGATTATATGATTAAATGAGATAATGTAAAATTCTTAGCACAATAACTGGTAGTAGATGCTTGTTGTGTTTGCTTTCCAAGAGTATACTCCCCATTCTCCGAGTAACAGAGACCCTATTGTACCCCATGTATCTTGCACCCTCCCACCCCTTTCTGGATACAGTCTTACAAAGATTGTCAGTCAAGATTCCCAGCCCATTTCTAAAGAATGAGTGGGCATATTGCCTAAGTCAGGAATCAGAAATCCTCCATGGAATCTGAATCATGAGTCGAGTCACCCAAAGATTACATCTGCTATCTGACATATTGCCAAAACTGACACAAGTAGCACATACATAAAATAAATGTAACAAGAAATGTTCAAGATCTTTATACTGAAAACTTCAAAAACTTTCTGGGAGAAATTAAAGAAGACCCACATTAATGGAGAAACATACCATATTCATGGACTGGAAAAATCAATAGTTATAAGATTCTGATTCCCTCCAAATCTACCTAAGATTCACTGACACCTTACAAAAATTCCAATAGGCCTTTGTATAAGTTGACAAGCTAAGTCTAAAATGTATATAGAAGGAGCTAGAATATCCAAAACAACCTTGAGAAAGAAGAAAACGTGTTGCAGGACTTACATTTCCCAATTTCAAGGATAACTTTTGATCCAAAGTAATCAAAATCATATGGTACTGGCTTTAAGGTAAATCAGAGTGTGGTGACGGATGGATACTAGACTTGTAGTGATCACCCTGTAGCACATACAGGTGTTGAACTATAATGCTATACACCTGAAACTTACATAATAATTTTAAAAATATAAAAATAGATTAATAGAACAGATATAGAATTCATAAATAGAGCTACACTTATACAGTCAATTGATTTTCAACAAGATTGAATCTAGGAAGTCAGAATAAACCAAGTATATTCTGTAGATGTCATTTATATGAAATTCAAGAATAGGAAAAACTAATCTCTGGTGATACAAATCAGTAAGTCGTTGCCTCTGGGTGGGGAGATTGTTTGGAAGGAAACACGAGCAAATATTCTGCAGTGTTGGAAATACTCTCTACCTTGATTGGAGCCATGGTTACCTGGGCACACCATATTTCAAAACTCCTCAAACTGTATACTTAAGATCTGTAAATTGTACTGTATGTCAAATCTCAATAAATAACTATATATTTATTTTTAAAGGATGCAGAAGAAGAAATCAATGTTGTTTAAAAGTTGTAATTTCTATCCCTGTGCTACTTTACAGCAAGCATTTTTTAAACTTAAGGCTTAATGACTCTTTTTGTAAATACCGTTTTTAGCTTTACATTACTCCCACACTTCATTATTGCCGATTTGATTTTTTTCCTTTTAGCACTTAACAACTCATCATCTTGCATGACATGCATTATTCAGGCACTGCACTGAGTTAGAGAAAGTGGATATTCCTAAGCCTGATTACATGGTGTAGAAATAAAGGCTTTACTATTGACTATGCGAACTATGGGAACAAAGTATACATGGTTTAGTAGTGCAGGGGGAAAAGGCAGCAACAGTTAGGGCTTAATAAAGTGATGCATGGGGTTCATTAGAATGGAGTGGAATCTATCAGAAGAAGTTCTCAGAACCTTATTAATTAAACCCCCATCAAACAGATGTATTTGATTAACAGGATCTCATTCTGAGTTTAAACATCAACATTAATTAACCCCGTAATTGATACATTTTCCCAGACATGTGAGGAACATTAGTCACATTAAATCAAAAAAGATCACAATATTAATGAAAATAAATTTAGTAGCAAATGTAAATGAGATGATGTGTTACTTTGGCCCATCCTATTTTAAATTCATTTTTATAAATAGCATTAGGAAAAAATGCTGGGTGACAGTATATTGCAGAGGAAACCTTTTTTAATTAAGAAATATGCTTCTTTCCTCAGTTTTGCCACTAATATAATGTAGTTCAGCAAGTTACTTTAGCTCTCTGAGCCTGTTTTTACATCTCTAAAATAATCATACTTGAAAGACAATATCCAATTTCTCTTACACCTCTAAATTATAACTAAGCGCTACACAGCTCATGTTTCACTTATATATACATACATATGCATATTTATTTTTACATGTGTATGTGGTACTTTTGTAGATTTGTACAGGAGTCAGCCAACTTTTCCTGTAAAGGACCAGATAGTAAGTATTTAAGACTTTTCAGGTCATATAATCTCTGTTGTAACTATTCAACAGAGCCATTGCAGCATGGAAGCAGCCAAAGATAATATGTAAATGAATGAGCTTGGCGATGTTCAAAGAAAACTTTATTCATGGATACAGAAATTTGAATTTTATGTAATTTCATGAAATATTCTTTTCTCAACCATTTAAAAGTGTACAAACCACTCTTAGTTTGCAAACTCTACAGAAGCACATGGTAGGCTAGAGTTGGCCCATACTTTGTGGACCTCTTTATGCCAGTAGTGTTAGCAGCGTACACACATGGATACACCTACCTATTCAAATAAGTAACTCTGTCTCCAGTAATCCATGTAGTCTAAACAAGGTCACTTGTAATGTGTAGATTGAGTTACAAGTCCACATCCACAAAAATAATACTGCCTCTCTGTGTTTTCACACTGTTGTAAATTGAATTGTTGGACACAATTTTTCATCCTCCATGTAGACTCACACTTTGCATATCTATCTCTAAAGTTGGGGTGCGTTTTTCTACCCTTTGACTTTGGGCTCAGCCGTGTGTCTCACTTTGGACAATGAGATATCAGCAAATGTGATGCAAGCAGAGATTTGAAACGCACATGTGTAGTTCAACTTGTTCTCCTGCACCAGCTTGTTCCCTTCCCAATAACATGGGAAGAAAATTCCCCAGCTGGCCCACATTCCCCAAAGAGGATGACACACACATGAGCAGATCAAATCCTGTAGGCTTCTATGTGAAGCAAAGCATTCAACACCACCCAACCACAGAGCTGTGAAAACAAATTATTTGTGGTGGGCAGACTCTAAAATGAGCTCCAATGATCCCCACCCCCTGGTGTTCATACCCCTGTGTAATCCCCTTCCCTTGAGTGTGGTCAGGCCTGTGACTTGCTTCTAACCAACAGAATACAGCAAAGGTGATGGAAAGTCATTACTGTGATTATGTTACATAAGACTGTAACTTCCATCTTGCTAAGATCCTCTCTCTATTGCATTCTCCACTTGCATGCTTTGGGGAAAAATGTTGGGATGGAAATGAGGGCAGCTGCTGGTCAACAGCCAGTAAGGAAATGAGGCCCTCAGCCCAATAGGCCACAAGGAACAGAATCCTGTTGATAATCATGTGAGCCTGGAAGTGGTTCTTTCCCCAGTCTATCTTTCAGATGAGACCTCAGCCCTGGCCAACACTTGGATTGCAATCTCATGAGAAACCCTAAAGCAGAGGACTCATCTAAGCTGTGCCCAGATTCCTGAGCCAAGAAACTATGAGATAATAAGCGTGTGTTGTTTAAGCTGGTAACTCTGTGGTAACATTGTTATGCATAATACTGTTATGTGATATTAATTTTTAAGCCACTGAGTTTGGAGTTATTTGCTATGCAACATCATTGTGGCAGTAGCTAATGAAATATACACACTAACAAAAATTAATTAGTACTATGCTTTTCCTTTCCTTTTTTTTTTAAATGAAAACATCCACTGACTTAGGCCTGACATTCTTTGTATATCTGTGCATAACTATAAAAAGGTATGAAGATGGGGAGGAAGAAAAGACACAGTAAGAAAGGAGCGGTACTGGTAATATTTTATCATGTTTCAAGACAGGAGGTTATGGGGCTTCCCTGGTGGCGCAGTGGTTTAGAGTCTGCCTGCCAATGCAGGGGACACGGGTTCGTGCCCCGGTCTGGGAAGATCCCACATGCCGTGGAGCGGCTGGGCCCATGAGCCATGGCCGCTGAGACTTCGCGTCCGGAGCCTGTGCTCTGCAATGGGAGAGGCCACAGCAGTGAGAGGCCCACGTACAGCAAAAAAAAAAAAAAAAAAAAAAGACAGGCGGTTATGTATGTCATTCTTTTTTGGGGAAAAAAGCTCTACATACACACACATGCACACAATACACACACATGCATGTATTTCAACATGCAATTCACCAGAACATGGAAAACAAATCTATCCTAACTTGGATCCTGTACACCACCTTCTCAAAATATCCACCACTGCCAAGTATATCCCAGAGAGCGAGAAAAACAGAATGGAGTTAATACAGAAGTTTATGACAAACGTCTAGTTGTTCCCCAATAGTCCTTTTCTCTTTCTTCAAAAGAAATAGAATTCTTAGCACATGGCCACCCAGAATAGAGATTACATTTCCCAGCCTTTCTTGTAGCAAGTTGTAGCTGCTAGACTACAGTTGTAGACCTAGATTCTGGCCAATGGAATATAAACAGAAATGTCCTGTGGCAGTTCCAGAAATTTTCTCAAAAAACATTTGGTGCACAATCTTGGCTTTTTTTTTTTTTTTTTTTTTTGCTTCACACTGATGCTTAGGAAGAAAACGTTGCCTTGGAGAATAAGGCTGAAAGCCATACCCTAAAGGAAGGTATACAGTGAGATGGGAATAGGCTGCATCCTTAAGCACTTCATGGAGAAGGACCACTGTGCTAGCCTGCCCTGCCTAACTCCAGAGTTTTATATGGGAAAGAAAGATATTTCTAACTTGCTTAAGCCACTTTATTTTATTTTTTGTTTTGTTGTTATCGTTGTTGTTACTGGTAACTAAGTGCAATCCTAACCAATATAAAGAGTATCCTATTTGCAGTTTTGTGTCTGTTTTCTCTTTTCGTTGCTTAAAATCAAAATGGCCAGTAAAGCCTCAAGTCCTGAGAAAGAACACCAGGTGTGTGTAAGAAGGAACCCCTTGGCTTCACCTGAGTTCTCTAGGAAACAGAGCCTGAGGCAAAGATTAAGTGCTGGTGGCTATTTGCAGGTACAATCTCAGGGCAGCGAGAGTGAGGCAAAAGGGTCAGATAAGGAAGGATGAAAACAGTGCAAAGTAATGTTTTACCACACTGGTCACTGATTCACAATGAGTCATAAAATGATGTAGCAGGTTGCTTGCCACTCAGCCATGAAGGATGTCTTCAGACAGGCTGCGTGGATAAACCATGCTATAAGCACTCCATGGGGGGAAGGAGGGAGGGAAAATTGACCTATGTTGCCCCTTCCTTGGATAACCAGAATTCTCTCCTCAGGCAATTAACTCCTCTACTCCTCTGGATTGGATCAACTGACTCCTTCAATGTACCTCAAGGACACAGAGCTCACACACGGTGGTACCATGTTTCCTTCAATCTCAGAAGGGAAAGAGGAGCTGGAAAATTGAAGGTGTGTGCTACTAGGCCTGGCTGTGTGGTGGTAGCCAGACGGGGGAACCCAGAACTCCCAGGTAAGTGACATCTGGTCCCGGCAAGATGCCTCAGAAGCTGACCTAGAACAATAAACCCACCACAGTTTCCATGTCCATCAATGCCTGTCAACTCAAACCGGAGATATGATGAAAATTTGACTTGAAAACATCTCAAAGCTGACATTTGCAGTACCCAGCATGGATGGGCCCTTAGTATATACACAGTCCTACCTATGAATTTGGTCCTGGCTTTTAGACTTTTTAAGAGAGAGAGAGAGAGAAATAGAGAGGGAGAGAGGGACAAAGGAAGAGAGGGAGAGAGGAAGGAAGGAAGGTAGGAAGGAAGGAAGGCAGGCAGAGGGGAGGGATGGAGAGAGGGAGGGAAAAGTAGAAGAATATTTAACAGATAATACATATGTTCTGCAAAGCCTAAAATATTTATTATCTGGTGCTTTACAGGAGTTTTCTGACCTCTGGCCTAGTCAATAGACAGTCTACACCCTTGTAGACCTAGATAAACCCTGGAGGATTTGTAGACAACGTTTGTGCCGTAGTGAAAGAAAGTCATCTTCCTTTTTGCCTATTCTCAAGTTTTGGATAATTTTCTTGACACATCTTCCATGCTGACCTACCGGAACGGCTATGAGGGTCAATTTACCTAATAAAGCAGTTAGCAACCTCTAGAGTGTCACGCATGTACAAAGGGGTGTGGAGCCTTCAGTGCAGGGTCGATGGTTTTCAGAAGTAATCCTTCAGGATCTGACAACTTATAATGGCATCTGCCCAAGGTGGACTCTCCAAAGATATTCAGAATCCAAAAGTAAGAGTTTTCACCTCCATGAATTCTGTTCCACTGTGTCATCTTCAATCCCATTAGGTTTTACGAGAAAAACTGCACTTTCGTCCTTCAGGATTGGCTCATAAATCATTAAGAATATTGGGCCTTTTACTGAATTTTGCCTTTTTGTTTGTTGGTTTTCAACTACCCAACTGCTTTCAGCAGGGCAGCACTGTCCTCCCTCCTCCACGGCCCAATTACGACACATCATGACTATCTTAGTATATTAAACTTGCTCCCATGCAGACCAAGAATTCCTAAGCTATTAATATGTTTTCTAAAAAACGAGGGTGATTAATAAAATTAGGCAACTCTTTCTTCTTGCCCACTCCAAAATAAAACTCCTACTGATAATTTATGAAAATCCATTCCAGCTTTATGAAATACACCATTTATCTCCATTAGGTAGTTTACTAATAGCTATTGACCTCCCACTGGGTATGAAACATTCTGCCACATATTTTAGCAGCTGGAAAAATAAGAAGAATTAATCCATGTCCCTAAGAAGCTTAAAATCACCTTAGATTTAAAAGAAATGCAAAGCATATAGCCACAAGGGCAAACACAAGAAATGCAAAGTCCAAAGTATGGTGACATCAACAGGCGGGATGCCTTAGCATTTGGAATCAGAATAGTGCATGTGCCCAACTCCAGGAAGTAGTCAAAGAGAGGTTGCCCATTTTATAAGTATCTTTGCAAACATTAGTTACTACTATGAAAAATCTGAGTATTTCAGATAAAACAGAAATTTATGGGTTTTCTTGAAAAAGTTCAATGTTCTGGCAAACCTGGATCCGCATTGTCACGTGGCAAACAACAACTAGATTCTTCCTTCTCAGAGGGTGAAAGAGGGAACCAGCAGCATGGCATCACCTGGGAGCTTGTTAGAAATAGAAAATCTCAGCCCTCCACCCTCCGTCCCAAAACTACAGCCCCAGAGACAAGGTGTTCAGGTCACCTCCAGACACACGAAAGTTTAAGAAGCACTGAGCTAGACCTGGGTGCGGTCTCTAGATAGACACGTGTTTTCCAGCTGTGGTCCCTGCCACTCTATCTCCCTTCACATCTGGTCTTCACTTATTTACATTACCTGCCTGGCCTGGGTACCTACTCCAGGCTTCATCCATAATCCAAACCCCTTGGTCTATCAACCAAAGCCATCCAGAACTATATTTCAAAACTTTCTCTCACTATTCCCCAGCCCAAACCCTTGCATTCCATTCTCACTCTCTAATACATCTGTCCTCCCATCACTTCCCCCATCATTTCTTTTACCTCAAGTGCCCTCCCCTGAGGGCACCAGGCCTGACACATAGCAGGAATTTGATAAGTGGTTATTTCATTCATCCAGTTATTTATTCACATTTTAAGGTATGTACATAGACACGGTTCTCATTCCTAATTCATGCGATTCTTCTAATGTCAATTTGGTTCACATTTGTACTCCTAGCACCCAGCACAATGCCTGGCATATAGTAGACATTCACTGACGAAAGTACAAATGTAGGAACAAATATACCAATAAGTGAAGGAATGTCCTAATAAAGCCAGAACTTCAGGTGACAAATATTTATTACCCATCAGGTACTGTGTTGGGCCCTGTAGATACAAGGTAAATAAGATATCATCCCTATTTTCAATGAGTTCTCAATACATCTCGAGAGCCTGACAGATAAGCCATAATTGCAACACAAGAGAATTTGAGCTATAATATACAGAAGTGTAACCATTATCTATTGCTTTAATAGTGCTGCATAACAAACAACCACAAAGCCTCGGTAGCATGTTACAATTATTACTTATCATTCATGAATTCGTGGTGGTCAGCTAAGGAGCTTTGCTATTCTTGGCTGGACTTGATTATATACCTGAGATCTGACTAGAGGTCACATGCTCTTGGCTGGAATTACTGGCTCATAAAACCATTTTCCCGAGGAAATAATCTAACTTTGCACCCCAGAAACTATGTCTGTGTTGTGTTTAGGTTTGTTTTACAATATATGAACTGCCATCCCTGCCACGTATGTTCACCTGGCAACACTTCTTGGTGATGCCCTTCGCTTTGAACCCCAGAACAGGCTGCAGACATGGCATGAGATGATTTGAAAGAAGTGGCTCAGTGCTGTGCTGGATTTCATGAGACTTGCACCAACTGGAACTGACCTTCAAAGGAATCCTAATAGCAATGTGGTGAATACTTGGAACTTCATTGTGGAATGACTCAGAACCTGCAGAAACACTCAACAGCTTTATCAGGTCTTTCTTTGTATCATGTCTGCTAACATCTCATTGGCCAAAGAAAGTCACATGATAAATTCAGAAACAAAGGGCAAGCAGATAGACCTCTTTTGTGATGGGAGTAAATAGGGATAGAGTAAGATTAGACAGTTAGTTTAAAAATCCCACTAAGGGATGAAAGACAGAAAGGGAATTTTAAGGGAGTTTGGGAGACTGTTATAAGCTAAGGACCACTCAAGAAAAGAATCCAGTAGCCTAGCAACAATCTACTTTACCTGGAAGGAAGACCAGGCACACTCAAGCCACAAGTCCTAATAGTTAAAACACAAGACAAAACGTACAGGGTCTGAATCTTATTACATGAAGTCAGGGAGTTAACGGTCCTTGAAGAGTAGCATTTCTGCACATAGCCAAGACAGGAATATAGGAGAAAGAGGAAAGAAACTAGGTGAAAGGAGACATTATACTGAAACCTGAGATGAATTACCATATTTTAGTATATGTTACCACCCTTTTGCTAATCTATGTATGATTTAAATAGCAACATGACAGTGCTCGTTAGACCATATAGGGTTAAAGGAGGAACTAATGATGTAAGCCTGAACGTCTACCCAAAAATGAGAAAGGAGGTGGTCGGCTCCCCTCCCCGTTTTTCCTTTGATTATAAAAATGTAGCCCTCTTTGTTCCTGGGGCTGTGCTCCCTTGCCTGCACGCTTGTATCTCTCACAAGCACCCTGTGCTAATAAACTCACACTTTGTCTATCACTTTGCCTCACGCTGAATTCTTTCTGCATCAAGACAAACGAACCTGAGCTTCAGTAGGTCCTGACACCGAGTGAGTGAGTGGTTTCAATCAAAACATAGGGGGTTCAAGTCCCGTCCTGTGTCAGGGATTGTGGGTTCAGGTCCCAATCTGAGGTGCGGCTGGGATTGAGTCCCATCCAAGGAGGAGTGGAGTTTCAGCAGGAGAAGCTTTGAAGTCACACAGCAAAGGGTGTGGATACAAAGAGGGAGGAAGAATTGAGCCATTTTTGTTACTGATCAAAGCAAGTATGAAAAAAGTGCTACAGGCAGGAGTTTAAAATCTAAACACAGGAGCATGACTGTGGATGCTTCTCCATTCCACAATCCCAAGATCATTTTTTCTAAACACCTTCTAAACCAGAAAGACCACTGCCATCCAAAGCCATAAAAAAATAACAAATAAAATTACGGAGCCGTTTCAGTGTATCAGGCTCTATGCTGGGCACTTCACATGCCCTCCTTCATCTCTGCCTCTCCTAACGGCGCTAACACAAGTATGCTTACTCAAGTTACAGAAGAAGAAACTAAGAGTCAGAGAGGTCCCATAACTTTCTCAAGTCCGCACAGCCAAGACTCAAGCCAGGATTCCAGCACCCTAGAACTTTGCTCTCCTCAGCTATGCCACAGAAGCGATTATGAAGATTATGCCTACCACCTTTCTCTCTTTCTTACTGAGAGAGGCTGTGCCATGGTTTTCACATATAGATTATTTTTGGACAAACATAGAGTCTCAAGGATTAAAATTTCAGTAAGGGAACCACCAGGGGTAAATTACAGCACAGGTGCGCCATGAAATTGCAGTTGTCTATTTCCAGTGCCATTGTGTACTAATAGACAAGGCCTATTTGTTTTCCTTTTCCTGCATTATTGAATTCTGTAATCGCTTCTTGGTTCAAAAAGTTCTGATGCCTTTTGTGCCGAGTCAATTACGAGACAAATTCAAGTAATCCCGAGGATGCTAATAATCATGACTGTGTCTTTTCAGCCTGGGAAGAAGGCATTTTTAATGAAACCATTTCACATCTCAAGTTTGAAAACTATAGCCTAAGTATTCCTTCCTATCACTTATCCTATTCTGGGTGGTCCTTTGACAGTCTTTGCTCAAGATACAAGAAGGAAGAAACCAAGTATATCGACCAGAGCATTCGCGGGGTCCCTTGATGTTTCCTTGCCATCAGAGAAAACCTTCTCCCCCTAAAGGACTGGATTCTCACGTGGTGCAATCCATTTACTCTCTCTCCTGAAATATGCAATTTTCCATCTGTTCCAGGAGTTGGCGCCCATCAATATCTGGTGTGGAGTAAAAAGCTCAAAACATCAACTAAAGACTTGCCTCAGCAATTCTTTCAAATTCCCCAGTGGAATTTCTAAAATGGCCCACCTTTCAAAGTGGCATAAAAAGCACTGAGCCATTTAGTGATTCAGCCAGAAATACAAAGCCCAGGCTGTTTATCCTTAAGCATTTCCATAAGGTAACAAACAAACAAAAAACCAGCAAAGAGAAAAGATAACTTTTTCTTATGATCTACATCAACGATGGCAAAAGGCTTCACCTCACATGACAACTCCAATCAAGTAGTAGATCTGCCTGAAGTGCTGGGATGAGAACTTTGAAGTCATGTCTGGACATGGTGGGAAACGTGCCGTGATCAGTTGGTAATGTCTGCATATATAACGAGGAGTGGAAGCCTGTATGCCATCCTGGCATCCTCCTTCCAAAAGTCACAATTGTTTAAAAGTATATTCATCTAGAGTTATCTAGTATGTTTTATTATATATGGATAATTTAAAAGTATCTTTTAATGCTCAGCATAACTGATGGCATTAAAGAAATTACAGTACATATCAGCAATTTTCCACAATGGGCCGCTACTCAGAAAAGTGATCAAGGGTTTTCCCTAGACAACTGTGTAAGAAACCGATAACATGCTTACATCTTTATCGCTCACATCTAAGCTCCATAAAATTGGCTTCACCCAATTGGATTTCTCTTTAAAAATAAATAGTTGTTCTTTCCTATTCTCACCCAACACTTTAGAATTTGAGTGCTATAAAATGACTATGTAACCATGTCTTTCTGCAGTCCCAGCGTACAATCATTGGCTTTTTGCTAGACACATGGTCAGACAATACTGACAGCCTTGTTCAATAAAAGCGATGCAACCTGGTCACACATCTCCAAGGACCGCATCGGATCATTAGGTAGAAATTAACTGCCTTTCTTGTCTGGTACCTCATTAAAGTTCAAAAATAATAGTTGTTCCAGCTAGTTAGCACTATTGTACATCTCCGAGTATCACCTGTAGTGCCTTGGTAAGAGAAACGACTTTATCGATTGATATCAGCAGAGACCTGGGAACAAATGATGTTTTGTTCATTAAACAAAGGTTGGAGTGCACAGTGACATGCCTGCCATCAGTGAAGCCAGACAGCTCTTGGCTCAACTGACATCTAAGTGGGACGAGGTGAGAAGCCTCCAATTTCTCTTTTCTTTCTTTTTCTTCCTTTCTTGTTTGTGTTCTTTCCTTTCTACTTTCTTTTTTTCACCCTTTGTTTCCTTGCATTTCTTTTTTCCTTTTTTGCTTTGATTCTTTCCTTCTTCTTTTCCTTTCTCTCATCTTTCAACACCAATTACCTATTTCTAGCCCCTGAGACGGTGAGTTGTGAGCTCAACGTATATCAAGAGTGCTCTTTCACAAGCCACACCTGGTCTACAAGACAGCTATCAGATCCTTTTCAGAGAAGGGCTTTGCCACTGGCTGGGGAGGGCTAAGGAGGAAGGGAGCTCGAGTGGACCACCTAGCTGCCTCCTATCTGGTGACGCCTCCATCGCTGAAACAGAGTAAGAGAAAAGTCTGGTTCCCACAGTCCTAAAGCTTCATCTAAAATTAGGTGATAAGCTGTGGCTCAAGGCAGATATAGAAGGAAAATAACTTTCATCCACATTCTGTTTCTTTTTTCTTTTCTTTAATAGGATTTGGGGGAAATATCGTGCCATTCCTTGGTTGCAGCCAATGTTGGCCTATTCCCAGTTTGCACAGTGGCATAGGCTGCCCACTCAGAAAACAAACCAGTACAGAGAGAGCTAAGGGGGCTACTTCGGCCTGCAGTTTAAACGGGTGGTCGGTCACAGCTGAGAGTCTCACAGCAGAAAATTCACTGGAGCTCACAAAGTATGTCAGCCTCTCTCTCCGACAGAGCCCTCTGTCTTGTTTTGCCGCTGGATCCTAGGCCCTATAAACCACATCTGACTTCCCTGAGTAAAAGATTGAGACTGAAACCTGGTCTGTGTTTATCATTCAATATTATTAGAAGATCACCTTTATCAAGGGCTTAGAGGCACCAAGATTTTTGCATAAATTAATCTACTTTGATTTTCACAACGACCTTGTGAAGTGAGAACTGTTGTTGTTTCCATTTAACAGATGGGGAAACTGAGGCCTAGATGTGTGCACTTATTCGCCTGAGGTCACACAACCAGGGGTGGTGGAGCCATGACTTAAAGCAAAGCAGCAAAGCAGCAAAGCAGCCGGCCCCAAAGCCCTTGTTCTTGATCCCTACTGCCTCCCTTTAAAAGCCTACAGAGGTGTCTGTACAAGGACTAACCTCAAGTCCACAAAAACCCACAGACTGGGTACCACTGTCCCAGGCCCAGCTGAAGTTTCATTTTCTCTGTGACACCTTTTCTATTGCCCCAGCCTGCGTGGATCTCTCCCCACAGAGTATCAGTTAGCATGTATTTCCATTTGTACTGAAATTTCACTTCTTTTTTTTTTTTTTTTTTTAACCATTTTCTCTGTCTCCCAACTAGACTATGAACTCCTTGAGGGTCAAAACACTTCCTTGCACTTCATATATTTGTCCAAAAAGGAGAGAGTTTCTCCAACCTGGCTTCGCATATCAGAGTCACCCAGGGACCTTGTTAAAAATACAGATGGCTGACACCCGTCCCTGGACTAGTGCACTATTCTCTCCAGGAAGGGCCCCAGCATCTGTATCTTAACTCATTTCACTAAGTTCTTCTGAGGCACAGCCAGGCAGGTAAACAATTGTCTTAACTATCATATCTAAAAGAGGTTTAAGGAACACTCTTCTTAAAATGGTAAAGGAGTCTAGCCATAGACATTTTTCATGACCACGCTACCGATCTTCCTGTACCCCCCAGATCCCGTGCTTAAAGGAGAGTTCTGAGTGGCCCCTTGTGCCCTCAAGTGACCCAGACCCAGGACTGTACTCGACCCTTGAGTTAAGAGGCACAGCCTAGCCTAATAGAAGCCCAGATCCACGCACACACCCCAGGCAAAGCTAAACTGTGCCAAGTGCTGTCCCAGAGGTGTGTGCAAAATGCCCTCGGAAACAAGAAGAGGAATTTGGGAAGGCTTCTCCAAGGAGCTTACACTGGTTGAAGGATGAATACACATTACAAAGAGTGGCACTGGGGATCAATTTGGGGAAAGATCCAAGAATATATATGAAAACAAGAAGAGGTAGTCAAAATTATCTGGTTTTTTTTTAAACAACCCTTAAATTGCCATTAATAGAGAAATGGTTATAAACGATAAAATAGCTATACAGTGGAAACTCTACAGATGGAAAACAATGAATGCAGTAGAACTATATATGCTAATGTAAGATAATTTCCAAGATATAGCGTGAAAAAAAAAAAGCAAGGTACAGAGCCCTGTGAATTGTATGATCCCATTAGTGCTTAAAAAAAAAAAAAAGTATGCGGGAGTTGATAAGACTGGGGACACACACATTCACAAACACCTTTGCCTAAGGCAAGAATACCTCTGGAAATATACATGAAATACACTGGAAAGAGTGACTAGGAGGCAAAAGGAAGAATGTCTCACAATATGCTCTCTTCATATTGAGAGGTTAATGTGTGTATATTAGTTCTTTGTTTAAAAAATGGGTTAAGTATTTTTTAATTAATTTTTATTGGAGTATAGTTCATTTACAATCTTGTGTTAGTTTCAGGTGTACAGCAAAGTGAATCAGTTATACATATACATATATCCACTCTTTTTAAGATTCTTTTCCCATATAGGTCATTACAGAGTATTGAGAAGAGTTCCCTGTGCTATACAGGAGGTCCTTATTAGTCACCTATTTTTTATATAGTAGTGTGTATGTGTCAATCCCAATCTCCCAATTTAGCCCTCCTCTCCCCTTCCCTTTTGGTAACTAAAAGTTTGTTTTCTACATCTGTGACTCTATTTCTAAGTATTTTAAATATATCTTGTTGGAGATCAAATAAAAGGAAAACAAATGCCATCCTACAGAACTGTTCCCTCCTCTGGTAAAAGGTGCCCCATCACTAGGGTGTCCAAATAGAACCTGGTCAACTGCCAGGCCAGATGATGCAGGCAAGGAGCGAGATGGATTCAAGCATTGACGTTAGTTGGATGAGATGCCCTTCTGGGTACCAAGGCATCAGGAAACTCTCAGACTCTACATGATCTTCAGGCAGGGCTGGCATCACCGAATTCAAGGAAACGAGCCCATCATCAGTACTCAATAAAGTCACTGAATTCAAAATCTAATTAGAATGTCTACATTTTGAAAGTCTGCTAATATGTAATAAAGCCGCATTTAACCAAGATTTAAATGAAGTTAAATTTGTATTAACAAATACTCTAAAGGTCAGAATCATTACTTTCAACACAGGCAGGTAGCATCTACTACAAATATTTTTCCTCGCATAGGCTACTCCTTGGTTCTGTTGAAATTGGCTTGCCCACTGCCTCTCACTGTCTGGCTTCAGCCCTGGGAGCCGTAATCTCCTCCTCCCTGCTCCACTCCAGGGCGGCACAGCCTTTGTGATGTGATCAGGTAGCTTTCTCAGGCAATTTCCTTCAAGCTCCTCATTGTTGGAAAAGAAATGTTTTCTGTGGCCTGAAACCCCCTGGTGGGTGTACTTCGAGGCGCTGTGTCTCGCCACCAGGAGGGTGAATGAAGGCAGGGACATTAATCAAATTTGAGTGGATAATTAGCAGCCCACAGTGTCAGATTTTAGAATGCGAAAACTGGAGAGCCCTGTGGCTGAGCTGCATCCTTGTGAGATTCAACTGCCAATCTGCAGCATCCCCCTCCCCAAACCTGGGCTTCCGCAGCAAATATTACCTCCCAATGCATAATGTCAGTGTCATTAATTTACTGCTTGTTTCTATTTCCTATCTCACTGTCATGAACCGCAATTTTTCAGAAAACTATAAATGGATCAATTTGGTATTGTTCCCAACATGGCACCAAAGGCATGGGGGGTTTCATGAGTGCTTCTAGCCAGAGTGAAGTGTTTCTTGAGCAACTACTATAGACAAAGGACATTCAGAGATGCATAGTTGATGTTTCATCAAAATAAGTAAATGTTCTATGTGGTGTTTCCCCACCTCTGGGCTTCTCATACTTTTCACCCTAACAGAAATGTTCTCCTATCTTTCAAGATTCTACCCCTCCTTCAAGGCACAGCTAAATCCTGCCTCTTTAAACACCATGCCTGATTCCCTGATACCTTTCTCTTTTGAGACCCCATAGTGCTTTGTATGCTCTGAGAGTACATTTCATGAATGTCATGATATAATAGTTCCCTGCATATATTCCTTATTCTCCCTCCCAGAGGGAAGGATCCTATTTGTTTAATCAGTATCTCTCCCCATTCAGTGCCCAGCACAGAGCCTTCGAAGCAGCAAGCTCTCAAAATTTTTCAAATGAAGAATAGAAATTATCATGGAATATTGTAGTGGACTGAATAGTGGCCCCCAATATATATGCCCACCCAGAACCCATGAGTGTGTTTCCTTGCCAAAAGGGTCTTTGGAAATGTGATTGAATTAAGGATCTCGAGGCAAGATCATCCTGGATCTACCACGTGGGCCCTAATCCAATGACAGATATTCTTCTAAGAGACAGAAATGAAGACAGAAACGTAGAAAAGGAGGAGCCCTGTGCTGGCCAACGTGAAGACATAGGCAGGGACTGGAGCGATACCGTGACAAACCAGAGACGCATGGAGCCATCAAAAGCCGGACGAGGCCAGCAAGAATCCCCTCCTAGAACTTTTTGGAGAGAACATGGCCCTGCCAACACCTTGATTTCAGACTTCTGTCCTACAAAACTGTGAGAGAAGAAATCTCTGTTGTTTTAAGACTCCAAGTTTGTGGTGATTTGCTACAACAGCAAGAGGAAACGAATACAGATATGGTTTCGGGCTTTAAAGAAATTAGTTGGAGGGACAACACAGGTGGATTTTGTGGAAGGATATTCACACATAAAAAGACAACAGTAAAGTCCAGTGTTATGAGGTGCTACGTGAGTTGCCCAGTTTTCAGATACCAGTCATTCATTCATTCTGTAAATATCAACTGATCACCTCTTATGCTCCAGGCTCTGATAACACAGCAGTGAACAAGGCGGGCCTGTTTCCAGCCTCACAGAGCTTAGAGACTGGGAAGAAGCTGCAAAACTCGAAGGTCCCACAGGGCCCAGGCAGGTGATGGAAAACAATAAAGTAGTGTGGGTGGATCTCTCATTCACTCTCCCCTTTTGATAAAACAGAGATACAGAAAAATAATTCTCCACTTGAAAAAATAGCAGCACAACCACGATAGTAAATTGCAACAAGACTCAGGCTTCATTTGGAGAGAAACAGTAGGGAGGGGTGGGGACTGCAGCAAACTAGGGACACACACCCCAGCTAAGGGGCGGCTTCTTCTCTAGCCCCCGTTACTGCCATATGGGAATGAGAGCACAGTGTTAGGGTGCCTATTTTTAAGAAAAATCAGAATTCTAGGTTTTTGACTGCCGTCTCCTTTGAATGAAGGCTCAAACGCTTTTAAAAATGACAAACCGGAAAATAGACCTGTGCACCTAATCCTGCCCTTGTGCCTCCAGTGCCTTTGGCTCAGATATTAAATGAGTTCAAAAGAAAAATATCTCCCTATGAACTGTACCAATCAAAGAATGTACAAAACCTGTGAGACCTGAGACGGACCTTTAAAAGTGGGGATGTTCTTGGCAAGGAGAGGGAGAATATTCCAGGTTAGGAGAGTCTCTCATTGAATGGGAAGCTACATCAAACATCTTCAAGGCCTTTCCAACCCCCAACTGAGGCATAAAGATGGGACTGCATGGGAACCATGCCAGATAAAGAAGAGACAAATGTGTAAAAGGTAAGAAAGTCTGGTAAACAGAGATAAGAGAGTCTTCCTCTTTAAACTCTGTGCTTATGTAGATCAAGTGGAAAAGCAGAGCTTCCTAATTCCTTTCATTGCTCACGCTTATACTCAGAGAGGAAAAAACCATTCCTAATGAGCATTTTTATGGAACTTCTAAAATTCAGAGACATCTTGGAGAGAAAAGGAAGAAGAGGAGTTGAGAAAGCTGAAGATCATTTATGCATTCATTTATTTATGCGTGTAGAGCATCTGCTAAGTGCCAGGAGTTATTTTAGGAGTTGAGGATGCCTCCCTGAATAAAGCCGGCAAAGCCCCCATCTTCAGGGAGCCTCTATTCCCGTGAGAGAAGAGAGATAACAAACAAATAGACAGTAAATACATAATATGTCAGTTGTTCCAACCATGGGACTCTCTGGAGAGGAGTTCCAGACAGAGGGAACAGCAAGTGCAAATGTGCTGAGGTGAGACTGATGGCGGCATGTTTGAGGAATAATTTAGGAGGCAGAATTCCCCTCCCTCCCCTGCATGACTCCCATGACTCTGTATGTTAAAGGAATTCTGCCAGTGTAATTAAGATTGCTAATCTGTTGACCTTTACTGAGGAAGATTATCCAGGTGGACCTAACCTAATCACCTGAGTATTTTAAAAGCAGAGCATTTTCTCTGGCTGGATGCAGGAAGGGAAGTCAGAGAGATTCAAAGCATGACAAGGATCTGAGGCACACTTGCTGGCTTGGAGATGGAGAAAACTGCACGGCAAGGAATTTGGGTGGCCTCCAGGAGCTAAGAGTAGCTCTCAGCTGACAGCCAGCAAGGAAGCGGGGACCTCAGTCCTCCAACCACAAGGAAATGAACTCTGCCCATAAGCTGAATGAATTTTGGAGTAAACTTTTCCCCAGAGCCCCCAGACAAAGAGCCCAGCAGACAAGCTGATTTTAGCCTAAGCAGAAAAAGTGGCTCAGCCCACCCGTAGTTCTGACCTACAAAACTGTAAGATAATAACACATGGGCTATGGGGGTGTGGGATGTTTTGAGCGGCTACAATTATAGTAATTTATTATGCAGCAACAGAAATCCAATAGAAACAGCAAGGAGATCAATAGGGCAGGAGTGGAGTTAGTCCAGTGAGACTGTTGAGAAGATGTTATCTGAGAGAGACAGAGGCCAGAAAATGCAAGTCTTTGTATGCCTTGGTCAGACCACTGGATTTCCAACAAATGAGATGGGACACCCCTTGGAGGGTCTGAGCAGAGGAAACATGGCCTTGAGTTGGTCTTGAGAGCTCAGCACTGCTTGATGAACTGATATCCAGAGAAAGAACCCCACTGATAGAGTTCCCGATGAGCTCCAGAGGCACTGGTAAATACACTGGTAAATTATAAAATATTCAGAAGAAGCCGGCAAAACAAATGAAGAACAGCCAGAGAGGTTGGGAGATGGACCATATCAAATACAGCATTAAAGATATGCCGGCAGCTGAGAAGAGCAAATCCATCAAGAGAGATCACATGAGGCAGCCTGAAATGCAACCATGCTTCCCACTTTCTTCAGCTCCCACACGCACTGGGGAAAACGCTTGTGGTAGATGCGTTTCTATAGAGCACAAACATATCTGTGCTGTACAGACTCAGCCTCAACCTGACAATTAGCTATGGCCAGGAATTTGATTACTAATAGTCAGGGACTCAGGGGGCAACCTTTATTAGCAGTGGAATGCCTCGCCAGAGACTGCATCCCAGAGGGAATTGGGGGATTGGAAAGATGACTAAGGAGCCCCGTGGTGGGAAAAATTAACCTGTAGACCACAAGATAATAAAAGGAATAGAGAGACAGGCAGAGCTTCCCACACACACACCATGTCAGAAACACCTCAGGTATAATTAAACCCTACTCCAGAATTTAGCACCTTTTTGTAGTAACAATCTTTCCTTGCAGTCCTCAGCGTTCTGTGGCCTTGGCAAAAACCACACCTCTTGACATTTGAGAGGTTTCGGTTCCATTTTCAAAGAACAGCCCTGGTGAAGATGCTTTTGAAAATATGTTTTGTATCTGTGGATGCCTTTACTGCTGAATGCTACCCCATCCCATCCCACCCCAGCCCGGGCAGAATCTGTCTTCATTCCCTCTACCTGCCTTCTCCGTTTTCCCATCCCCATTTCACCACAACCCTTGGGTTGGACATGCCATGGGGACCTAATTGCAGGAGGCTGCCCCAGCAGGAAATGACCGAGATCTCCATGTCACATGGAGCTTGGGGAGGATGCCCTTGTGTGTCCACCGTCAGGACTGGCGACTTGTCCTTGATCCTGGTTCCTGGGCACCGTGGGCTCCTGAAGCAGGTTGAGCTTCCTGGGTTTGGGATTGGCAACATGCTTTCTTGACTCATGTCTGATCAGTTTTAGCCCCATTGCCAATTTATCCTGCATTTCCATTCTTGCCCATAGTTGCTTTCTCCTGGCTTCCTGCCCTCTCTCTCTGTTCAAGATCCATGGTCAGAGCCCAGCGCTATTGGAACCAACTGTAACTAGGAATTCTGTAAACTAGGAAAACTCGTGATTCGATCACAAAGGGTGGTTGTGATGATTTGGAAGATAACACATATAAAGCATCGTGCAGGTGGTTGGCACATGATACGTGCTGAACAAACATGAACCATTTTCAGCAGGAAAGCTGGTGGATGGGTGAGAAACAGATCAGGATGGAACTCAGAGGCAGAGAATAGAATGGGGATAGAATTTCAGATTCCTACTTCCATGCAGAAGGCCCTGAGCAGTGACCATGGATTCAGCCCTGCAGTCACAGAAACACACACTCTGGCGCTTGGGAGTTTACTTAGAGCCGTATGAGGGTGAGCGTTCTGTGTTTGAAAATTCTAGGGATGGAAAACTCACTTGAGCCCTGCTTTAGCCTTCTCTGTCACAGTGATAACAATTACGATGTCTTCATTCAATGACTATGTATTGAGTGTGCCCTATGTACTAAGCGCTAGGGACACTGCAGAAAGCGGTAGGGGAGACAGTAAATAGGTACCCACCATAGAGGTAGTAAATAGGTACCCACCATAAAGAAGTCATTACAGTCCAGCAGATGGCATGAGTAACAGCCAGGTATGTCTTTCAGATACGGTGATCCAGGAAGGCTTTCTTGAGAAAGCAACATGCGAACTGAGACTTGAGGCAAATGAGAATTTATAAAGCAAGCCAACAGAAGGGAGTGAGGCAGAAGGAGCATCTGAGACGGGGAAAACGGTAGTCATCGTTTACCGCGTCACAAGCTGCTATGTGCCAGCCCCACACATGCGGTCTCATTTGACCCCAGAACACTGTGAGGAAGGTACATTTTTTTCCAGGAAATAACTGAAGCTCAGAGACATCACCCAAGGCAAGTGGCAGCACTAATACTGAGTCTCGTCAGCATCTAGCTGTGATGCACAGCCTGGTTTTGGAAACCCAAGGTCAGAGCAAGGCAATGGACCAGACCAGTAAGAACAGAAAGACGAGGCTTCTGGGCCAGGGGGAAGGCCAGCAGCCACCATGAGTGATTTCAAACAATTTTCTTAAAGAGAAGTAATAATAGCCATTATGCTCTGAATGATGGGCTTGTGTCAGGCACTGTGCTAAGTCCTGCTCAAGCACCATTCATGGCCTCCTCCCGACACCCCATAAGATAGGAAACAGTACACTCCCTGCTTTGTGGATGAGTAAAGGGATGTAACTTCCCCTCCCCTGCCCCCCGCTTCTCCCCCACCATCACGTCCCACATGGACCCCAGCAGAAGCCAAGATTTCAACCTGGAATGGTGACTGCAGAAGTGAGAGATGAGGGAGACTGTGAGACTTTAAACCATGTCTTATGAGCACTGGTTAAAACCAAGTTAACCTGGAGAAAATAAGAATGCAACAGAGAGCGGGGATAAGACACTGCGTGGGTGTCTGGAAGGTTATCTCTTACGGAAGCTGGACTAGATTTGTTGACTTCAGAACACGTTCAGAACTCAAGTCACTGGGTGCAGTGGAGGCTGCCAATGCCCCATCCAGCTCCCTCATGCCAGACCCATCCTCTCAAACCCAGGCTGCTAGGAGTGTTGGCTGCCAGGTTCTCACAGTGGCACCCTTTTGGGGAGAATTTGCACCACGGATGGTCCCACAGAGCAGCTGAATGCATGCACTGTCCCAGCCACTCTATTGGACCTGAATTTTGACACGCACAATGACTGTCGAAAATCCAGTCCCCTCCTTGCAGAGCTCGCTTTAATCAGAACTAAAGTACAAAAAGACTGCAATTTAGAGACAAAATAAGCGCCATGCTACCCTGATTCTCTCCAGCAACTAGACACAAAAACTGAAAAAGGACAAACCAAATATAGCACCTGGGAAATACAGATCTGGAGCTTCTCCCTGCTGATATGTTTTAATCCTTGGGGCTTTCCCTCGCTTGGATAATTTACAGGTCAATGATTTCCTTTCTCTTCACACACCTAACGTTTACCTCCTCGTTTCCATCAAGGAAAGATGGAGGCAAAAAGCAAAGATGCCTGGCTATAGCGAAAAGCAGTTGTGAAGAACATTACGCCAAGATCAAATATTGATGCTGTAGCAAGCCAGCTGACTGACTGTAATATCAAAGGATAATAAATCACTTGAAAAAAGGGAGGAAAAGCAATCAATGTGAACAGTATAATTTGCCTTTCATCGTGCTGTTGAGATCTTGATTTTTTTCTGTTGTTCATCTAACAATGATCATTTAGGACTTCCGTTTTTCTCGCTTAAAAATATGTTTCATTTCCCTCCCCCAAGGCCCTCAGATGCGCAGTGTTATTAGACGAGGTTTGTGAAGAAGACATCGAATTCCATATTTTGTACCCTGTGAAAGGGAGCACGTGTAGTTCTCTGTAGCCCGTGTCTCTTTTTCAGTGGCTTCCGCTGTTTTTACGTGATTAAGAGATTGATTGACCTCTGAGGGACCAGGGCATTTCAAAGAGCAGCCATGTTCAACTTACAGATTTCAGTAAATGAGACTTATGAAAAATTAACAGCAACCCACTAGTCAGTATTTCTCATCCCTAGCTACCCTTCCCCCCTCCACTACGCCCAAGTAGGCAGCAGGTAATAAATTAAATGGAGAAACAAAAGAAAAATGATAATGAATAATTTGACATCTCTTTGCCATTAATGTTTTCTAAAACTCTACTCTCTTAGTATTTTCAAGAGTACCATCCATCTCATAGCATTTTTAAAAGTTTTATCATTTACATCAATTTTTTTTTTTTTTTTTTTTGCGTTACGCGGGCCTCACTGCTGTGGCCTCTCCCGCTGCGGAGCACAGGCTCCGGACGCGCAGGCTCAGCGGCCATGGCTCACGGGCCCAGCCGCTCCGCGGCATGTGGGGTCTTCCCGGACCGGGGCACGAACCCGCGTCCCCTGCATCGGCAGGCGGACTCTCAACCACTGCGCCACCAGGGCAGCCCTGATCCTTCAACAAGGTCATACTTAGAAGATAAACTGCCAGAAGATTTATCATCAGACTGTTAATTTCCAGTGAAAATGACCTGGTTCTTACAGAGAGCTTAGTGCTTATGGAATTTGGTTCTCCTGATTTTTAAAAATTTATTTATAAAAGCTTTATCAGTATTTAATTCACGTACCACACAATTCATCCATTTAAAGTATATGATTCAACGGTTTTTACTGTATTCACAGAGTTGATTTTTTTTGGTTTTTTGAGTAACCTGTTTTGAGTAATCCTGTTGTTTTTGAATTGGTTTTTTTTGGAGAGAACACTAAAGAAAAATCTAAGAGAATTTTTAACCTCATGAACTTTGAACTCAAAGAATCAAATGCTACTTTTCTCCCACCTCATGGCTTCTTTCTTTGTAAATTTTTAATATTACTTTTAGAAGAATTCATTCCATCAGTGGAAGCCCTCTATGTCTAAAGTCAGTACAGAGGTACTTTTATCGGATTGAAGCTACATCTTTGCTCTGAAAAGCCTAGTTGGGCTTTACTACTGGAAAATAAACTCTTTGTTTCCCTCAATTTTCCTTACAGACATTTTTGAGTCCAGCTCACTGCAGGCTGACCTTTATGACTTCACATTTGCTCAAGGCAAGTGATTCACTAGCGGTAGCACCAACATGGATTCAGAAAAATCTTTATGAAATATATGAACCAAGGTTCACTTTTCACACTGTGTTGCCTGTGTGTGTGTGTGATTTGCACACACACACACACACACACACATTCATTCATAGAATAGCTCATAGGTCTGATTCTGTTATTTTTTTCCTTTTATAAGAGGAGATAATTAAACATGAACACTTACTGTTCCTTCAATTCCTATACGTCATTCCCTCTCACTCAAGGCTTCCTGCACCTCTTGGAGGGGTGGAGTCCACAAACCTGTGTTTTAAACAAACTTTCCAGGTGACTCTGATGGCCCAACATTGGGAAACAAAGGCTCCTCTACCACATACTAAAGACGAGATATTCAAAGCAAGCAGCGGATGGCTTCACGGCTGATATTCAGGGAGAGCGATGCACCAGAATTAAATCCCAGACTGCTGTTGTCTGAATGTCTGTAACCTACCAAAATTCATATGTTGAAATCCTAACCCCCAAGGTGATGGTATTAGATGGGGGGGGGGTCTCTGGGCGTTGGTTAGGACACAAGGGTTGAGCCCTCATGAATGAGATTAGTGCCCTTATAAAAGAGACCACAGAGAGCTCCCTCACCTCTTCCACCATGTGAGGACACAGTGAGAAGGCACCACCTATGAACCAGTAAGAGGGCTCCCACCGGAACCCAACCATGCTGACACCTTGATCTTGGACTTCCTCCAGAACTGTGAGAAATAAGTTTCCATTGTTTATATGCCACCCAGCTGTGACAGCAGCCCCAAAAGATACTAACTGTTCTAAAGTCTGAGAGCACCCAGATCTACGTGTATGCTACTAAATGTGTACTCTATGCCACATGCAGGGACTACAGACAAACAAGACTCAGCTCTTGACTCTCTCTGTCCGGTGGGGATCTGGACATGTAAACCAGTAAGTTACAACAAAGTATTAAAAGTACAAAAACAAAAATCTGTACGTTACAAGGCTGATTTGGGGACTTTACAAAACCACCTTCAGGTTTCCTATATCTCCTCTCTCTTCTGACCAACCCTCCCAATCCCCCACCCAAACGCATACCCCACACATATAATACACACACGCACCATGTACATACACACACCCATGTACACACATATACCATGTACACACACCCCAGGTACACACACACACACCATGTACACACACACACCATGTACACACACACAGCATATACTCCCCACTCGCACATCACAGAAATAGGGTTGTTAGATTTAACAAATAAAATACAAGATGCCAGTTAAATTAAAATTTTAGATTAACATATTTGAGATATATGAAAAAGAAATTCATTATTCATCTGAAATTCTAATTTAACTGAGGGTCCTATATTTTACTTGGCAATTCTTCACATCTCTCTGTCTCTCTCTCTCAATCTCTCTCTCACACACGTACCTACACATACCCTCTACCCTACTTCCACAGAGGTCTACTATATTGCTGGAAATCCCCATAAGTAAAGAGAGTTCTGAGTTACTATTTTTTTACCTTTCTATACTGTTTCCTTGAATTTTTAGAAGACATATCTATTACATTTGAAGTTAAAAATCTAAAAATTGTTCAGAAGTATGTAAAACACGTATTTCATTCCATTAAGCCATCAGCATTCCTGCAAAGTTGCCCTCTCCTCACCAAGTGGGTGAACTGCTACAGAGAGAGCCATGTCTCAGGGAAAGGGGAGAGCTTTGGGAAGGGGAGGAGCGTGGGTCCAGTGAAAAGTGCAGCTAGGAATGGACACTGCGGAAGGCAACCAGGAGGCATGGAGACTGCTAAAAGCTTTGACTGCTTTTTTAATGGTAAAACCAATTACATCAGTAGTAGTTACCTGGACTGTTACATGTGGTGGTGCAGTAAGTACACTGCAAAAGGGGCTCTGCTTGCCCCTCCAAATATCCAGAGGGCATCTTTTTCTAAAGTATATAAAGGCTACACATAAAGGCTAACAACTGCCTCCCATGAGTCAGCACTTAGGAAAAACTGTTACGTGCTAGCTAGTGCGCTAATTGGCTTAAGACTCATGACTCCCTGTGGAGCTCTCCCTGTTACAGAAGGAAGAGGACTCCAGGAAATTCCGAGCACCAGTGGGTAACATGGGCACTTCTCCAGTTCATACATTGGAAGCTGTCACCCCTTCTTTAGCCTGGCCCCTTCCCGTCGGACTCCTAAGAGAGGTGAAGAATTGCATTTGCCAAAGATGGCCTGCACTGTGACTCTCCAACCTGGAAACCAGGCAGGATTGCAGGGGCTTCAACCAATAGAGTAGAACAGAGTTGCTGCTGATGGATTTGGAGGCTGGGTCATAGCAGGTGAGGCAGCTTCAGCCTCAGGTCTAACGACCCTGAAGTTGCTACGCTGTCAGGAAGCCACGCCAGGTCCAGAACCTGAATCATCCTCATCCAGATACCACAAATGTGCAGGAATGAGCCTTTGGGAGAGACCAGCCCCCTGCAGTTGCATGACCACCAAACTCTGAGTCTTCCCAACTGAGACCCTGACATCCTGGAACACCGATGTGCCACCTAGGAGGAACTATACCTTGTCTGCTTTCCTGACCCACAGAATCCATGGGCATAAATCACTATGTGTTACAGCAACTCGTACACAGTCGCAGTGCCTAGAACAAGAGAACAGAAAGCCAGGTGACCTATGAACCTGGTGAGAGCCAACAAACTCTATCAAAGTCTGGAGAACAGAGTGGTGTAAGCCAGGCCAAGAGCACCGTCCTGACACTGCCAGACCTCGGCTGCTTCCCTCTGGTCTAAACAGTACTTCAAGCCCATCTGACCACACCAAGACAGAAATTGTGGGACATCAAGAATCACCAAGTGGCAAAATGGCTTTCCTCTCTCATCGTTGCCGCCAGAAGCCCTGCTAAGCTACATCCAGATTTTCCCTGCTCCTCTGGGAAAGTTTGGTTTCCTTGATAGTCTGAATATCACTGGTCCCCAGGGCATGCAGAGCCCACGCAGCAATGAGGCAGGACAGAAAATCTTTCAGGTACAATTGGGCTCCAGGGAGAAGGGTAATCTGATGGCTTGTAGTGTTTTTCCCTGGGAAGAAACTGTGAGGCTGTGGTGCTATCCAATCTCTACTCTCTTGGGCCTTTTTTGGGATATAAAGCACAAGCTTCTCCCTAATATGTATGGGAACACGCCAAAGAGGAGGCATAACGAGCAAGTGTGATTTTTAAACCGAGGCGTGCTCAGTAGAGGGCTTGCAAACATTAAGAATTCTCTTATTTTGTGCGGATAGATATGCAGCCTATCTCTGGGAAAAGACACAGAAAGCTTAGGAGACCCCAACAAAAGATTGTTAGAAAGTAGCTACGGTTCATCAATTCCATCGATCACGTATGAAATGAAGACATCATTACATAGTTCAGGGGTCTCAAGGCCTAGGTAAGGGATTTTTCTGAGGGGCTCCCATGACGTTAACGTACAGTTTAATTAAGCACCTGCCATGATATAATGAGGCCCAAGAGAATGTCCCAAATCGCCTCTGTACCTTCATGGGACTCACAATTGAAGCCACTCATTGTTGCCAACAAGTAGAATAGCCAGACTCCACAAAAAGGCTTTGGATCAATAGATGAGACTGTGCAGTGCTATTTACGAACAAAAATAATGGCACTCAATTTTCATAATTACATGAACAAGGTTAACAAAGACCCCCCCCCCACTTGGAGCCTCTGCTGGTGACAAACCATGAACCTGATGGTCCTGGTAGCATGTTTCAGAGACTGCTTCAGCCAACTTTCCTTATATTATGTACTAATAGTCTGCCTGGAAGGGGCAGCATTAACCCAGGGTCTCTTGTAGAAGGATGAGATACAAGGTACTTCCAACTCTCCAAGAAGTGACATGATGTAGTGGCCCAAGCACTGACCTCAGACAAGTTTGAATCCCAGCCTAACCACCATCCTACAAAACCTTGAGAAAGTCATGCTAACCTCTTTGGGACTCATTTCTCACAATCTGTACAATGAGGAGTTTGGACCAGGGCGGTACTTCCCAGAATGTGTTTCTTGGAATACTAGTCTTACAAGATGTTTCATATATTTAGAAAAAAAAATAGGAAGGCTCCTGTGATCAGACATGTTTGGAACACACTGCATGTTGCATCACCCTGTTGGTGAATCACAAGATACATTGATACATAAGAGCTCTGAGAAGTCCTACATTAAAGAAGCTTACTTCACGTTGGTTAAACCAGCACGTCCAAAACATGGTTGACCATGAAACTGTTCTAACCTATAACTCCTATTAACACTTGGAGAACGGTTCCCTGGAACTCATTTTGGGGAACACTGGGCTATGTTCATTTATTTACTCACTCATGAATCTCCCAAGTTCCAGAAATCTTTCATTCCACCTTAGTCAGTTTGATTGTTTGAGTGGGATGCCCGGCAGGTGGTTTGCAAGAAAGCCAATGGACTCAGAACCAGATCTGAGACACCACATGCTTTCTGCCAAATTTGGGTGAGGAACAGCCCTAGGTCTCATCAGTAGGGCTCTGGCTGTAAAATATTAAATAAATGAGTTTTCCAGGACAAAAAAAAGCCTATGGAATTGCTGAGAAATACGTTCCCCATCATGTTGAGGGTTCCCATTATTCTCCGTGATGCTACTACAACAATTTAGCCACTGCCGGGTTGACTGGGATAAACCATTCCTCTTTAATGACCCCCAAAATAGCAAGAATGTTCCCCTCTTTCACAGAAGTAAACAGCTCTGAACAACTTTCTACCACCATTCTGAGAAATGAATATTTATCTTCCTCCATTTCAGATAAAATACCCGTCCCTAACCCAAGGATAGCAACTAGGTTTGTGACCCATTCTCTCCCCTCCTAGGACTGTTGAGGAGAGAAAGACTCTAAGGCCATGTCTGAAATCATAGGGAAAGAGTTCTGTGATAGATTAATGATGTCTGCAAGGGATGGGGGAGAAAAGACATATGCCATGGATTTGCTATCTTGGCTCTAGACTAAAGTGAGATGGAAGCCACTATTCCAAAACAACAGGATTGTTACAAAAATCGCCACAAAAATCAGTCTTAAATTAGCAGGGGAAATGTAAACAAATGCTTGTTTTTTGTTTGTTTTTAATATTGTTCTTTTTACACCACCAGCACTCGAGGAAAAAAAAAGTGTGAAAAATGAGTCCATTTTATTACACTCCCAGATCCTGCTACTGATTCTAGGGGGATTTGAGTTAATAAACCTCTGAGATGGAAGATTGAGTTGTAGTTTCTACAATTCCATTTTATTTCATTATAGATAATATGTACTCGCCAAAAGTAACTTTATTATTCTTCTGACATCTTTTATCTAATTCAGGAATGGGCAGTTCCAGCCGTGAGATGTGTGTGCTGCATGTCAATATATTCAGAAGCTGGGCAAACCCCTGAGCGCTGGTTGTGCATGAAGAAGGGTCCGTGCTCGTTCCCTCTGGGTCTCCATGCAGCCCCGGTGGCTCTGTGATGAGATTCACATGAGCATCTTTGGCACAGCTGCTAAGACTCCTCAGTCACTACCCTGTAGTGAAGAGGGCAGGAATAACAAAGCTGCTCTGGACTCTGCTCTGTTTTAGGAGCACCTGGGGAGCACCTGCGGGTCAAGCACAGCCTAGAGTTGCTGACCTCAGACCCTGAGCACTGAGTCTCCATACTGAGCAGGGAAGCCGTCCATGCTTTAGGCAAGGAACTTCAAGAGACCTGGATGCTAGGGGAGCACTGTCCAGCAACCCTTTCTGTGACGATGGAAATGATCTATAATCTGCCTGTCCAATAAAGTACCCTGTGTGTCTCAGGAGCTCTCATCATGTGGCTGATGCCACTGAGAAACATATTTTAATATATTAAAATGTATTAATATAAGTTTAAATAGCCACTATGTGAGTTTGGTCAAGTGACTTAATTTCTCCAGCCCTCAGTTTTACAGACCTCCCAAATCCATCCACTTTCTTCTTGCCATCTCTCTGCTAGCCCTCTCATCCCCTAATGCAAGCTATTCTGGCTGTTTCTACCCAGGATAAACACTGTGGCCTCCTAATTAATTCTCCTTGCTGATTGCAGACGGTGAGCACTAATGAAAATAAAAGTTGAACTAAAAACATCTGTCAGTGGCTTCTCAGTGCTCTCCAGATGAAGGACACAATCACAAAATTGGTCAGCTGATAAGGCCCTGTGTGGTTTGCTCCCTCCTACTTTCCCAGCCTAAACTCTCATTGTGAGGCCCTTGCCCTCTGGGCTCTGGCCAATCTGACCTGTCCTTGTCCCTTGAAGCTCTACGCTCCCTCCTGCCCCAGGGCCTTTGCATGTTCTTCCTTTCCTATTCCTTGCCCTCCTTCATCCTCCTCTCTCTCTCTACCATATTCGCTCTTGTACATCCTTTAGAACTCAGCTCAAGCGTTACTTCTCCAAGGAAACCTCCAGTTTGGGTCCCAATCCCTTGCTGTTAAGGTGTTTTAGGATTGTAGTCCACACCTTCAGAGCCCCATCATCATCTTTTTTTTTTTTTTTGCGGTACGCGGGCCTCTCACTGTTGTGGCCTCTCCCGTTGCGGAGCACAGGCTCCAGACGCGCAGGCTCAGCGGCCATGGCCCACGGGCCCAGCCGCTCCGCGGCATGTGGGATCCTCCCGCACCGGGGCACGAACCCGTGTCCCCTGCATCGGCAGGCGGACTCTCAATAACTGCGCCACCAGGGAAGCCCCATCATCATCTTTCCAACTTCAAGTTCATTGCCCTCACAACAAGGGAGAGCACAGCCTTGTCAAAACTGTGGTAACATCTCAGAGTGGGGAGACACAGCTGGAATATTTAGGAAACTTGGGGGAACTGGTTTAAGGCGGTCCTTTTGTGTGTGCATGTGTGTGTGTGTGTGTGAGCACTTTTTTTTAATTGGAGTAAAATTGTTTTACAATGTTGTGTTAGTTTCTGCTGTACAATCAAGTGAATCAGCTATATGTACAACAACATCCCCTCCCTCTTGGACCTTCCACATCCCACCCATCTAGGTCATCACAGAGCAACGAGCTGAGCTCCCAGTGCTATACCACAGGTTGCCACTAGCTAATACAAGGTCTGATGGGTCATGGGCAAAGTTCGTAACAATCATTTAGGATTGGCAGACACAGCCAGGCAAGGGTTTTGACACAGTCTTGAAATGTCATTAGACGAGTCTAGTTAAGAAACTTATTGCCCTGAGAAAGAGACATTTACCCTAGTGGGAGCTACCTGGGAGGTCTCAGTTTGGATAAACAGATTTTCTCAAACAGCACAGCTATTTGTAGCTGCAACTTTCTGAACTGGTTAAGTCCCATTAATGCAGGCAGTCAGAAGTAAAGTTGTGTCAATGGAAACCTTGAGCTGGGTGCTGTGCATGGGTCTGCTTCTCAGCTCCTTTGGGAATTTCTAAGTACGCATTTGGGTGCTTATTTGATTAATGTTTCTCTGTCCCTCTCAACTGCAACCCCATGAGAACAGGGATTATATCTGCTTCTCAAATCACCATTGGTTCCTAACACTTAATGTTGCCAATGTCTAGCAGTAAATATTTGTTTAACAGATAAATAAACAAACAGAAGGAAGGAATGGACCAGTGAGATGTTGCATGGGGTGAGGATATTAAGAGAAAAATGCCGAGAGGAGGAAGAGGTGGCTATCTGGAGGGAATGAGACCAGCACAAAATGGAGATCACGCCGCTTGATTAACAAACATGTTTCTGGCTCCAGAGATCCCCTCAAGACCCAGCGTGGTTCTGTCTGTCTTCAGTACCTATAACTGACTATCTCTGTCCTTTGTTCTTGCTTCCCAGGAACCTATGGCACCCTCTTCCCATCAAACCCTTCCTCTATCAAAAACTCAGATCAATTGCACACCATCAATCTCTGCAAATTAAACTCATAGAGCCTTTCTTCCAGAAGCTGCTTCATCATCAGTTCTGTTTCTTGTGGAATCAAAAACTTGTCCCCTCCTAAAGGGAACTCAGGCCACCTCTTCCTCAGCCTCAGGTAAGCAGAGGGTCATTCCACAAACCTTCGCTGAACCTACTCTGTGTGCAGGCACTTCTTGGGCAAACCTGAGACAGAAAAGTGGGCTGACGATACTTCTGACCATCTGCAGAGATCTCTGCTGACAGGGTCCACCCTGTGAGTATCCCTGCAGGCAGCGTCCTGGTTCCTTCCTGCGCCCACGCCCTTAGGAGCCGCGCTAGCAGACCGTACTTAGGATTTCTCTGTGACGAGGACTCCCTCCTTGATCAACCTTTACTCAGGGTCCTCTGAGCCCTCTTATCAACTAGGCCTTGACCTTGACCTTCCACATCCTTGGCCAGCTGACCACAGTTTTAGCAAAGAATACTATGTCCGTTTAGCAAGAATCTCCCCGCCCTTGCTATTAATTAATTTTCTCTTAGTTATTTTCCATCCACTGGCCCCCCTCACTCTGCTCATTGGCTCTGAATTCCTAGCTCCTTTCTGTACTGGAGTCTCTCTCCCCCAGTTGCAGTAACTCAAATAAACTCTGCCTTGCCATTCTTAACAAACATCCAGTGCAAAAGTTTTCTTTTACATGTGAGTTTACAGAGAGATGCCCACGAGCAGGGGGTTGGTGCTTACGTCCACACATTAGCATCCTCCCACATTCCAGCTTATAGGAGTCCTGCACCGGGACTCTCTTCTAATTGTAAAAGACAGAAATCAAACTCAAACAAGCTTAAGCAAAGGAGGAGTGTACTGGTTCCCATTTCTAGGAAGTCCATGGCAGGACTAGATATGGGGCTCAAAGTTTGTCCTGAAGAGAATGTTTTCCTCCAGCTCCCTGGCTCTGCTTTCCCTTTGCTGACTTCATTCTCAGGCAAGCTCAGGGCTCACTTGATCCTCTGTAGCCTCAAGAGAAGGGACATTTCCTCTCTCATCTAGTATCCATCTAAATCCCTCCAAAAACCACTCTGAATAGCCCCGTCCAGGTCACACATCAAGCCATGGACCACTCCCTGGTTCTCAGACCAACCTGAGACCCATTTCCACCCTGGTGCAGAGATGATCAGGCACCCTTGGTTGGCAGCCCCACCTAAATCACAGAGAGTGGGGAGGAGGTGGTACCCAAAGAGGGTTAGGAGGAGCAGACCAAACAGTAGGGCACGTCCACTACTCTAGTTCTATTACAAGTGTGGTCCAGGGACCAGGCATCACCCAGGAGCTCATCAGAGGCTCCCAGGCCCCAACCCAGATGTGCTCATTCAGAATCTCTAGGAGTGGGGCCCAGCAATCTGTGTTTTAACAAGCCTTCCAGGTGATTCTGATGCATGCATTCTGATCCACTGCACTTTTCTACCCACTTGGTCAGAAGTCACAAACTGGGACTTCCCTGGTGGCACAGTGGTTAAGAATCCGCCTGCCAATGCAGGGGACACAGGTTCAAGCCCTGGTCCGTGAAGATCCCACATGTCGTGGAGCAACTAAGCCCGTGTGCCACAACTACTGAGCCTGTGCTCTACAGCCCTCGAGCCACAACTACTGAGCCCGCATGCCACAACTACTGAAGCCTGCACGCCTAGAGCCCGTGCTCCACAACAAGAGAAGCTACTGCGATGAGAAGTCCACGCACCACAACAAAGAGTAGCCCCCTCTCGCCGCAACTAGAGAAACCCCATGCACAGCAACGAGGACCCAACACACCAAAAATACATAAATTAACTAATAAAAAAAAAAAAAAAGAAGTCACAAACTGAAGAGCAGTAGATGTCCAATGAGCTGACAGTCCTGGAAACAAAGAATCTTGAAACAAGGATTATCCGGCCCTCACAAAGGCTTTCCCATCACTTATTAATCTCTAAATGGGCCTTACTACATGTCAGGTGCCAAGCTAGAGTGTGCATATCCAGAAACAAATACAAAGTCTTCTTAGTCAAACAGAAAGAAAGATTTTCAGTCTGGAATAAGCTTTATAGATGTACGATCATACTCTATTGGTGTGATTATAAAATGATACAAGCCTTCCAGAGGCCAATCAAGCAATATATACCCAAAATCATAAACATGTTTGTTTCCTAATAATTCCACTTCTAGAAAAAAAATCCTAGGAAGTGAACAGTGATGTGGATCAAAGGTTATATAATTATATATATATAATTATGATGCATTTATGAAAAACCATGTTCATGACTAGTTTTTAATGGCTGGGGAAAATGATTACCATAGAATACTACCTTTCACAGAAGCACAACACAGGCTCTGCCTCACTTTCCACCTCCCAGGACTTTTGTATTAGTTAGATACTGCTGTGTAACAACTTACCCACAAACTTAGCACTTTAAAACACTTTAAAACTTTTTATTATATTACAGTTTGTGTGTGTCAGGAATTTGGGAGAGGCTTAATGGGGTTCTCTGGCCCTGGTTCCCTCACAAGGCTGTAGTCAACTTAAGACTCAGCTAGAGAAGAACCAGCTTCCAAGCTCACCCTGGTGGTTGTTGGCAGGATGCAGCTCCTCCTGAGCTGTTAGCCAGTGGCCTTCTTCAGTTTCTCATCACACAGGGCAGTGCACACCAGAGCAAGCAAGTGAGAAGGCAAGAAAGACTGCCAGCAAGACAGAAGTCACAGTCATTGATAACCTAAACTTGGAAGGGACAGCCACCATTTCTGCCATATTCCATTCAGTCAAAGCACCTGCTGACAGGTGCCCACCCTGCAAAAGGCCTTGCAGGCAACGTCACAGTTCCTCGCTGTGCTTGGTGATTCGCCCACTGGGCTCAGGAGCTGCACTAGCAGATTACACCTAGGAGCCCCGTGAGCTTCCAGAGAGACGCCTACGTCCAGCCCAGGCACACGGCGTGGGAACTACACAGGGTCGTGAATACCAGCAGACAGGGACCGCTAGGGGTCGCTAGGGAAGTGGCCGGCTTCGCTTCTGACAGCTAGAGGGCTGCCGCCAGAAGCTCACTCGCCCTTTCCCTTCACCCTCAGCAATGCCAAGGGAACAGAGCAGATTTTGAGGACCTGATGGTTTCCACTGAGCCAGACACCAGTGAGAGCACGAAGAAGCAGATGCAGACAGTGAAGAGAGAATTAAACATTGAGAAAGATCACTTGTGGAAACACCAAGACTGAAGATGACAAATATTAGGGGAGTACCGATTCAGTAGCCAGAGGAGACTCGGGTCTCTACCTGGAGGTTATCCCCAGAACCAGGCCTCAGCCAAGACCAGGAGGGACATTTCTAAACTTCTGAAAATAAACCAAACAGGTACTCAGCAAGGTGATAGCAGGAGGCTCTGTGGCAGCCCCACCCAGCTCTCCCTTCCGGGGAGGGGCACCCATTCCTACCCCCCTCCGCACCCGCAAAGCACCAATGAGAGCATTGGCCCCTAGAGATGCACAGCTGTCCCTTCTTCAGAGAACTGCCCTCAGGTGGCAGCAGAATTAAATTAGCTAATATAGGGAGGCACTCAGAACCAAGCCTAGATCGTGAATACTTAACGTGAACAAAATTGCCAAGAGAGCGGAATGGTTCTTGGAGGCAAACAAAATCGTATTATTTTTATACATAAAGCACAGGTACACAGACAGCACATAAACAGGTATCCAGCCTACCAGCGGTACTAAAGTTTCATTGTGGGCGGCTGGAGAGGATCAGAAAGAAAAAGTCTGAGAGGCTCCTTAGCGGGGGGGCAATAACGCAAAAACAAAGTTGAGAAACGCTGCCCTAGATGGATGCTAACTATGGTAATGGTGTTGGCAGAGCCCCAAGGGCTCCAAATGGCCTCTTTCTGTTACTCGGGAGGATTCCCAGTCTAAGGACTGGTCGGTCCAGACTGCTTTTCCAGCACCCCAACCCCCAGCGGCTCCCCTCCCAGACTGTTCTCAGCTCGAGGAAATGCTTCCCGTCTCCTCCAGTTACCAGCACATTTACCCTGGGCCAAGCCTGGCGATTCTTCTCCCTCACCTCCCTCACCCCTGCTTTGCATATTACTAAAATCAAACCACCTCGCTGTGTGGGCTGAGAGAATTTTATTTTGCTAGTTGAAATCTATTTTGAAATTGATGGATGTGTGAAGAGTACATGTAATGTAGATTAGCCTCAGAATGACTGATTTCTCATACTTCTGAGAAAAGAGAAATTATTGCCCTTAGAAGGTGTCACCTATCTGCATACAGTTTGGGTTAGAAAGAGAATATCCTTATCAGTACGTTAGTATATAGCTCTCAACCCAGCACCAGGAAACAGTGTAATTTGAGACAATGAATATCATCAATGCCATGAATTCCATGTAATTGTATTTCATTGAGAAAAAGAAAAATGTCTCTCTTTGGCAAACCTGTGCGTCTTTGGGGGGATGCGAAGACGGAAGGATTGCACTGTACCATCTGGACTGTCAGAATAGAGATGAAAATTAGCACAGCTGCTCACCCCGCCATCGGGAATTCAGTCACGTGTTTCCGAAACGCAAAATATGAACACAAGCTAAGGTAAAAAGAAATTAGCGTGACAGCTACTTATTCTCTGCTATGCAGCCAACCCTCACTGAACTCCTACTATGGGCCAAGGGCTGTGGCAGCTGCCCGGCCAATTCTCTGCCCTTGTTGAATTCTCTCTCCACCAGCCCTTGTAACAGAAGAGGTCAAGACTCAATCAGCCTGAAAGTGGCAGAACTGGGAGTTGAACCATGTTTCCCGAGTTTGGTGTCATGACTCAAGGGACTGAAAGAGATTCTAGCCGAAAAAGTAAAGTACTGGCTCATCCAACTGAAAATCCCAGGAGTAAAGGCTTCAAGCACGGCTAGATCTAGTAGCTCAAACAACATGATCAGGACTCTCGCCTCACCTCAGCTCCACTTTCTCTGTGTGGGCTTTGTTTCTCAGGAAAGCTCGTCCTGCATGGCAGCCTCTGAAAACCCCGAGCCTGAAATCCTCACAGCTCAATGACTTCAGCAGTTACTAAAAGGGGGTTTTAAACTTCTTTCTCTCTGCACTAGTTTCTCGGAAAAGCCTCAGGGCTCAGTCTCGTTAGGGTAGCTTGGAGCCCACTGCTGAAGCATCCACTGTTGGGGGCAGGGAGATGAACGCTCTGACTGGCCAGACTTTGGTCACGTGCCTCCCCCCACTCGCAAACCATGGGTGAGGAGAGAGGAATCTTTTTAGATGAGCAGGGATGAAGACCAGGGTGCCCTTCCCAGAACAAGGATTAAAAGGGCAGCAAAATACAGTCCTGTATATCCTCCAAGAAAAGAACAGCTTCTCCTCCCCTCTCCCACTTCATCCCCCACCCAAAATTCTATCCTCTTACCCTACTTTGCCCTCAAAGCTCCTACCACGCTTTGACATCATAGCGTAAATTTACGTATTTCTGCAAAGGCACAATCTCATCAGTATATCCCTGGTACCCCGAAGAGTGCCTGGCACATTATAGCTGTTGAATATTTTATTTGTTCAATAAAAGAAAGAATGAATCAGAAACAGCAAACCTGCCTCTCAACCAGAAGTAATAAAGGGTTTAGGTGATGGGGCATGTTGGAGGGGAGAATAAATGACCAGTACACCCGGTAGGTGCTTAACAAATGCTCAGCACCTGTGCACTCAGGAGAGCGGAGAACAAGCCCCAGCACCCAGGCCTCCAGCAGGAACTGGAGAGATGCGGGGACCTGTCCCAGCAGGTTGGGAGGAAGCCTCACTGGCCCTCCCGGGATGGCGACCTGCCACTTACTGCATAACCCCTAAGTCCCCTTAATGCACAGACGGCAGGCCCCAGCCCCAGGGGGTCCCAGTCCCTAAATCCTGGGGACAGGGGCTGAATTTGCATTCTGACTAAGTTTCCAGGGCCTGCTGGGGCTGCTTCTGGAACCACAGCTTGAGAAGCAAGCTGTATCTAATGGTATTTCCAGTGTTGCCGGCAGCTACCGTGTGCCCCAGGGTCTACGGGACGGTACAGCGGGGAGCTGCCTGGAAGAGCCAGATTCGCGAATTTTAATCAATCAGTCCCTGAAGGGAAGCCTTGAGATACAGGACGGGGTGCGGCTCCCCGCCAGCAAACTCCCAGAGTTGTGGCTCTCAAACCGTGATCCTCTGACCACCAACCTCATAACCCCCTGGAGAGACTGTTGAAAAGCAGCTTCTGACTCAGGAATTGTTTAGCAATCATACCAAGGGATTTTTTCTTAAGGTACATAGAAAGAGATTTGTGAGGAATTGGCATCACCTGGTTATGGAGGCCGAGACGTCCCAGGATCTGCCGACCGCAAGCTGGAGGCCCAGGAAGCTGGTGGGGTAGTTCTAGTCCAAGTCTGAAGGCCTGAGAACCAGGACAGCCAGTGGTTTAAGTCCCTGAAGATGACTTATAAAGACCTGAGAACCAGCGGTCCAAGGGCAGGGGAAAGACGGACGCCTTTACTCAGCAGAGAGTGACTTTGTCCTTCCATTCTCATCAGGCCCGCCATGCATTGGATGACACCCATATTGGTGAGGGCAATCTGGATTACCCAGCCAGGTTCCGGGGCTGGAGGTGGCAGGAGGGCCAACGGCCAGCCATGCTCTCCTGAGGCAGATCCCCACAAAGACCCGCCTGGCCGAGCATCTCCAAATTGAACAGGAGACTCTTATTTAAATGTGAGACCCACTGCCCCAAGGACTGCTGGGTTGTACTTGAACATAATTAGGTCAGTAACAAGTATTCTCTGAGTTCTCTTAGACTCAGGGCCCATAACCACAGAAGCAGCTGATCAAGGGCAAGAGAGGAAGAAACGGAAGAAGGATTTGCTAAGCAGGTGCATCCACTGCGTGTCAGGCCCTTTACACACACAATTGCTTGAATCCCTGCCAAACCCTATGAGATGAGTATAATTAGCCCCATTTCACAGATGAGGAAACTGAGGCTCAGAGAGGTTTACTACCAGCTTGCCCAGCAATAAGGAGCCAGAATCAAACCCACAGTTTTGACTGCAAATACTGCCCTCTGTCTGCCAAATGGGATAATGGAAACAAGGCAGGGCAGTGAGGAGCAGAAGGCTCTAGGAGGTAAGGTTCCACGGGACCCAGAAGCTTCTAATATCCAGAGTTGAGGCTGCTTGTGAGAGGCTGTGAGGAAGGACAGTCCGAGGAAGCAGTCATCTGGGAAATTCCCAAGGCACTGAGAGACCTCCTTCCCAAGCTTTCTCTAGAATGATGTACGTGCCCAATTCCATATCAAGCTGAAAGCAAATTGAGATGAAAATCAAATCACCCACCTGAACACTGAGGAAGGCCTGGTGTGCTTCCAAAAGAACAGTCTGGAAGTTTCCCCTGTTCTTACTTCCCATTGTTCTGAAGCACCATCACCTGACTATACAACTCATGGTGTTTCCCCAGCTGTGCTCTCTGGAAAACAGGAACCCCAAGACACACGGCACTGTGAGTCTTAACTGAATAATATATATGAAAGAGCTTGATCCTGGGAGGAAGTCTCTACAGAGAGGCCCAGTGTCCTCATTGTCATTTTCACCATCACTCATATTTCAACGAGCAGCCTGCCAAGAATTCAGTACAAGATTCCAAAGGACCATGAAATGACATTTTTCCACGCTGTGTTTAAAACATGCCAACACTGTATTTTTCTATATCACTGGTGGCTAAAACTATACTTTTTTAAAAGCACCATTAGGAAAAGTGAAGCAATAGTGGTCTCTTGTGGAAGTAAACAGAACATACACAATTTATATATTGTAGAATGTGAATCACACAGGATCTTTTGAAGCCCACTGGTAGAAAAATGCCCTTTTTTCAGAGTGGATGGTTTGTGAAGGCTCAGGCCTAAAACCTGAGGCTCTACTTGGGAGCCTTTCCTCAGGGCCATGAAAATTTGATTCCTCCTGTCAGCCACCAGCCTTCCCGCTCTGCACCCCTCCATCAGCCAGGTGGGTCTGAAGCAGGTGTTTGGGAGACACGCTCTGAGATTCAGCGTTGCATTGAGTTTCAGTGGCTTTGTGCTGGGCATACAAGTGCATTTTCTTCAAATATCACTGTCAAAACAGGGCCACGCTACTTAAAGGCTTTCCCTCCTGGACGCCCATTCAAAACTGGGCTGCACAACATGAATGGACCTAGAGATTGTCATACTGAGTGAAGTAAAGCAGACAGAGAAAGTGAAGTATCGTATAATATCACCTATATGCGGAATTTTAAAAAAATGATACAAATGAACTTATTTGCAAAACAGAAACAGACTCACAGACTTAGAGAAGGAACTTATGGTTACCGGGGGAATGGTGGCGGGGAGGAATAGTTAGAGAGTTTGGGATTGATATGTACACACTGCTATATTTAAAATGGATAACCAACAAGGACCTACTGTATAGCACAGGGAACTCTGCTCAGTACTATGTAACAACCTAAACGGGAAAAAAAGATTGAAAAAGAACGGATACATGTATATGTATAACTGAATCACTTTGCTGTACACCTGAAACTAACTCAACATTGTTAATCAACTATACTCCAATATAAAATAAAAAGTTAAAAAGAAAAAAAAAAAAAAAACTGGGCTGCAACCCATTGACCACAAACCACTGTCTTTGTTTGTGACCATGAAAGGCAAGGAAAGACTAATGCTGGCATAGGTGTAGCAGAACTCAAAGGCCTGGAGGAGGACCAAAATACTTGGTAGATTTCTCCACCAAATGATGCACATTCTTTCATTTTCCCCTATTTTGATGAACATTTTGCCATTTTTTTATGCTGTACCAGGACTGAATTATGACTTGCATTTCAAGATTTGGGAAACCAATTTCACATACAACAAATTTATTATGAAATTTGACATAAACACTGAGAACACCTAAAATATGTGGACCGCATAAAGAATAAAAATAAGGTGAGCATTCATGCAACTAAGAATGAGCATTGCCAGGACCCCGGTGTGCCTCTCCAAGCACATCCTCTCCAGGGATGACCCCTAGGCTAACTTTTATGATAATCGTTCCCTTGTTTTTCTTTACAGCTTCCCACAAGTTTTGTATTTATAAGCATACATTTAGTTTGAGTTGCTTTTGAACTGCACATAAATGGAGCTTCTCTGCTCTGTCTCTGCTCTATAATAATCCATTGTATTGATACAAATCAACTCCCTTTTTTTTTTTTTTTTTTTTTTTTTTTGCGGTACGCGGGCCCCTCACTGTTGTGGCCTCTCCCGTTGTGGAGCACAGGCTCCAGACGCGCAGGCTCAGCGGCCATGGCTCACGGGCCCAGCCGCTCCGCGGCATGTGGGATCTTCCCGGACCGGGGCACGAACCCATGTCCCCTGCATCGGCAGGCGGACCCCCAGCCACTGTGCCACCAGGGAAGCCCCAAATCAACTCCTTTTGATGAACGTTTGGGTCTTTTCCAGTTTTTCACGTTGGCAAACAATGCTGCTATGAAGAGTCTCATATGTCACCTGATTCCCACATGCAAGGGAATCCTCCAGACTGGAAGTGGGAGCACGTTTTCTGTAAACGGACATACGGTAGATATTTGGGACTTTACAAGCCAGTCAGTCTCTGTCTCTCGCAGCTATCCAACTCTGCCATTGTATCAGGAAAGCAACCAGGACCCGATGTCAACAGAACACAACAGATAACACAACCGTGCTGCAATGAAATTTTAACAAAAGAAAACCAAAGCAGATGGCAGGCCAGATTCGGGCTATGGTCCCATAGTCTGCGGACTCCTGCTAAAGATGGCCTGCTGAGGAGTGGAACTGCCGGGTCCACCCCACTGCACAATTCCATGGCAACCCGAGCGTGCACTGCACGGCCTGCTACAGCCAGAAGCTGCAGCCCAGCCTGCTGAGCCAGGGCCACATCCCACTCTGCTGGGTGAGGCCAAACGCTTCCCCAGAGTGGTTCTGCAAGTTTGCATTCCCCCCAGCGGTGTGAAGATGCCCCCTTCAAGGGGCATCCCTACCAAGGATGTCTTTACCATCCTTGGTAAAGACATCCTTGGTAAAGACATCCTTAAGTTTTGCAGAACTCAAGGGTGTGCAGTAGTTTGGCTTTGCATTTCGCTAGTAAGTAGCTGAGTCCTGACTTCATGCATTTCTGACAGCAGCCCTACTCTTGCGTAAACTGAAGATAAGTCGTTTTCCCTTGGGCACCTGAGTGGCAGAAGCCTGTGCTTCTGTATCTCCCTCCTGCCCCAGAACCAGGCTTACACATTGTGGAGGCAATGATGTTGATAATCCAAATCATGTCTTAGAACTCTGAAGCCCTCCTACTGAGGAGAGACAGGCAACCGAGACTGGTGGTTGAGGCTGAGGCCATTTGGGGGTCGGGGGGTCGGGATACAGACCACAGAACATATTAAAACCCTGAAAAATAAAACCACCTTACTAGCGAAGAAGGCAGAGCAAGCAGCTGTCTCAGTGGTTTCCAGGGGACCCTGGATCTTGTAAAACTGGCCTGGCTGGGGAAGCAGGGAAGTTAGGGTGTACGTGCCAAGCGGGGAGAGTCCCTGTTACCACCCCTACTTCACCAGAGCTATGAGTTCTGGGTTGTTTGTCTGTATGTGGGGTCATCTGTTTTATAAATTCAATCACTATATAATTTTTATCTGAGGATTTTTATCAGCTCATTAAAAAAACTACAGACCACCATTCAATATTAGTCAACTTACAGGAAGCCAATCCAAGAAACGGCCCCCGTGAATATACAGTCATCACTCGGTATCTGTGGGGGGTTCGTTACAGGACCCCCAAGGATGCCAAAACCTGATGACGCTCCAGTCCCTTATATAAAACATCACAGTGAGGGCTTCCCTGGTGGCGCAGTGGTTGAGAGTCCGCCTGCCGATGCCGGGGACACGGGTTCATGCCCCGGTCCGGGAGGATCCCACATGCCGCAGAGCGGCTGGGCCCGTGAGCCATGGCCGCTGAGCCCGCGCATCCGGAGCCTGTGCTCCGCAACGGGAGAGGCCACAACAGTGAGAGGCCCGCGTACTGCAAAAAAACAAAAACATCACAGTGAAGTTGTCCCTCTGTATCTACGGATCCAGAAAGCCAACTGGAATGATACAGCTACGGTTTAAGATCTGGATGCGGAAGCCACCTACTGGCTGGGTGACCTTGGGCTGAGATCCTCCACTTCTCTGAATCTGTTTCCTCGTGTGCAGAATGGGAGTAATGATGGACCCTCTCCCATTGGCTTAGTCTAAGTGTTCACTGAGATAATGCATGGGAAAAGCTTGCTATGTTTGAGGCAGAAAATGCAAGCAGTAAATACTGGCTGCTGCTATCTTAGTAGTTTTTATAAAATGCAATCAGGAGTATAGTGGAATATCCCCTATGTAAATCCACATAAACTCGTCTGCCTCAGAACCACCCGTCTCCTGTTGAAGAAGTAGGCTCAGCTTGGTTAGATAACAAGAGGCCAAGAACCCAACTACTTTCCCTCTTTGCTCTGGCTGCCAGGAAGCTGAGGTTCCGTAACCAGAGGGTTGAGGGTGTGTGTTAGGAGAGGGGCGTACAAATGTGAGCCACAAAATTACATACATTAATTAATTTACATATTAATGTGAATGTAAGTACAGAGAGTAAGCAAAGGGTATGTAACCAAAAAATGGAGGAACAGAAAAGCTGAATCAGGTAATTTTAATTAAAACATTGTAATTTTTATGGATTTTTATGTTATTATTTGTTAGTGTTTTAATAGTTGTGATTTGCTAGACTTCTCTTCCTACATACATATTCACTTTTACATTCACTTTCAAAACTTTATATTATTTTTCTTAAAGGGATCCCTCTAAAACTTGGATCAACCCCTGCAAGACATAGAAAAGTCGACAGTGTCCTTCCTACTGCAAGATTTTCCAAGGGGCATGGCTGCAGGGAAAGCTCTAAGCAGGGCTCTCAAACTGTGGTCCCCAGATTGGCAGCATCAGCCTCACCTGGAAACTTGTTAGCAATGCAGATTCTCAGGTCTCACCCTAGACCTACTGAGTCATAAACTGTGGGGTATGGCCCAGCAATCTGTGTTTTCACAGGCACTCCAGGTGTATTGGAGGCACTCTGAACTCTGCACACCATTAGCTCTCAGGGAATCCATTTCCAGATCCTCAGGGTAAAAATATGCATTTGTATTGATCCTTTCACCTAAAATCGATCAGCTTGAGACCTGACCTACGATCTACCAGTTCTCAGCACCCACAATCCCCTCTTCTACTTTATCAGAGGGCACGCCTCTCACAAACCCCAGAATCTCACCACTCTGGTTGCACAGCCATGGCGAGTTTTTATTCTGGGGCACCAAAGGGTCCGTGTGAAATATTTTCCATGTAATAACCTGCCTTTTCCCTTCCCTCCTTGTTGGCAAACACTGCCTTGCTCCAGAGGTTGTCTCCATACGTTCCATTCCTGCAGCAAACTACAGCGCGACTTCCTGCCAGCATCTCTCCATCCTAGAACTCGGAAGGGAGATGGCTATTACTGGACATGCATTACCACAACTATTAGGACTGAAAAATGAAATCAGACATTTCCGGTGAGCAAATAAGCCTGATAGGGCCAATTAACTTGAAAACAAGCATCCGCTTAGCCAATTATGTTAAATGATTTTTCTAAATTGAATAAGTCTACAGCTTCAAGGTTTTGATGCAAACATATTTAAGGGAGGTCATAAGATAAAGGCACTTATTTTTTTTTAATGTATTATCAGAGATAATATTGCATTTAATAATATTTTAAAATTTCCCAGCACTTTTGAGTATTTCAGGTTACACAAGGTGCCTCTAAATTGAAAAATAACAGGTACAAAAAATAATCATTTGACAAATCTTGGAAGGCCTTTCTGGAATACATAACAGAAAGTGAGAAAGTGAATGACTCTAATAACTGAATAACAAATCTTTTTGCAAGTCACTGGTTTCCAATTCTTTGCTTGCAACAGAATTGAAAGAGAGCCCAATTTATTTGTCAGCAAATGGATTCTAAAAATTAAGTTCTGATCATAAACTACTGGGTAATTTTTGGCATATCGCTAAGTTCAAAGAATTAAGATATCTATAGCTATAGATATTTATATATAATAGCTATAAAAACTCTTTGTACTTCTATCCATTTATTTATGTGAATGAGGTTACATCTATAAAAATGACAAATAGGATAATTGATTCTAAAACCCATCTCATTCTGGCAATAAGTAGTGTTCATCCAGAGACATACAATTCAATTAGAGAGAGAGAGAAAAAAAACAAGTTATTTAATAAAAGGAAATTTTTCCAAAAGAATTTTACCTTTTTAATAATTAGCAAAATACATATTTACGTTATTTATATAGTAATTGTAATGTTAGTTCAATCCTGAAGAAATTTTTTAATACTTGGAGTTTTATGATCACAGAAAATTTGTTAGACCTTCTATTTGTCAACTATGTAAGTTTTTGTGGCACGGTTTGAGTGGGTGGGCAGCAAAACTTTAAAGGACTGAAATATATTAAATCAGTAGAAAATTCTGTGGTGAAAAAGGAATAAAGAAGAACTTGTTTGAAAGTACTTTTAAATAGATGATGGTAGGTAACAAATTGCAATGGTTTTTAGATTTAAACAAATATATTTAAGAGAGTAACTTTCAGTTTCATTTTAAAATGTCCTTATTTGCCCACAAAATCAGTTTAGGGTGGCCCAGATGGGTTTTCCAGCAATGGAAGCCGGCTCTAGGCTCCCTTTTGGTTTTCTTGCTAAGCAGGTGTCAAGCTTTTCAAATAACAGGGCAGTTTTCTCCAAGAATTTGATCAGCCTGCCACTGAAGATGCCCTTCACCCTGCTCCCTTCAGAGTAGAGCTTCCTCAATGTACCCCATGATGCCAGAAATCCCCGCCTTGGAAAGGTGGATATTTGAGGAGGACCAAGCTCTTCAAAGAGGGCATTTCTGTTGTGTGGAGGCCATGTGGACCCCCAACTGGCCTCCCTGCCTCCTTCCCACATCCCCACACAGGCACGGAGATTATTCTGAGCTGTGGGGAAAGCCTCTGGCCCGGGCCTCTCCGAGCCAGTCCCAGTTCTTATCCCTCCCTGGGGTCCCTGTTTAAAGACTGTAGGGCTGGACTTCCCTGGTGGCGCAGTGATTAAGAATCCGCCTGCCAATGCAGGGGACACGGGTTCAATCCCCTGTCTGGGAAGATCCCACATGCCACGGAGCAACTAAGCCCCTGTGCCACAACTATTGAGCCTGCGCTCTAGAGCCCATGAGCCACAGCCACTGAAGCCCACGTGCCACAACTACTGAAGCCTGCAAGCCACAACTACTGAGCCTGTGCTCTAGAGCCTGCGAGCCACAACTACTGAGCCTGCATGCCCTAGAGCCCAACACACTACAACTACTGAGCCCACACGCCGCAACTACTGAAGCCCACGTGCTCTAGGGCCTGCATGCCGCAGCTACTGAACCCACATGCTGCAACTACTGAAGCCCACGCACCTAGAGCCTGTGCTCTGCAACAAGAGAAGCCACCGCAATGAGAAGCCCGTGCACCAAAACGAAGGGTAGTCCCTGCTCGCCGCAACTAGAGAAAGCCTGCGCGCAGTAACAAAGACCCTACGCAGTCAAAAAATAATTTAAAAAAAAGACCGTAGGGCTTGTCCTGGGTATCAAATCCAATTTGGCCATGATTAAAGGAAACACACACACAGAGCCTGCCGTGTGCCAGGTGCCATGTTAAGCACTTTACACATAATGATCCACTCAGTCCACTCTGTGCATATGGACTGTTATCACCATCCCATGTAATGGATGGGAAAACTGAAAATGGATGGTATAACTGTGTAACTTGGCACAAAGCTCGTCAGTGGCAGAGCTAGGACTTACCCCAAAGAGCGTGGATCCGGAGTCCCTACCCTCACCCCGACACCCTCCAGCGCTGTCCACACAGGATGCTCCAGTCCACTTGCTCCACAGCTGACTGAGGGCTCCAGCTACCAGGGCTCTGCATCTTGGAGAGGGAAGGCGGGGCTGAGGTGTGATCTATGGCCCTTCAGCTGTCCACTGGCATACTGTGCCTGCTTGGACTTGAAGTCAAGAGGATTACAAACCCATGGGACTTCATACACACACTCACCCTGCCTTGTTCTGAGATCACCCTGCATGTGTTCTGAGATCAGCAGGTGCTTCCGAACTCGGGACTGCCCTTCACCCTGTTGCAATTCAGGATTTTTATAAAGCCCCATCAAAATTGCAATGACACAGAGCTGGGACACCAGGATGTCACAGGGGCAGAATCAGCAATCCCCTTCAAGACCCCATCAAGATTCAGGCAGCAGTAGGCACAGAGGCCATCCCTCTGAAACCCTCCTAGGTCGTGCTTCCCCTGGACCATTAATCCCGTCTTAACCTGTAAAAAGATAGGAGAAAGGAATTGCCTTGCTTAAGGTTAACACCAAGAATTCCTTCCAGGCTCTAGAGAGACTCAGGTAAATGGCAGCAAGAATTGAGAGTGAGTCAGGCCTGGGAGAAAGGAGGCTAAGGTGAAGAGGGTAGGGATAGGACAAAGGTCATTAAAAGTGGCTCTGACCCATACGTGAAGGACGGTTAAATGAAGGTATGACAGACAAGCCTGAAGTGGTATTACTCAGGGCTTAGCTGTAAGGAAACAAAATAAAGTTTTTATTCATCCTGTTTTATAGACTCTGCTCCCCTCTTTATCCTCTATATAATGTGTATGTGTGAGTATATAAAGGAGAAACAAAATGACAACTCAAAAAAAAAAGAATCTTTTAATAAAAATTACTCATAAAAATCCTAATAAATTTCAAAGAGCAAGATATTTCTTAGTACATTTATAAAGAACATTTGGTCCTTTTACAAAAAGCTCCCTTTTAATTTAAATACATTTCTTATTTACAGATTAAACATAAAATACCATCTATAGTTGCAAAGCATATTGCACGTTACAGAGAGAAGCATTTGTATATTTCAATAGGTTTTTCCCAGAGTTTCCAACTCCAGATTTTTTTGTGTGTGTAAAAACATATTTACCTTTCTTGTGCATAATAAATAAAAATGCAGCCTGTGTTTTGCTATTTAAAACTAAAACAAAATACCTTTAAAAATATTATTTCTCTGCCTCTCAGTAAGAGGGAAGGGGGGTAACAAATCAAGAAGGTCCACAGGTACTTAACATTCTCGCCAGATTCACATGTAAATTCAAGGGGGAACTAACCCTGAGCCCTGCAAAACCTGGGGACACACAGCCCAGCCGACTCACCTTCTCACTTTCACAAGAGTCCCTGCCCTGCAGGAACAGGCACTAGAGAAGGAGCTGGATGTCTGGGAATGGAAAACGAAAGAAAGATCAAGACTTTTTTTTTTCTAAAGTCCCTGCTCAGCCACTCTAGGGCTGGGGCAATCATCCGGCCCGACCTGGTCACCAGCATTAAATTTGCGGTCGGCAAAAAGAAAGAAAGACCTCTAGAAAAAAAGAATTTCTGATATTTTGTCTACAAAACCCAAAGTGAAGGATTACAGTTTGAATTCATTCAGTAACTGAGCTAAGAAAATAGCTGAGAGGGATGTTTTTCTTTGGTGGAGGACACAGCAGGGAGGCGAGAGGAATCAAGCTGAGACCCTCAGATTGCACGTATCCAGCCAGGGAGCTAATTTCCATCTGCACAGACACCATCCTGGTGCATAAACACACAGAAAGCTACTGGACTGATGTGCACACGCCCCATGATCCAGGACAGCCTCAGGACCTGGGGATTCAGTTGCACAGAGCAGTCACACAGAGCAAGTTCTGACGGAAGATTTCCAAGTTCTGAAGGGAAGATTTGAACATGGAAGCTGGATTTCCACAAAGGCCAGGACAATTGGAGAGCTAGCAAACACTTCCTTCGTCACCTCCTCCTCCAGGAAATGGAGTTCCTCAGTCACAGCATCTCAGCCAGCGAAGCCTGCCCTGGAACAATTTAGAACTCTGTGGTGGGAGATTTAGACTCCACCCACAAAGGTAGCTATAAGGTAGCTTCCCACAAAGGTTTGGCAAAACCACTTTCATTGTGTGAACCAAAGCAGAGTCTAGACATTAGCTACACACAGGGTTGCAAGGATGGTGCAAGCTGTCAGCTGTTCCAAAGCATGGAATGTTTGGAATCAGGGTGCTCCTAGGGCAAATCACAAGGGAATTTCTCTGACACTCCCCTCCTCAGCCCTCGCCTTCCTGATCTCCCACGACACAGAAGAAACAGCAAAGACCCTGAAGGACATATCACAGTTGTTGACACTCTGACCTTTAAAGAGAAAGCAAGTTTTGAACGTGGCTCAAAGGCCCTTCTCTGTAACTAGCCACGAGGCGGGCACTCTGGCATCTAGTCACTGACTACGTGGCATCCAACTTTAGACTGGGCAGTCTGGAAGCTCAGCAACCAGGGTGAGAATGGGTCGCTCACCCTCGGACTCACGACTGGCACAAGTCCAGTGCCTGGAAGCCAAGAAGGTCTGAGACTTAATACAAAACATGTCTCATGCCAGCCTGTAGCCGTGAGGTGCCTCTGTGGCACTCAGGTCCAGGTCCCTGTTCCAGAGCGGGAGGGAGATGGGATACCTGAGCCCAGAGGAGGGGGAACATTGGGGTGCGATAACCTAACAGTGTGATCACAAAGGGCCCACTTTCTTCCCTGAGGTGCCCCATTCTCCCAAACAGCTCATTTATAGTCCCACCTTGGTTTACCTGGAGAACAGGTGCAGGGATGCTCATGCAGGTGTGTGTCTTTAAAAGGGGACATTTTGGGTTTACTGAGGCAATGAAAATATTTTAAATATATAGAGTATTCTCAAAGAAACTTTTCTGTTCAGTAGATGAGACAATGTTGATAAACAGAATGCTTCTGAAATGAAGAAAAAATGTAAAACAGAAGCATTTGATTTTTTTTCCTTTAAAACATTTGCACAGTAAATGTTTAAAAGACAGAGGTGACGTTTATTACTGAAAATCCCTCTTCTAAAAACCTCAAAGAACTGAATTAGATATCTATTTTAAAACCAGCAACACTTAAATTTTCAAGAATAAAATTCCTCCCTTTTGACTGAAAATGCAATGGCTTACACAGCATTCCTTTCTAGCTTTAAAAAGACTAAAATAAAATCATTTGAAGTATCCTAGCGGTGACGGGTGAGCCACACGACAGGTGAAACTGGAGGTTTTTAAGAGACTTCCTACCCTTTCTATTGAGGTTCATTTCAACCTCTGACGTTACAGGGAAGCCAAAGCTCAGGGTTCAAACCCACCTCTGCTTTCTCTGAGCCCTCTGCACAAGTTCAAAGAGACACAGTTCCGTGCTCACTAAAGAAATAATACCAACAAAGAAAAGAGGCGTTTTAGCACAACTTCCTCTTTATGTATGCTTGCTTAAAATATCAGGTTGAAAGGCAAGGACTGACCAAGAAGTTTCCAGAACCTGCCTGATATCCATCCCATGCCCCTTTCGCTGTGGTCACACCATGTAGCAATACAAAACAAGGCGGTTAAAATCATAGCAGCAGCTGTGACATCCAGTGGCCCAAACCAAAAGAGTATAAGGCACCCATCAAAAGCCTGCATTGCACAGAGAAATGGCTCAAGGATGCCAGAAAGTCATCTGATCATTTCTTTCTCCCTGACTTAGCTGATTGGCACTAGACACAGGAAACAAAAACGAAACAATTCCAACCCAAACATGGTCGGAACTGATAATCCTTGGTTAGTAAATATAAGACAGATGAAAGCTCAGACGATCATAGGTATTTTTCTCTCCCTTGAAAGGCACCTGGTTCTGAAACTATGGGAGATCCTCAGGTGAGTTCATAATAAATGTAGAACACCATCCAAAAGATCTACCTGTTAAGCTCTTAAACTGTGAGGCGACAACTTAAGAGACTGCCTGTTAGAATTCGGATAAATTCGTGAGCAAATAACCTGTCAACACCGTGACGAACTGCATGGGGCGCAAATGCATAACTGGATGATTTTTCCCCATGTGACCGACAATCGTGGGTGGAGACCTGGGAGACGGCCCAATTATCCAATCAGAGAGAGAGGATGACAAAATGCAGTAAACAGGGATGTCAGGGGAACCGCAGGCCCTGCTGTACAGAAATTCATTCACATTCCTCTGGCAGAGAGGCGGCCAGGCAGCGGTCGACAAGCGCCGGCAGAGAAGACTCGACGGATTCCACAGTAGGAAGGTCTGGAGATCCAGCCAAAGAGGCCCATCCACGGTGCACAGTAACATCAGCACGTCGTAAGAAGCCAACTCCTACGTACCTTCTCACTTCAAAGTATATCCTTAAGACAAACAGGGCATTTTATTGAACAGAAGAGAAACGCTAAAGTATCCAAGAATCTACCAGATGCGGCTGGGGAGCTGGACAGAGATTCCTACACCATCGTGGACAGCCAGACGCCTAGCCTCCTCCACTTCGGACTGGGTCTCAGCCTGGCCTGGGTTCAGCTGTTTTAGGTCCAGTTTCAGATGAGGCCACACAGGGGAGAGCAGATCAAATCAAGCCAACCATCTGGTCAATCTGTCGCATGTAGACGCTCTTTAAGGGCAGGGAATATCGCCTCTCGTCAGGAACACGATTGCACTAGAAGGAAAGTAAATGAGGGACAATTCGAATTTTGAGTTAAGACGCCATGTGTTAATTCCTCAGATGTGACTGGGTGACCTCCCCTGGGGTTTCTCATCCTGGCACTGTCAACACTTGGGGCCTGTCCCGTGCACTGCGGGATGGTCAACAGCATCCCTGGGCTCTCCCGCTATATGCCCCCTGCCCCTAAGCCCCAGTTGTGACAACCAAGATTGTCTCCAGACATTGCTCAATGTCCCTTGAGGAGCAAAGTCACCTCCAGTTGAGGACCACTGATGTAATTTAATTTCCTCACTTCACAGGTGAAGAAATGGAAACCCAGGGAGGCTAAAACACATGCACCCAAGTGAAGAGGGGCCGGGACTAAAACCTGCACCCCTTGGGTCCTCAATCCACCCAGAATCGCAAAAAATGTTTTAGCTACTTGAAAATACTGTTGTTTTTCTGAGTCTGTTGCTCTTCTCATCCACAGCTAACACCTAAATGCTTAAGAGTGTTACTTATTTACTTATTTTTTTAAATTAAAGGCTTTTTTGCTTTTCTCTCTCTCAAAGGGGATTTAAGTTTGAGAACCAAACGTGCTGCCTGGAAAGTTTCCACATATATTCATGCTCTTCCTCAAAGAAACATTTGCTCGCTGCTCTGTACCTGAACTCACACGCCCTGCTCCTCAACTTTGCAAGATCGAGACTGACAGGTTCTTCAGTTGGTCCCAACATCCCCCACTCGTGCTTTTTGTAGGTGCTGTGCCTTCTGCCAGAGCGTCCCTCCTGGGAAGCCCCCCCTCATCATTCCAGGAGCTACTGAGAGGCAACCTCCTGAGTGAAGCCCTCCTTGTTTTCCTGGCAGAATAATTCCTCCCTCTTCAGTGTTTCAACAGCACTTCACACAGCCTCCTACTGACAAGCACCCGGGGGGAACCGGTCTCTACACTGGGCCCTGGGCCCGTCCAGCACCAGGACCCCTCTGACCGGCCCGCATCCCCGGTGCCCGGCACAATGGAATCGGGTCTATCAGACAAGTGTCTCCTTCAGTACAAATCCGGGCGGCTCCACCGTGTGACCTGACCCTCTCTGTACCTCCCTTTTTCTGTCTGTGAAGTAGGGATATTACGATACCTACCCCTCACAGGGCTGCTATGAGAAGTGAACATACTTAAGCATTTAGCACAGTGCTTAGCATGTGGTAAGCTCTATAAATAAATGCTGGCTATGATTATTCTCTCTCCTTCTGTTTTACCCTTTCCTCTCAATCACGCTTTGTTCGCTTAATCTACACTCCATGGCCTAATATAAATTTCAGGGTCTTATCTATAGCTACAGAAATGGCCTCTTTCTGAAACTCTTCTCAAATTACCCAACCCGAGTGTGCCATGAATATTCTGTCAGACACTCTGGATGATAATGTTATGAGTAGTGTTTTCTCTTCCTCCAATTGCAAACCACCCCTGGAGAAAGCAACTTACATTGGAGCTGGAGTTGATGACTTTTAGCTCATGAGGTCTCGGCCTGTGCCCCGACTTTCCCACTGGGTCCCGCCCTCCCTCTTCAGAAAAGAACTCCTTCCAGGGTGACTCCCGGAGATGTGCGTCCACAGATACAATGTGTCCCTCAGTTGTAAACATGTATCTGGTTCCAGATTTGTGTACTGGATTCTCCTCATCAAAGAGCTAGTAGAAAAAAGAAAAGAAAACAGACACAATTGTAGCAGGTTTGGAACCAATTCATAGGGCGGCTGAGTTCAGACTACTTAGGGACAAGAACCTGCCTGGCTCTCAGGCCAACTCAGGCTGCGGGGCGGAATCCCCAGTTGTGTTGAAATTCAGACGCCTGGACTTCCCCGATCCCGCCCAGACCTAGAGATTAGAAAGCCCGGGGCTAAGACCCAAGCACCACTAATCTGTAAAAGCCCTAGATGATGCCCCCACGCTCTCCGGAGAGTTCCAGCGCTGGAATCCTGGAACTACCCCCAGCTCACACCCACCTAGGCCTGAAACTGAAAAAGCCTGGAGAGAAGGAGGTCCGTGGTGTATCCTTCACCAGGTCCCCAGGACCTGACACACGTGCCACCGCGTGGCGCACTCCTTTGTGGGCTCTGAGGGCACAGGGCACCCCAGGCAGTCCTTCCTTCAGCAGCGGGCATGGGGGGTGGAGGAGGGCGCAGCGGGGGCATCTAGAAAGAACCCCTAACCCAGGCATGCGGTAAACGATGCATGAGGAAGAACGCAGAACTCTTAGAGACGGAGGAAACCTCACAGGCACCTCAGGTATTTTACAAACGAGGAAGAACACTCGGCACAGCTGCTCCGTGTTCACACGGCTCCCAGGAGGAGAACAGGGTCGGCCTGGGTCCTCCCCCTCCGCCACCCCCCCAACCCTGAGTTCTTTCTACAGGAACACCTTGGGGGTCTCCTCCATTCATTCGCTCCAGAACTTGCCCCGTGAATACCCCGGACCCCACGGCTGCCGGACGGGATGCCCGCCAGGCTCTCGGCAGCCGACCGCACTGGCCGCACTGTGCGGTGTGGGAGACCTCGGTGCCCACAGGACCTGGTGGCAGGACCACGCGGCCAGAGGGCGGGCACACCTCCTCTGCCTGCCACGAGAAGTGACACCAGCAGCAGTGTCATCTGAGAGGACTAGACCGGGGCTTCCGAAACCCGGCTTTGTACAGGACCATGAGAGGCACCTGTCAACATTACAGGCTCCTGAGCCTGCTTCTGAAGATTCCCATTCAACATGGCTGTAATCTTAACAGTGTGACTCCAATCCAGCCGACCCCGGGGCTTGGGGACCACTGAACTGGATAAAACGAACCTATCACTACTGATGGGTATCTCTGGATCTCGGCCTAAATTCTCCACGCTGTTTCCCCACCAGGAAATCCCGACCCTCTGAGCCCTGAGAAAGTATTCTTTTGCGTGTAGCCATACGAGCCGGTGACAGAGGGGAGGAGAGCGGCCAGGTGCACTACACAGATGCCGTGCACGCCCGTGGCCAAGCAGCCATGCGGAAAGAGCACTGGACAAGGAATCGGGCCCAGGGCTCAAGCCGCGGCTCTGCCATGTCGTCACCCCGAGAACCCCGGCAAGTCACCTGACCTCTGGCACTTCCCCTGAGAGGAAGAATGAACGCTGACTAGATGATCCCGAAGGTTCCTTCCAGGTCCAAAACTTCAGTCTCTCCCTAAACATGTGCGGACGTGTGTATGGACAGAGACCCGGCCGGACTGTGGGTCTCACTGAGAGCGCCCAGGTCAGGGGGGAAGTAAGAGCTGAGACTCTGCGGTCTTCCTCAGGGAAGCCTCGTGACCACCACACTAACGAGGGTCCCCCAGGAATCGTTACCTGCACTTCACACAACGTGTAACCCAAAGAGTGTCTATGTGTGTACCCGGCACTGCCTCCTCTACGAGGTCAGGAACCACGGAGCAGACAGCAACGTGCCTTTGCTCCCGACAGTACTGCGCCCCTGAGCCAGCGAAACGCCCAGCCTGGAGCAGCGCCTGGTGGCGTGTGTTAGATGGAAGGCGGAGGAATGCTCGCTGTCAGCAGAATGGAGCACATACCAGATACAAGTATTTGCAGGTCTCGCTGAGGAAGAAGCTCTCCATCCGGTCCTCTTTGGATTTGTCGATGACATGATGCAGTGTAGCGTAGCCGCACCTACAAAACAATCATCCAGTGAGGCCCGCCTCTGCTCCTCCCCACCTGCTTGCTAACTGAAGAGGCAGAAGTAGCCTATTCACAGAACAACCAAGGCGTCAAGCACCACGTGAGAAACAAATTAGGGTAGGTTTAAGGGCTGTCCTTTCTCAGCCTAGATTGTCCGCAAACTTCATTAAAAGGTGGTCTGGCTGCCGAATCATCAGGTTAATGGTACCGGAAGGGGGGCGGGGGTGGAGGAGAGTATTTGCCAAGAGCGTAACAGGACACCAAGAAAATGACTCGCAGCAAATTCAAAAGGACTGATTTAAATTTCGTGTCCCAATACTTGTATAGACTGACTAATCATTTGAGAGTCTAAGGCAATATTTTGAAAGAAAATACTCATGATATTATAGCTAGGTAAAAAAAGCACATCTCAAAAAACTAAAATAGAGTTTTTATACGTATATACACACATTATAGATTTATATATAAATATATGAAAGAGTATAAAACTATACACTTCAATATATAAAAGAGTACAAAACTATATACTTCAATATATAAAAGAGTACAAAACTATATACTTCAATATATAAGAGTATAAAACTATATACTTCAATATATAAAAGAGTATAAAACTATACACTTCAATATATAAGAGTATAAAACTATA
>NW_021703780.1:91654894-91694417 GCF_005190385.1 Monodon monoceros | reverse complement strand
ACTATATACTTCAATATATAAAAGAGTATAAAACTATATACTTCAATGCTGATGGTAGTTATCTCTGCAGGTGGAGATTACAGTGATAATATTCTACCTCAATATTTTCTATATTCCATGAACTTTTTAGTATATATATTATTTGTATAACAGGGGAACTAAGTTACTTAAAAAGAGCTCATATAGTCTGCTGGAACCCTACAGGAATAAAGGTGAAAAATAAATTTTAATTCCCACTATAATGGGCAGGTTCTACTACACAAAAAGTAAGCAATTTCCCTACAAAATTAACATTAACGACCTGTTCTAAAAAGTAAAATGCAAAATAGAATACTATTACCTCAGCACAACTCAAATGAAATCAAAAGTGGCCAAAAGAAAAAGGAAGGAACTTAGAAAACTAACTTGACTTTTGTGTACTTTTCCAGACTCTGCAGAATGTCCATTCCTACATGGAGGTAGAAGGGATTCTTGGTTGCCTAGAGAGAACACGAGAGAATGTGATCCAGCGGGGGCCTGGAAGACACGCCGTCAACACACATCGCGGTGATTGCAGGACGGTCCCGAGGAGATGAATCACTGTCCAAAGGTAGGCACGGGCCAGTTCACTTTATCCTGAAGGGTCGCGAATGTTACAGGATTAAGGTGTTCTGTCGGTTCACATCAAAGCGCACCTCCAATCTGCTTAACTTGAACGGGGAGCGGGGGGGGGCAAGAAGATCTGCCCCAGAGCACATCAACTCCCTGCCTTTGGCTCTCGTGATCCCCATCATGATCAGAAATGAAACAACGCCTCAGAACACAGAACAAATCCAGTTTCTGTGTTGCCTCAGAACTGGCTAGACACTTAAGCTGCAAGCACAGGGAAACAGGACATTGCCCCTGTTCCATCCACAGCGCCATGAGAAGGGCTAGGGGACAAGAAGACTCTCAAAGTATCTAAAGAGGCCTCCACATGCTGTGCTCTCTAATCACCCTAGGAACTCAGTCCCTGGGTTGTTGCTTCCTCTTCTGTCACATGCTCATAGATGGTTTCGTTAGGGGAAAAAGAAAAGTCTCTGGGAAGATGAGACTTTTATCCCAAAACTAGTTTGAAAGTTGGGGATCACCTATAATTCGTGCCCAGTGCCAACCGTGCAGCAACAAAAGCAAACGAGCACAGGGTCAGGGCACACGGAGCAGCTTCCGAAGGCAGGGCCAGAAAGCCACAGATTTCTCTGGATCCTAAGAAAGTAGTCAACATGAGGAAGAAGCTGCAAGAAGAAAGAAGCAGTGACAAAACAAAGAGGCATCAACCCAAAAGCAACAGACCTAAGCTTAAGAGGAGAACGCAGCCAGCACCCGAGTGTGTCACCCTCGCAGCGTGAGTGGCCGGACTCTACCCTGGGATCTGGGATCCGGGAGGCAAAATCAGAGGCTACCTCCCCACCCCTGAGAGCTTACATACAACTCACAAGGTCTCTCTACACCTGAAGTCAGTTACCAGTTGCACAGGATTTCTCCCTTTTTCAGAACAAATGGCAAGGATTCGGTGCTAAAAAAAAACTATGGAATAAATCTAAACTACTAATCCTACTACCAGAGCTCATGAGATCTCCTTGTGAGGGCCTGCCCACTACACGTGTCTGCCGAACGCACGGAGGGCCAGCTTCTTGGAAAGTGAGCAGCTCGTGCTGCTGAATTTGCGAATGGCTGACAACTCTCGATGTGTATATATGTATGGCACGCCCAGAGGTATAAATATCGCCCTTAAACCGTCGGGGAGAAGATTCTTCACAGTTAGAGTGACATTTCCTCTGGCATTCAAGTAATTCCACAAAAGAGGAACACTGTATGTGTTTTTGAACGATTAAACAAAAGTAGGCACTCAGGCAATCCCAGATGATTCCCTTTCCAACTAAGAAAAATAATTTTTCTGTCTGAATACTTTACACAGACCAGGGTTCCACAGTACATGAGAACAGAAATGCATCCCCCAACAAGAGTTGTTTGGTCAAATAAATTTGGAAAACAGAGAGTACCAAATCTTCCTCTTGATTGAAGGATGTGAGAAACAAGCCCTGCAGTAAAGATACGACTCAGCTTTGCAGAATGTAGGGCAAACGCGTACATGACCGCAGACGTCTTCCCTGTCCCGTGCGACCAGGACAGACACTGAGCGCTAACAAGGCTCTGGGCCGGTGGTCACTCTAACGGTCGCTGTGAAATAACACTATTCCCCACCTGTCAGCAAGTGTTCCCTACGAACCAACTGCTACAGGTCTTCCCAGCATTTCAACACAAACTACTGTTCAACAAGCTCTCGTACCTGGTAGAGGAGATACGTAGACTCCACCAGCTCAGGTCTCAGTGGATAGAAGAGCACGTCGGGGGCCTGCAGCTGCCAGTTGTACCTCTCGGGGAGGGCCCCGTAGCGCTTCCATATGGCGTAGTAGAAGGCGTGCAGGCAGATGGCGTCTTCCACGTCTCCTATCAGAACCTACAGGGAAGGCGCAGGTCACCAGGCTAAGACACTGTCCTCAGAGCGGCAAGACGTGACATAGGCCCTGGGTTTCCCCCTCCCCACACTGGTCACCTGACCTACAAACGTGGCTGGAGACAAAACCAACCCAAAAGGAGCTTCCCAGACAGACCCCGCACCCCCCATCTGGCCATCAATGCCAAAGCCCTGAGAACTGCACAGGACAAGAGGCTAGCTGTACTCGTGAATGGAGAATGGACAACTGAGACGTGAATCACCCAAAAGTCACACGCCGTTACTTTTCTGGCATGGCTTTGCACTGATTTAGCGTGGAGTAATGTCCAAAGAGAATAGTGGGGACGTACTGTGCTATTCACCTCCCAAATCTGAAGGAGCCAGAGAATGTTCTGGTACCATAAAAAGAAAACAGAGGGGGGAAAAAAGCCCTTTTCCAATGACTGCTATTCCTTAGCAAACAGGACTGCGAAATACCTGCAGTCCTGGGAAGAACGCCTGCAGAGAGTCAATCCACGTGTTCATCAGCTGCCCGCTGAACATGTTCACGTTGACGTAGAGGGGCGGGTCCCCTTCCCCCTCGTTACAGGCTTCCCGACTGAGGAGCCACGCAGAGCGGCCGAAGGGGAAGAAAGAGGAACAGCTCAGGCTCTGTCCCCCCAGCAGCCCCTGGCAGTGTCACTTAGATGGAATCAACATTAACCTTTTCTCCTCACTCATTCTTTAAACCTTTGGAGACAGGCTGCCTCTACCTCTCAATACAAGACTCTAGCATAAGATGACACTTACTAAAGGATAAAAGTTCTAAACTCAGCCATGGTAACACATTGGGATTGCACTGCATTTTGCAGAAAGCACTTTGACAATCAGGTTTGAGAAATACTTCCACGTAATTTGGTATATAGCATGGGTCAGTTTTGACCTGAGTGGCGAAGTCTGGTTATTTCTGCACACACAAAAAGAGTCTCTTCTCTAATAAAATCCTACACCATGGGCCTGGAGGAACACCTCAGAGCAAGAAGCTCAGTGATTACTACTAATTTAGTAAATTCAGGGGCTTTAAAAATCGAAAAGGATTGAACTCTGGCCAAACAGCCTCTTACTAAAACACATCACTTGAATGATCCTACAACAGCTAGGGTAGAAATGGGCAGGCAACTAGTAGCTATCACTTGCACTGGCCACTTAACACACACATGTGCACAAGGGAAGACCCAGGGAAGACAGAGGCGGCACCAGGGTCGAGGCCTCTGCAGCTTCGAATGGCACTTCTCTTCTGCCATCCTGAATGCACAACTGACAAGCGGCAAACAAAGCTGTTTTAAACAAACACAGAGGGAAAAGAAGGTGGTAACTGTCCTTTCTCTCATCAAGTATAAAGATCAATCCCAACTTCTTTAGAAAGTGAAAGAACCAATACAGCTGTGCCGCATTACAGCTCTATGTGCAATTAAAACCAGCGAAACCTAGGGATGTGTCACTCTCGTGGCAGCCAGTCTCCAGGCGGCCCCCAGTGACCCCTGCCTCCTGGCTGTCACACCCTTGTGCAGTACCCTCACAGACTACATCAGCCCTGGTCTGTGTGACCAACAGTGTCCAGCAGAAGTGCTGGTTGTCATTCTGAGGTTAGGGCATGAAAGCATATGGCATCCATTCTGGTGGCTCTCTTTCCATCTCTCTCAGATCACTCATTCTGAGGAAGCCAGCTGCCATGAGCTGCCTACAAAGAGGCCCATATGGCAAGGAACTGACACTTCCAGCCACAGCACGTGAAGAACTGAAGCCTAGGAGGGGACCCTCCAGCCCTGAGTGAGCTGTGACAAGGCTGCAGCCCTCACCAATAGCTTGTGGATGACCTCGTGAGAGCCCCTGGATCAGCCCAGCTGCTCCTGGCTTCCTGACCCTCAGAAAATGGGTGAGATAATGTTTGCTGTTTTAAGCCACTAGGTTTCAGGGTAATTTGTTACGCAGCAGTTAATAGCTAATACACCTCTTCACCACCCCCTCAAATGACTAACAAACAACTAGGAGGCAGTAAAATGAGGGCAGAGACCAAAAGACCCTGTGAATCTATGTTGAGAAAAATACGAACATTTCACAATACATTCTATTTGCTTGACGGGACAGTAAGAGAGATGGTGAGGAGACATACCCTCTTCTTAAGTAGTTCTGAATACTCTTATATACAGCATTAAACATTTCTAGGTCTTCTTTTTCTCCAAAGAGAATGTACGATTTCAAGAGGTATTCATAGAAGGAGTCCAGTCCGGCACCCAAGCCACTCTGCTTTCCGACCCAATGGCCCGTCTGAATGTTCACAACATTGCCTGTGAAAACAAGCAAGCTCGTCAGGGCCCCCGGGTGGGGGGCAGGGGGGCCTCCTACTTCAGCCCCACTGCTCCTCAGCACTTTCGTCCCTCACAGGAAGAGGAGGGATGAATGCGTGGCCCTCTCGTCTTTATCGGTCCTATCAGCAGCATGCGCGGCCGGAGCTTCCTGAACATACAGTGTTTCAACACTGACACAAAAATGGGGAAACCGTTTAATGCACAAGAAAACTAGGCTTGTCGTGTTGCTTTTCCAGATTGACAATGCATTTCAAAAGCCTAAAGGGTGTTGTTCATCAGAGAATGATGGATTATATAATTTACATTATCTGTAAAATGGAAAAAAAAAAACAGAAACAGAAATAATCCGAATGTCCAACATCAGAAGAGTTAATGGACTGTCATATAGATTTTAAAGACAATAACTGTGAAAACAAGATAACAACTTGAAACCACCTGCAGGATTTGCCAAATGAAAGGCAGAATAAAAATATCTATATTATAATTTGAAAGTATACAAAAGTTGCACATGGGGCTTCCCTGGTGGCGTGGTGGTTGAGAGTCCGCCTGCCGATGCAGGGGACGCAGGTTCGTGCCCCGGTCCGGGAAGATCCCGCATGCCGCGGAGCGGCTGGGCCCGTGAGCCGTGGCCGCTGAGCCTGCGCGTCAGGAGCCTGTGCTCCGCAACGGGAGAGGCCACAACAGTGAGAGGCCCGCGTACCGCAAAAAAAAAAAAAAAAAAAAAAGGTGCACATAACAGGCTGCAAGGGCCTATGGAAAATTTTAAAGTTGACAGTTTGGGGTGACACTGGTAATGGGGTGACGGGGCAACTGTTTTGTTTCTACTGTTATTGTTAAATACAAAAAATTTGTAAATAAATTGAAGAAGGAACAGTAATCGAAGATCACTTCTAAAAAGCAGTGCTTTTGCAATGACACTCTAGCTCCAGGACCACCAATCCAGTTCCTTCCCGATGACAAAAAGAAAATATTTCTCAAAATAAGACAAACAGTTACAAGAGGCAAACAACCTATTTTAAAATAACATCTCGAGCTAGTAAACTACTGATAATCATTGAAGATAAATAATGAGCACATAGGGGTTCATTATTCATTATACTTTTTCCTACTTTGCTATGTTTGAAATTTTCCGTAATAATTTTTTAATAACATCTTGATCAAAATTCTCAAGGGAAAAAAATAAAATCTAATACAGGTTTAATCTGGGCTTTTAACCTACTACCACATGCCGTGATTTTTTGAAAAGAGGAAGTCACTCTACCAGTTAACTCTAAACTCCTATCTTTGGAACCTTATACTGAAGCAATATAATCTACCTCCGAGGCAGTTCTTTCTATAGCATTGAACAATCATTTTCAAGTGGAATATGCCAAGGGATTCAGATCAGAAGGGAGCCCTCAAAGAGGAAGAGCATTATTCTGTCCCATCAAACCTTCCACCCACCCTCTAAGTGAAAAGTCACAGGGAGAAATCAGATGTGGCAGACACTGAGGGAGGGCCCTTCTCTCTGAGCTGTCAATTTTCAGGTTCAGTGGTACAAGGAAGAAGGAGTGGAAAGGAGGGAGGGCCCCAGAGAAGAGGAAAGGAAAGGGGGCGATGTGCACAGTGCCAAGGGCCTCACAGGTGCCCCACACCTAACAATCCCGTATCGTTGCTCCGCAGGTTCCAAAGGGCTTTCACGGCTCGCCTGGCCACCCACTCAAACGTGGAATCCCCCAGCAGTCGACTCAGAATCCCAAATTCCACCAGCAGGGAACCAGCGCCGGCCGTGCACGTCTCATTATTGCTGTCAGGAGGAACGCCTGTCTTTAGATTCACCTGGGGACAGGAAGAGACAAAGGATTTGTGGCAGAAGTCAAGGAACCCACAGGGCTAGAAGACCAGGTTACAGCGACCACACTCCACTAATGAACCAAGCTCACTACAGGGGGAGTCAGCCCGCTGCCTCCCACTTTACATCCAAAAGGAAAATGGGAGTAAGTTTAAGACACAAACAAGACAGCACGAACACCAGAGCCCTGTGTTATTAATAAGAGCAAGTCTTGGGGGAATCATTGTAACGCTATTCACTAATCTGCCTCTTTCCAGCAGGTTCTCTTCATGGTGACGCAGCACCAGGCTTTGGCACTGGGGGCAAAGGCAAGCTGTGGAACCACGTAGAAATTTTAAGTGAGCTGCTATGAACTCACTCCTGCTCAGCAAACATTAACAAATCTTGGACTGGGAGAGAAATGAACCCAGCGAGCAAGTGACAGCCTGTTTGATCACCGAGGCTCAGTGGTCTGGCAATTCTCCACTGGTTGCTGACCCAAAGGCTGACTCAATTCTCAGAGGGGTTCTGGACTCAGTAAGTCAGATGCCACAAAGACAGAATCTCATTCCAGACCTTGCATTTAAATCAGCAGCTAACTTACTGGTCTGTAAAGGCTTTATTTGAAAGATCCACATGAAGTGTCCAAAAGAACATTTGCTGAGCTCCTACAGCGTACATGTGGGGAAATGGACCCAAGTCAGAAATGAAGACAAACTGCCCCCACTGTTTTGCAGCAGAGGATATAAATCCCACCTGCAAAAAGGGTTAAGAATACAGAGCACAGGAACATAACTTCCTTAAGGGAAAGGATTAAGTCAAATATGTCACTGTGGGCTTCCCTGGTGGCGCAGTGGTTGAGAGTCCGCCTGCCGATGCAGCGGACACGGGTTCGTGCCCCGGTCCGGGAAGATCCCACATGCCGCGAAGCGGCTGGGCCCGTGAGCCATGGCCGCTGAGCCTGCGCGTCCGGAGCCTGTGCTCCGCAACGGGAGAGGCCACAACAGTGAGAGGCCCACGTACCGAAAAAAGAAAAAAAAAAAAAAAAAGTCACTGTATGCCCAGCACACAACAGGTGTCCAGTAAATGCTGAATGAATTAAAAACCATTTCTATCATATTTAGGGCCAAATTCTCTCAAGGACATGGCTTTCCTCTTCCGCATCAGCCCCACTCCTTCCCGCAAATAAATTCATCAACAAAGAGTCTTAATTCGGGAAGGTGGTGAGTTGTTGACGCCGTCTACCTACCCGAGGGTAGGGGATCCCTGTCCTGGTGTTTTCAAAGGCAGGGAGGAGCCGCACGGCCAGGTCGTGAGCCATATGCAACAACTCATTATCATAATCCTTAATCGTCATGTCACCAAAGGGCTGCTTGGAGTCAGTTATTATTCTATGGGCAGAAAGAAGGCTTCCCAGGACCCTAGTGACAGGAAGAACAAAAGAAGAATAAAATCACGTTGGTTGTAAATGTGTACAATGCAGCTCAGAATGACAGAAGCAGGCTTGAATCCCCTATGGACTTGGCACTGCCTGAAATCAGAGGGACTGGACTTAATGACCCCCTGAATTTCTTTCCAGCCGTGATAGTAAACGATCAATTGTTAGCTAACAGCATTATGGAAAGGGAGAAAGCGAACCATTCTTCTGAGGCTACTGAGAATAATCCCACTTGAAGTAGTAACAATGTTTAGTCATTTTCATCATCTCATCAGAAGGGAGTGTCCTAATCATTCCCAGAATAAATAACACCTTTTAGTATTAATAAACTACTCTTGGTTTCTCTCACATGGGGAAAAAACTTAGCAAAATAAAAAACAGAAAAGAGCAAGACAACAAACACTAAGTAACTTTTGTAGTTCTGGCTGCCAAGTAACGTCAAATTCTCCAACTTCTGCTAAACAGGCAAGGTGGGGAAGAGAAGGAGAAGGAGAAGGAGAGAATGACCCGACTAAGAGGCAGGCGCCCCCAGCTTAGATCTCACCCTTCAGCAGCCACGAGTTCAGGTCCCCCTCCAATGAGGTGAAATAGATTGTGACATTTTTCAGAACAAATGTTTTCATAACTTTAATTTTAAATAAACGCTACATCTGGAATGTTATGCAGTGATACAACTTTCAAAGTTTAAATGGAATAGGAAGGCAGTCGCAATCTATCAAACTAAAAAGGCAAGATGTAAAACATGAGCCCCGTACATTAGAGGGAGGGAGAGGGAGGGAGACCCAAATGGTCAGCAGTGGTTTTCTGCAGGCGGTGGGTGACAGGAGAAGCTATGATTCCTTCAGAAATATATAGGGGTTTTCCTAGGACACAGTGGAGGAAATGAGACCAGACATAAAGTGAAATAATGAGAAACTCCTTTAAAGGGACATCTATCTTAAACCTGCATTACAATGTGTCTTTCTATTTGGCCCGAAATATAATTAATGAAATGGCAGTTGTTTCAGTTTTGATCAATGCAAAGCAGATGAAAAAGGGACACAGTGCCCACAAGGTCTGCACGGACTCCCTACCTGGACCCCAGGGCTGGTGGACCCTCCAGGAGTTTTCTCCTTACACACCCAAAAGCAGCCTTCAATCCGTTTGATGTACTATTTTACCTTATCGTGGCCTCAAAGACTTGGACGGTGGAATCTTTGTCAAATGACACTGTGTTGATCACTAACTTGACTGCTTTCTGGAACTCGGATGAATTTCCCATTATCTTTAAAAAGAGGAACACAAACCATTACAACGGCCTGAAATGACACTGAGGCTGCGTGATCGCAGGAGCTGGGCCACTTCATCTGAATGTCTGTACGTGTGGTTTTGCCACTCGTGGGAGTAGGAACACAAAAGGCAGAAGAGCACAGTTATCTCTTAGAACACATTCTGGGACAGACGGCAAGCCCATTTCCACCAAACTCAAGCATCCTATCTCCAAGTGGCAAAACTGTGTCGGTAACTCCTCATAAAATCATTAGCAGCCCTCCTCGTCCTGCCCCATTCTCCCTCACCTTCTGTCTGATCTTGTTTAGCATGCAAGGCATTACACTTCCAGAAACTCCTGAAATGAGTAACAATAAATCCAAGAACTGAAGAAACGAAAAACATGGCTTTCCCTCTGCTCCTCAGATCATGCGACAGCTTGGGTGCTTAGCTCCCAGGAGACCGAAACATCTGGAAAACTGACTCCTTGCTTGTTACCCAGATGTCTGAACACTTTGGGAAATAGTGGTACTATCTTTTGGAGCACAGCATAAGACCAATGACATTCAAAACAAACAAAACACACAAATAACCAGCTCTACGTCCTTTGTAAGAAATGTTCTAGAATTAGGATTCCTATTTTGGGTGTGTGGATATGGTATCATTCCAAGCTTCTCTCTCTTATATGAAGTGCAAATTGGACATAAAATTTGATAAAAATAACCTGAATAGAAATGCTTTCATGCCGTTCAAAATTTTATGACAATCCTGGCACTATAACAATATCATAAAGACAGCCAAAAAAAAAAAAACAAGAAAAAACAATTTCATTCAGACACTACTTATTTCAAGTATGTCTTATTTCCTAGTGTTTATTGATCTAGTGCATCTTTTTTTCTTTTTCTCCCCCTCATTGTTATTTTGCTGTTACATGCAGAGCAAGTACAGACGTTTCTTTTCTGGCTTTCGGTTCTTTCTTTTTAAAAGATTATGCGATCATGCTGCAAGTTGCATCGAACAGTCAAGGGAGTGCTATCGTCCGAGGGTTTCCAAAGCACACCTGTTAAAGTTTGTTTAAAATGTCAGCAAAAGAAAAGGGAAACGTCAACAGAAGTAACACCTGAAAAATAAGCCTGAAGTGTACCTTAAAGACCGGATGTTCTACAATGAAAACCACAGAGATGGGTCTGTTTCCCTACAGATGTTCACCAGCAGCAAACTCTGTTATAGCAGCTGCAGGCGCTGATATGATCTCAGATCACGTGGAGGACGGCAAAGGAAGCCAACAGCTTTCAATGATATATTGTAATTTGCCATTTTAGACAGCTACGGAACAGAGTAACGAGGCTCTGAAATCGTTCACTCAGGCTCAAGAAAAGCTGGACTGGGTTTCTTTACTTCTCAGAACTTCTCAGAGCCTTTAAACTGCTGGTGTGCATGGTGGCTCTCCAGTAGTGGGACAGACTGGTAGAATTTCTCAAGTTCATTTGGGAACAGAATTCTTCTTTGAGGGAGAACACCCTTGGAATCTGTGTTGGGAAGTGCCAGGTTACTAGAAATTCATTTTCTTAACATGTATTTGCCCTCCTATCATGTATCAGACACCATGCGGTATGGACAGAGTGCAGTGACTGTAACAGGGACAAGGTCTCTGTACTTCAAGAGCATGGCAGACGGATAAAAAGACACAATGAGGCAAAAAGAGAGAGGGTCAGGGGGAAAAGGTGTGCTTTCATAAGCTATATATGAGTCTTGGGACTTTTTTTTAAGCAACACTTGTAGCCTGAGTCAGCCGCTGGTCCCCTCAACAAGTTAACTCTGATCAGGGTGAACACACCCGTCCGGGCACATTTTGACCAGTGATGGTGGATGACTGACAGGGAGTAGCAATCACTTCAGAAGGAGAGATTGGGAAACTAAACTGCTGTGCAACTACAGCCTGGCAGAATGAAACCCCGGGCTCTCTGTTAGACCATGAGCCTAGGGGAATTGAGAAGGACCGCTCCAGCTCTTCCCAAATTCCGGTAATTCTACTACTAGCAAGATCTGGGACAGCTGTAACGCAAACTTAGCTAGCGTTACCCAATTCTAACTCCTGACAGCTTCAAACTCTGTTTAAGGAAAGTTAAAATGCAGGATTTGGAACCAACTACAGTACAAATTTTCTTACGGTAAAGGTGTGCCGGACAACGGAGGAGAGCAAAGAGGCAGTAGAATCGTGTTTACTAAGGAAATTTTTCACCGCTATGCTGGGATATAGTCCCTTGCTGTGTTCTACAGCAAAGGGTCGTGAGGCACACCAAGCGCACACGGCAGCCTGGCAGTAAGAACCACGCATGGTGCCTGACGGCCTTCCACGTGCTTTGGCTCATCTGTCTAGAGGCCTCCAGCTGCCTTGAGGGAAACCAAGGGCTAAGCATGTAAAGGCTGCTCCTGAGCTGGCAGCCCAAGTCTGGAGGGGGTAGTGTCCACAAAACACGGACAGCAAATAAAACAAGACTGTTTACACAGAGGGTCTCTGCGCAGGGGCTGGAACCAGGCCTCAGACTTGATTTTGGGGAGCCAGTAGCTGGGGCACATTTCAGGGGATCTGGTCCCCTGGAGATCTTGAAATCCTGAGATCCTGTCTTTTACTTCTGAAATCTTAACTACAGTAACTGTATACTGGTTCCTTTAAGGAATAAAATAGTGGGGACCCTGCAGAAAAATAGGTTTCCCCCAAAACAATCACATTTTCTTTTTTTTTTAAAAACTTTTTTTTAAATTTATTTATTAATTAATTAATTTTTGGCTGCACTGGGTCTCTGTTGCTGCGCATGGGCTTTCTCTAGTTGCGGTGTGCGGGCTTCTCATTGCAGCGGCCTCTCTTGTTGTGGAGCACGGGCTCTAGGAGCAAGGGCTTCAGTAGTTGTGGCACACGGGCTCAGTAGTTGTGGCTTACGGGCTCTAGAGAGCAGCAGGCTCAGTACTTGTGGCGCACGGGCTTAGTTGCTCCACGGCATGTGGGATCTTCCCGGACTAGGGCTCGAAGCCGTGACTCCTGCATTGGCAGGTGGATTCTTCACCAGTGCACCACCAGGGAAGCCCAACGATCACACTTTCTCCTCTGCTTTTTTAGGGGAATCACATTTCCCCTCATCTAACCTTCAATGTTCTTCTTGCTCTCGGCATTAAGCTCATTAAAATAAACAATAGCTATCAGAGCTATGAATACATGTTGAGAATCACGTTTCCTGGAATTCTCATCCCTGGGGGAAAGTAAGGGTAATTAACTCCAAAATATCTTAATTAATTTTAAAAAATAATAATAAAGCTGAACACTTACTGCAAGTGTATCCAACGCATCAACAAGAGTCAGTGAATAATTCCCTAGGACATCATTGATGTTCAGATTTGAACTGAAAAAGAAAGAAAATTAAAATTAAACAAAGGTACTTTTTTTTTTTTTTTTTTTTTTTTTTTGCGGTACACGGGCCTCTCACTGTTGTGGCCTCTCCCGTTGTGGAGCACAGGCTCCGGACGCGCAGGCTCAGCGGCCATGGCTCACGGGCCCAGCCGCGCTCCGCGGCATGTAGGATCCTCCCGGACCGGGGCACGAACCCGTGTCCCCTGCATCGGCAGGCAGGCTCTCAACCACTGCGCCACCAGGGAAGCCCTAAACAAAGGTACTTTTAAAAGATAAAAGAGACAACAAAACCAAACACTCATCAGAAACTAAAATGGCTGGAAACTTATTTATTCAGGGACTACTGTGGGTGGATCAGTATGGCAATGGTCCTTCTGCCTCACAAGGGACAGTCTCTATAGTGTCACAGAATAGCAGAGACACACACGCTTATACTATAGTGGAAAGAACACAAAACAGGAAGTAAGGAAATGGGAAACAAGAGTCATTGCCCTCTCCAAGATACAGTTTTAACAGCACAAATGACCTTTCCGTCCAGCTTCAAAAAGCTCTGATTTCGAAATCATTAGGAATGAAAAAGGAGAGGCCCTGTCACATGACCTGCAAATAAAACTTTAATACAGAAATCAGACACTGGCGCAGATTACACACACAAAGCAGCAAATAAATACCTCAGTTACAGGCTCAGTGTCACTCATCTGTCCTTGGGGTGGGGGAATAAATTAACTGCTTTGTATCATTTTTTCCCTAACATACCACCCAAAGAATCCCCACCAGCTCCATCAGTTGTGAGGAGCTGTTGTTTTACCATGAACCAAGCCAGGGCTTCTCGTAACTGCAGCTGCATTAATGATTCTACCACACACCTCCTGCCCCATGATCAACACCAGGCGTCCACTCTGAAACAATCTTAAGACACCAACTTCAGGGCTGCAATGAGGGTAAATGACAGCTCTTTATAGCACTAAAAACGACAAAGATAATACTAATACATCTGGGAAAGGTGGGGACGGAGAAATAGTGCAAGTCATAAAGTCAGCTTGACAAATTCTAGGGAGTTCAGCTATTCCTGTCCCGTTCCCACAAACCCAGAAAGCAACTGCAGAAGCTTGAAAAGATTTGAAAGTAAGGAGAGAAACGAAAAAGATGAAAAAGATGTAAGTCAGGAGAGAAAGAGGATAACTGTCTCAAGATTATGTTTATGAAAAACCACAGTGGAAACACCCTAGTTTTATCTTCAGCAACTGATTCACCGTCATTATGACGTCTTCCATCAAAGCCCAGACCACGTTACCTGCTCCGTGGCTCTCTCTGATGGGTCCTGTCTCACTTCCCTGCGGGCAGCATCTCCGTGTTCCTGTTGCTCGCCCCGCTCTCTGAGAGGCCTCCTATGTGCCTCAGCTGGGGCGAAGTGGGCCCCACGTGAAACACACCTCACATCCGATTTTACCTGAGCCTTTGTTTTAGGCTGATTATGTCACTTAATCTAGGACAAAGAATGTAGGGCAAAATTGTACCTCCTTTTTTTTTGAAACAAACTATCTAGAAGGGACGATCTAGGAACCAGGGCTCTCACATGTCTCTCCCAAGCCGCGAGGCCAGCACACCACACCTGCTGAAGAACCGCACCTGCTGCTTCTAGCTGTCGGTTCTTTCTGAATACATGAATATGATTGCAGAAGGTCCTCTGAAGACGAGAGCTGTGGGTTAAGCTCAGCCCTTCAAGGGCAGTGCCAGCCAGAGAGGATACAGGAAGTGTCAAAAGCTGGAGGGGAAGGCCAAAGGAGATAGGGAGATCCTCAATGCTGCCCACTCAAGAACATTCTACTGAGCTTAAATATTTACCTCCACTGGTCTGCTGCTCAGAAACCAAGAGCTGCCTCCGACAACCCATCTCATCACAAAACGGGTCCCTCATCACTTAGCCTCCAGGCTGGATGCTGGGTGAACCCCGTGTGACCACCTTCCCCTGAGGGACACCCTCCTCTGTGGCGTATCACCCTTTCCACCTGCACCAGCCCTGGAAGGGAGGACTAATCTGGAGCACTGCACTCCTTCCCATGGTTTACTGTGCTTTTCCTTTCAGGCTCTAACTACAACGGACCCAGTTTTAAAACACTTCTCAATAGAACGCCCAAGCAGCCACGACAAAGAACAATTATAAGAGTTGGCACAAGAAAAAACGTGTTTGTAGTAACTGGTGGTTCCTTCTCTCCACTCAGGCAAATCCACTCAAAGATCTAAGGCGTTCATGAAACACTTCCAAATTCTTTTCTACCAGATTGTTACACACTCTTTCAAAATGTGCCAAACTAGAAAAAAGAAAAATGGGGAGGGCAGGAAGGAAACAGGAGACTCCACAGAAGCCTGTTGGCCTAACAGCACCGATTATCGGGCATCCATTGAGGCCAGCCCACCGTCCAGGCGAGACGGCGATCCGTCTGTCCTGTGCAAACCTTCTTGATCTATGGCCAGCCTGACCAAGAACTCAAACTTCAGGTACAAGGCTGGGTTCAAAAGTGCCCATCTTTCCACATAACCAGCTGCCGAACCACGATGGCTCTCCACTTAAGTTACCCTGTGTGCCTGTTTGTGACATTCACCCCACGCTGCATTTTTAAGGTTCTTATTACCCCCACACAGAGAAGATGGAGAAAACTATGGCCTTTCACAGAAAATTTCTGGCGACGCAGCTAACATAATGCTAACATAGCATGTTCAAAATTAAACGCATGTGTAAGAAAGAAAAAAAAAATTCCACATATACTTAACCTGTAACAGCTGTTCAGAAATCTACCTGGTGCTGTGTAGGCACAGAGGTAATATAAGAAACAGTCCCTGTGTTCCAGGGATTGACAATCTGGGGAGACAAGACAAAGGGAGAGGAAGGTGAACACACAACAGTACTCAAGTCTCACACGATATTAAAAGGTGGAAAAGCAGCTCAAAGGAAAGGAACCGAAAAGAGAACTGAGTAGATCAAGGACAGTCATCTTCAAACAGTTCAATGGCGTCATGGAAAATGACTTGAGCCTGACTCTGAAGGAAGCCAAGATTTTAGGAAGAAAGGGGAATGCAGAGGAGGCCATCTTAAACTAGGGGTGCCTAGGCATGAGTCGGTTTAGGGGCCAGCATCGGTTTGGTTTGATTTGCTTTTTTGTTTGAACAGCAATATGGTTGGGGAGAAAACAAAGAAGGGTCATGCACCCGAGGTCTGAACTAACGTTATTATTCATGAGACTGCAAAATTTCAATATCCAATCTTACTTGAAGAAACTTTTGAATTTGGATCCTCCAACCCAAATCGGGGATGTGAGAGGAACTGAGTTTACATAGTGATTTGTAGCTGGACAGAAACGTTTGCTATTTTTAAAAAAGTGTTCCGGTTTTATTTACTTCATGTCAATACTCTTCATCCTACCTCCAGTCAAACAAGACAGGTAAAATAAGCCTCAAATAAACGTGACTAAAAAGAGAAGACAGGCACATTTAGCACTCATACTTTGTTTCTGTACTTTTTACATAATATTCTAATGGCTAAGTTACTCTCTTTTTTAAGTGAGTCATTAGAATTCACTTGACAGTAATCATTAGAATACATTTGCTTAAAATAAATATCTGAAAGACTTTTTATTACCAGTTATTTATTTCAGGGATGTAAATGTGGCCTGCTCTTTTCCTGAAAACACTAAAGTCTGAGAGGAGTTAAGTGAAAGGAAAAGGACTAAGAAAAATTAACTTTCCACTCTTTACAAGCGGCCAGCGTGAGGGTCTACTCAAGGCTACCATAACCCCAGAGCTCTTTCACCTTCTCAAAGACACCAAGGCTGACCAACCGAAAGGGCACAACCCTTCCCACATGGCATCCCCTCAATATCTCGAATTCCATCTTTCCAAAAGCAGTATATCTGTCTCAAAGCAACCTGACCTCAACTTATCCAGACTGTCACTGAACAGTCAAACCAAACCACTCGTCAGCAGATGTCCTCCCCAAGCAAAGAAAACTAGAGAAGCAAAACAACTCAATTTCCTAAAATCTGGAAAGGCCTAGTACTTTTTTTTTAAAAAAACTTACTTAAAATTTTTCTCAAAAAAAAAAATTAAGACAGAAAATACATTTCTATGTATAAAGGCTGACACAGTGAAACATGAAAAATATAACTCATCAGTTTCCTACAACTTTAAAAAGGCCAAGTCTTTTTTAAGTTAACCTGGGATGTCCCCCTGTCTTCACTAAAAATCATGCTCTCCAAATGCAATTTAAGACAAGAATCTGTAGATAATCCAACCATTTTTAAAACTCCTTAAGTCCCTTTAGTGTATGGGCTTCCTTTTTAGGACCTAAGGACTGGACTCTACTGCTTTTCATCAGGTGAAGGAAAACACAGGCCTCAAATGTCCAAAGGGACCAAGCAGCTCAACTCCTCCACTGCCAGCTGAGGGGAGCGGCCGAGAGAAAGGCAGTCATATCCAGCCTAACAGGGTCAGTGTCAAGGCACACCGGTTCCCTCCAGCTAGGAGGTCCTTGGCTGGGTGTGCTGTCCTCTTGGACTCTGATGTCAACAGCAGTAACCCTTGAAGCTCAGCCTCTGCAAACACGGCTGATGGAAGGGGAAGGCTGGTAGATCTTCCCTGACAGCCCTGCCACCAGGGTGGGGGAATTTATGGAACAGACCCTACAGAGCAAGGAATGTCATCTTGAGCATCAGGACCCCAAATCTGGGCCACCCAGCCTCTCTCTCTCCCTTCCACCTAACCATCCTCAGCCTAAGGAGCCACCCCTGTGATAAAGGAGAAAGGCTGTAGCCCTGCTCTGCCTCAAACTCACTAGGTGGCTTTAGAAAGTCCCTTCTCAGGGTCAACTCCTGAATTTTTATATCTTTATACGGTAAAGTTGGAGTTGGCTAGGTGGAGGGAGATAAGCGCCGTTTCGAAGCTGCGCTTACAAGGGATTTCATTTTGATTTGACTTTCACTTGGAGAAAGGATTGGAGACGGAAGTCTAAGGCCCCCCCAAGCCACCCCTCGGTACTGCCACTGTCCTTTCCGGTCTCTGGGCCTCAGTTTCCCCATCTGTAAAAGAGACTGCGCTGGCAGCTGTCCAGTAACAGAGATTCCAGGAGAAGCAAGAGAAGGACAGCCACCGGGCCGTCCACGCAACCCCCAGCCCAGGCCGACCTCAAAGGGGGTCGGTCAGCCGAGGCGCCGGACGGGTGGGCGCTGCCCCCAGGACCCTAAACGCCCGGGCACCAATGGGGGGACCCGGAGGAATGAAGGCTGCACCCGCCGGGAGAACGGAAGGAAGCGCGTGCGGCGCACGGTCCTGGGCGTCGGGCCGGCGCGGGCTACTCACGGGTCCCCGCGGTCGGGTCCTCGGCCGCGGCAGTGGATGGGGTTGAGCTCGTCCTCGGGGAAGGCGTGCGCCATGTAGTTGTCGTAGCCGAACACGAACATGCCCCGCGCCAGGTCGCGCATCTGGGCGCGCAGCTGCGGCGGGAAGGCGCCGCTGTAGCGCTTCTCATACTCGTCCCGGCCGCGGCCCCGGCCGCCCAGCACGTAGCCCCAGTGGCCTGGCCCGCAGACGTCCGGCCCGGGCCGCCGCGGAGCCCGCCGCCGCCCCGCCGCCGCCCCAGGGACCTGCGGCTGCAGCCACGATGGCCCCGACGGCCCCCCGGGCGTCCCGGGCCGGCCCGCGGGCCCCGAGGCGGGAGACTCGGGGCCGTCGGGGCCTCTCAGGCGCTGGAAGCCGAAGCTGAGCGGGAAGCGCTGGTAGAAGCCCATGCTGGGCCCCAGCCCGAAGACGATCCACAGCACTCCGTGGAGGCCAAGCCGGAGGAGCACCAGCCCCAGGACGAACGCTCGCCATTGCATGGTCGCGCGGGCACCGCGGGCATTATTTACAAACGCGGGGGGCCTTCCCCGCCGACCACCGCACCCCACGTCCACCCAGTAGCTCCGCTCACTTCCCCTTTAAGGAACTCCCTCGTGACGCACCAGGAACTGGCCCATTATCCCCACACCCCCAGCACCTCGGGCCCGGGCGGCCAGGCCCCACGTTCGCCCGCCCAGTCGCCCGGATTGGCCCGGCCCCGGCCTGGCCTCGCGGGGCGCGGCAGCTGACCCCCTCCCGCGCCATAGGCCACCCGTACGTCTCCAGCGCCGCGAGGCCCCGCCCTCCTTCCGCCCCGCCCTCCTGGCCCCGCCCCCTGGGCGGGAGGATTCGGATGGGCTGGCGTGGCGAGTAGGGACCGCTCGGGCTCCGGACGAGGGAAGTTTCAACCAATGGGAGCGCGGCACGGGAGCGAACGGCCGCGGGACAGGGACGTGGCCCGGGGCCCAACCGGTTCCGCGTAGAGCCTGTTTCTCCCAGAGCTAGGATGGAGGAAAACTACTCCAGCTCTATGTTAGGGATGGTGACAGATAAAAGACGTAAGGAACGAGGAGGAAAAAGGACATTTCTGTAGGACAGGATTTTTAATTTGTCTGTTATGTGGTAGAGGATGTTATGTGGTAGGGGATGTTATGTGGTAGGGGTGATACTATCCTTAAGCTTAAGACTGCACAAAACGGTATCCTGAATTCTTTTTGTTAAAACATCCTAATTTGTAGTCTTTTAACACTTTCTTTATTGAAACACCCTAACTTGGAAGAAATGCTCACGGTGATTGTTCCCAGGTCCTGTCCTAGACCTATCGAACTCCAATGGAGTGTCCCGAGAATGTGTGTATAACAAGTGTTCTTGAGCAATTCTTAGCATCCGGCAATCTCAGGAAATATTGAGTTAGGTTACATTGCCTTTGTCTCGGAAATAGGATCTTTTTAAAAAAAGATACAGCGGTAGGAGTGAAGGCTGCCGCTACCACCACCGAAGTATTTTTACTAGATCTATTTAATCATGTCCCCTCCTGCCCCTCCCACTGCCACCATCTCTCCTGTACAGTGTAGCAGTGACCTATTCTTTGAGGTGTGCGATAGATTCCTGGTCACTTCACCCCTCTGTATCTGCTTCCCATAATTAATGAGGTGGCAAATGTCAGCTCGGAAGGTCTACTGCTTTCATGTGATGACTGAGCAGTTGGGGGGGAGTTGTTTTCTTTTGCTTGCTGCATTTGAAAATGTCTGCTAGGGTTTGCCCTCCATAAGCTTAGACCATGTGCCTTTTATATACCGAGGTTCCCGAAAAGCTTGGGAAGCAAGGCCTGACGGGTGGCCAAATCAGAGATTGGCTGAGTGACCAAGGGAGTGATTAAGGATGATAAAGTTGTCACGTGGCACATTCATCACATTCTCAGAGTCAGAGGACTTTTAGCAACACAGAGGAGGTATAATGGGGACTGAGAAGGAACCCAAAGAAACATTTGACTCTAACACAAGGTAGCGGGCACATAGTAAGGCCCTTTTTGTTGGCTGAGCCGTATTCCTGTCCAAAATCCTGAGATAGGCCTGCCCAAGCATTGAAAAGAGCGTAAAGACTTGGAGCGTGGGTCTTTTGCCTATACAGATTCTTTTCCTCTGTGAAAGGCACCTAGGGACCCTGCTGAAAGTCCAACACCAGCGCTCGATCCTCAACTTTCAGATCCGCCTTCTTGGAACTTGCAAACTGAATGTGAATACTAAGGACCGCGTTGTATGTTTCCTCCCTAAGTTATTTTACTGCAAATCTTAACTCACCACAGTCAACTACAGACCACATTGATAATAGCTCCTGTTTTCACATTAGAGACAAGGTCTAATAAAAACAAATCTTTTTTCGTAACCAGAGAAAACCATCTAACTTTTGAAAGATGCTTTTCATGGTCAGACTGACAATACCTGCCAACTTTATATGTCTGGCGAGTTTCAAACTACTTTCAAGTGTACTCATTTAACATTCGCAGAAAACCTTATATGCTCTGTTTCATAAACCATAAGGGAAGAAGTCAGGTTGCGGGTCTCAAGTCCTCCAAGCTAGTTGGCTCTGGGCAGAAAAAGCGCTACTGCCCTGCTTTCTCACACTTTAGTCCCAGAAATTTACTGTAACTAGCTGGCCCTCAAAGCAAAGACAGACGGGTCCTTCTCTATTCTTCCCAAAGCAGCAATGCTGACACTAGTGTCCTGCAAGGCACAGCCTAGGATTTAGGGGCCAGGTTCAGAAAATATCTCCTTCTCGAATTAAACTCAACAACAACGAAAATCTTGTGCTAGCCCTTTAGATTAGACTAGACTCCCCCGAAGGTAAATGTGGCTAAGACTGGAACAACACCCGTATCTAACTAGAAAACCCAACCTTAAAAATCAACTCCTTAAGAGACTGTTTTGTGATAGGCTCTTCCACACATAAGCTCACAAAAGCATCAGGGGACTGATTAAAAAGAACACTGAAATGCGCCGTGGTAAAAATGGGTGACGCCAAAGAGGTAACAGCTACGAACCCAGACTCAGAAGTCCAGCTGCCAGGTGTTCATATCTCAGCGCTGCCCTCTGAGTAACCTTGGGAAGTTACTTTTCAGGACCTGTTTTCTCATCTGTAAAATGAGGGTGATAAAAACAGTACTTACCACATACGGTTGTGAGAGTTAAATTCTTTATTGTATATAGTATACCTACAACAGTGCCACATACATGGTGAGGCCTATTATTACTACTCATCTACTCTGTGTTAAGACCAGCAACTAGTAAAAGTACCTGGAACATATAAGGCGGAGGTTTGTTGGATGAATTAAATAACTAAGCCCCTACAATTTTCAAAGCACTATTTTAGGAGAAAAATGTGTCTAAGTCAACCGAGCATAAAATAGGACAAGGGCTAAAAGTTACCACAGTCTAAGAACAGTTGAAAAAGCTTTGAATCCTCGTCTAATTCCAGTTCTATTTAACTTAACCTGTTCCAGCTTCCACACATCAAGGTCCTAAATCTGTGTGATTTGGGTTACGTCCCAAAAGGTCATCCTAATTCAATCACCCTCTTACTTTGATAGTTGAAGGAGATGACTGCTTACCTCTATTTCAGTGCCTTTAAAGATATCCTCCACTGTAAATAAATAGACATTACAGTTTTGGGGATCAGTTTTGTGAGGCTGAGGGGGTGAATCAACGCACTAGTTTCCTAAAACTGCAAAGCCAGAAAAAAAAGCTCTGGCCTTCTTTTTTTTTTTTTTGTAGGTACATGGGCCTCTCACCGCTGTGGCCTCTCCCGTTGCGGAGCACAGGCTCCGGACGCGAAAGCTCAGCGGCCATGGCTCACGGGCCCAGCCGCTCCGCGGCACGTGGGATCTTCCCGGAGCGGGGCACAAACCCGTGTCCCGTGCATCGGCAGGCGGACTCTCAACCACTGCGCCACCAGGGAAGCCCGCTGTGGCCCTTTGATGACCCTAAAGGGTAGTCCCAGAGCTTCCTATATTAAATATCAGGACTAGAGTAGTCTATAAAAAGGAGGGATTTTTCTACTCTAAGAAGTTATGGGGGCTTTCCTGGTGGCACAGTGGTTGGGAATCCGCCTGCCAATGCAGGGGACATGGGTCCGAGCCCTGGTCCGGAGAGATCCCACATGCCGCGGAGCAACTAAGCCCGTGCGCCACAACTACTGAGCCTGCGCTCTAGAGCCCGCGAGCCACAACTACTGAAGCCCGTGCGCCTAGAGCCCGTGCTCCGCAACAAGATAAGCCACTGCCATGAGAAGGCCGCGCACCACAATGAAGCGTAGCCCCCGCTCGCCCCAACCAGAGAAAGCCTGTGCGCAGCAACGAAGACCCAACGCAGCCATAAATAAATAAATAAATTTAAAAGGGAAAAAAAGCGCAAAAGGTTATATAAACAACCCAAATGTCTATCAATAAGGACCAGTTAAATAAATTACGGAAACCCGACACAGTGAAAACCACACACAGTGAAATGGGAACCATACTACTGTCAAAGAAAATGAGGAATTCTCTACATAGGGCTGTGGAAATATCACTCGTACATAGCAAATGGAAAAAAGCTATGTTCAAATACCTCCTATACAAGAGACTTTTTAAAAAGTATATATTTCTATTTGTTTCCTGTATTTTGTATAAAACACTAGAAAGATAAATAAGAAATTGATATAAGGGTGACCTATAAGACCAGGTGGTAGTGGAAGAGTGGTTACTCAGTCATGGGTGGGATCAAGAGTTCCTACGTCTTTTTATGTATTTTCAATTTTTGAAACATGTAACATACATATGAAAAATCAACTTATTCAAAAAACAAATGGAATTTGGAGAAAATATGATGAGCTTTCTGGCCCACACTTTTATTTTTTTAAATAAAGTTATTTATTTAGTTTTGGCTGTGCTGGGTCTTCGTTGTTGTGCGCGGCCTTTCCCTAGTTGCGGCAAGCGGGGGCTACTCTTCATTGCGGTGCACGGCCTTCTCATTGCGGTGGCTTCTCTTTGTTGCAGAGCACAGGCTCTAGGTGCACTGGCTTCAGTAGTTGTGGCTCGCAGGCTCTGGAGCACAGGCTCAGTTGTGGCACACGGGCTTAGTTGCTCCGCGGCATGTGGGATCTTCCCGGACCAGGGATCGAACCCATGTTCCCTGCATTGGCAGGCGGATTCATAACCACTGCACCACCAGGGAAGTCCCTTGCCCACGTGTTCCAACTACTATACCACTAAATCAAACACTGCAACTTTCCATCAAGAACTGATTTTCATCACCATTCACGTGCCATGCCCCAGCCCTTAAGTTACTGACGCGCCCAGAAAAAGTAGGAATAAGTTCCTAACCCTTCTTTGAAGGGAGAGGAGAGCTAGCAATTTCATAAATTGGCTCATGGTATGACAATTTCTTTTTCTTTAGGGGATGATACAAATAGAAAAAGGAGTCATCTAATTCATGTATTGGGTAACAGTAGATAAAAATGATGGACTCCGAGGCTTCCCTGGTGGCGCAGTGGTTGGGAATCCGCCTGCCAATGCAGGGGACGCGGGTTCGTGACCCGGTCCGAGAAGATCCCACATGCCATGGAGCGGCTGGGCCCGTGAGCCATGGCCGCTGAGCCTGCGTGTCCGGAGCCTGTGCTCCGCAACGGGAGAGGCGACAACAGTGAGAGGCCCGCGTACTGAAAACAAACAAAAGATGGACTCTGAAAATGTAGAAACAAGGTTGTACATTATGTGATACAAATTGTAAAAAACTGAGGGTAGGCCAAAGCTGTGGATTATATAAGAGCTGGTTGGAGACATAATATAATTAGCAATCTGTTGATGTTCTATTTCCCATGTTCAAAAGGGAACACATTGATTTTGTTGGGGGATTCCCCCCACTTGCTATTTTAAAGGACTATTTTCTAACTGCCCCCCGTTTCTCCAAGCTCTAAATAAATTTTAGCAGAACTTAGCAACACAGCAGTTATAAAGTGTTGAAACACTCACTCTAAACATTTGCCCCCAAATTGGTAGTATATCTGTGGTTTATATTTTTCCACATTGTATACCAGAATACACGTTTTTCTGCAGTCTGGGAGAAATGCTTTAAAATTTTTAAATGGCTTTCAAAGTATAAGCCCGTGTGGTTACAGCATTTCCTTCGAACAAAATGTAAGTTATTACATCATTCTGTAAAATGTCTGTGATCTCCAGCCCTTAACTATGTTAAAAGTTACAAAATGTAAACATTTCTGTGGTTTCAGGATTATTTTCAAGCAGAAGGAACACACGCAACACTAACACAATCACTAGGACAGACACTAGGAGCAGTGGGCTTTTTCATCTCTCTTCCCTGCTTTCTGTTTCACCACCAGCCAAATCTCTAGGCTGTTAGAACCACACAGCCTGTGAGTAGGAGAAATAATATTAGAAATCCTCTACTCTTCATTTTGCAGAATGGAAAACTACGGAGCCAGAGGGCGTTTAGCAACTCACCACGGTCACACAATCAGTTAACAGCAAAGAATTCATTCTCTTAAATGCCGATCCAGCACTCCTGACAGAACCAAGTGAGCATTTTAAGCTGACAATTCTTTCCCCACCACAACCCTTTTATGAATGCAAGACCTGCAAGCCCCAGTAAAATGAGGCTAAGGTCCCCTCCCCCTCCCAATTCCTGCCAGGAAATGTGCATTACCTAAATCACCAGCTACCTTGGGATTTTAAAATAGAATTACCTCACACAGAGAGCGCTTGTTAATGAGATGGAAGAATGAATGACTACTGCTGTTGCTCAGATTAAGGAACTTTCCACTGAGTCTGTCTAGCATGTCAATGACTTGCTTCTGTTTCCCTAAGAACATTCAAGAGGCGGCAATGACAAAAGTACCCACTTTTATTAATAGCTGAATTTTAAACAGAAATTGTGTGGAGGATATTTACTAATCAACAGGAAGCACCTGCCGTGGGTTGTACATTTGTAGAGCTGCAAGCTGAAGGGAAGACAGGCAAGCCTAGTGTTTGCTTTAACTGTCTTCCTTTTCAAGTATCTTCACTGATATACATGCTGCTGAGGGTACAACCTTTAAACTTTCTAAGAAAATGAACATATTTCACGTACTGAACATGGTGGTTCCCCCAATGGCACATTTTTTAGAGAACAAAATTCAGCCAATTGGGTATTACAGATATGGTTCTGGCTACAGTAAATTAGCCGCTCCAGTTCTCAATCCGCCAACCCCTGAAGAGGCTGGAATTACCAAAGCAACAAGATTTCAGGGTAACTGGATCCTGCATGAATAGAATACACAAGGCAATTAGTTCCTCAGTCAGAAACAATAAACACAAAAGCAGACACAGTCCAATACACCCAATTTACTTGACAGAATCGAAGGGACTAATTTTACTTTATTAAGATTTTTTTTTTTTGACGTGGAACTTTTTAATTTATGGCTGCGTTGGGTCTTCATTGATGCGCGCAGGCTTTCTCTAGTTGCGGCGAGCGGGGGCTACTCTTCATTGTGGCGTGCGGGCTTCTCGTTACAGTGGCCTCTCCATTGCGGAGCACGGGCTCTAGGTGCGCGGGCCTCGGCAGTTGTGGCACGTGGGCTTCAGTAGTTGTGGCTCGCGGGCTCCAGAGCGCAGGCTCAGTGGTTGTGGCGCACGGGCTTAGTTGCTCCGCGACACGTGAGATTCCCGGACCAGGGCTCGAACCCGTGTCCCCTGCACTGGCAGGCGGATTCTTAACCACTGCGCTACCAGGGAAGCCCTGATGTGGACCATTTTTAAAGTCTTTATTGAATTTGTTACAACATTGCTTCTGTTTTATGTTTTGGTTTTTTGGCAGCGAGGCATATGGGACCTTAGCTCCCCGACCAGGGATCGAACCTCACCCCCTGCATTGGAAGGTGAAGTCTTAATCACTGGACCACCAGGAAAGTCCCCAAAGGAACTAATTTTAGAAGGCGAAGTCTTAATCACTGGACCACCAGGAAAGTCCCCAAAGGAACTAATTTTAGAAGTCTCAATTTCTGAAAGCACATAAGACTCAGAAACAGGGTGAAGCAAGCTAAACGTATATCCTCTCCCCAGCCATGCCTTCAACACACTCCTCTTTCGAAAATCTCTTTATAGGAAGCTGTTGAGAAAACAAGCAAGCTGATAGCTTGACTAAATGGCTCCACTGATTCAATAAAAGAATTTAAACCTGATACCCAAGTACTTCTATCCTAGAAGTGCAAGATCACACATCCAACTGACCAACACAATTTGGCTGCACAGAAGGACGGCGTGCATACGGAGGAAGAGCCGAGTTGAACTTCTCTGAGTAAGAATACATAAAATCGTTTCCCCAAGAGCTTTGATGGGATAAACGTTCACTTCTATAGTGCAAAAGATAACATACAAAACAGGTCAAATGTTTTACTTTGAAAGTGTGCCTCTTTGGGAAAAACTACCAGGTTTGATACTTTAAATCTTTTCATTCTGGAACTGAAGTCAGCAAGTAGACATATCTTGTAATTTCAGTTTATTAATAGTTTTGTTATGATTTTTAAAACCAGATTACAAAATGTTTAACTAAGTCAATACTTATTTTTAAAAAGTCCTAAATTTGGTGTATTATGACAGTTTACAAGTAATAGCATTTCCTCCACCCCACCCCTTGCCCCATCGCAAGGTCAATTCTGTGGATATTTAAAAGTTTGTTTCTATTTTAACTAGCTCACAGACCCAATTCTTTAAGAGCTGAGCTGATTTCTTTCTAGCACATGGTCTACAGGCCCTGCTCATGGTAACCTTCTTTCCACCCCCTTCCAAAAAAGTCAGCACCTTCCAGCATGATGGACATTTTAAGTTAAAACCGTCAATACAACCCTCAAAATGCAAGTTTATTGAATAAAGCTGAGAAGAGCAGTAAACAGACAAAAAAACGCATCCACCTAAATAAAAAAATTCACATATTTACAAAGTTCAGTAACTGTTAGGTTCCACATGCAGAGGTTAATGCACAGGAAAATGTTGGTAGTAGTGTCTGGATGTCTTGAAACCCTGGAAGCAATGAACAGACACACAAACACATTACGGTTTAGCTGTAGGTCAATTAATGAACCTACGCGGTCCCCACAGAGTCACACATTCTAGTTCTGATTCCTCCTTTTAGGCACAAGCAAATTGCCACATTCTTTGTAATGGTTCACAGTGACCATTAATGGTGTTGAAGTACAGCAGCAAGTTTAAATATCCCTTCATTTACAGAACCATCCATCCCATCAGGGAAGTATGCAACATGCTTCAAAGAATAAGAACAGAATTTTAAAAGCCAAGATTCTACTCATAAAAATGTGAATGGAGAAAAGCAAATAGTGTCTGTGCAACACGGTGCAGTATTTTGTACAGAATATCATTAAGGCCATGGCAGTCTATAAATTAAAACTGATGTCATTAAAAGAACTTACTGTTGACTGCACTTTGAGTGCTCAACATGTTTGGAAAAGCACTGTCTACATGAGTGCTGCTTAACAAAAGAAACAAAATCACACATAGTGTGAGGCAACACATAAGCAAGTGTTCCATAGAGTTTTATCTACTACAGTGGGCTACGTAACAATTTACAAGTGCTCCAGTTTTAATATGTCCCTTTATGTGCATGGAGATCACTAAACTACAAAACATGTTCAGGTAAGTTTTATACATCTCTGTATCATAGAAGCAAACAACAGACAGCATCACTTCCTCACCTCTGTGTGATTATTCAACAACCTGCAGCCGTGATTTTTGTGCATGATTACATCAGATAAAGCAGGCAGGTCTAGAGTTGTCACAATAAACAAGATGTCTAATGGCACCAGACAAAAGAGTGCCAAACCTTACATTGATAAGAGAGAAAAATAAGAATTTTAATTTGTTTATAAGTATCTATTGTGCTGAAAGTCAACTTTATGACTGAATATAAAAAGTCAAGAGTTAGAGTGCCATGCAGCAGCACTGGTTTAGTGACTGGAGAGAGAAAGAACAGACAGGTGTTTGAACAGTCTGACATTCTTAACACGTTTATTATATTGGCTGGAATGCTCTAAATTCATGAAAGCTTTTGAGAAAATCTTCAATTCCCAACCCCTTAAAAAAGTGTGTTGAACCAGGAAAAAGAAAAGAAAAAATATAGAAGTAATTATCTGGACAGATACAAAACAGCATGCCTCAGTTCCTCCCGTACCCCCAACTGCTATCTGGAGAAGAGCTCTCAGAAAGCAGAATGTGTTTAAAATTCATTGCCCAAGATCTCGCCAGTGTAAAGAAGGAACAACAACATAGATCTGGTGCCTCTGTTCACTCTCTGCAGACCATTTCTGAAATTCCTAAGGTGTAATTATACATTTCACATGCATTTGTGAGATATGTAAACATTTTGTTTCTATCCCACATGAGTCAGGCTAAAGGTTTTCTAAATACTGTGTGTGGCACTAGAAACTTCATGCTGTTATCAAGTCAGTATCAGTATTAAGCTACTGGACTCTATAATGAAATATCATAGACAGACATTTACTGAAAACCAATATAAAAACCTGGCCCAGAAAGACCAGAACAGAAATATGCAATTTTTCTTGATTTAAGATGGTCAAAAGTGTGGTTTTTTTTTAAAAAAGCTCTACACACTGTTTAAGACAAGTATGTATAAGAAGCCTTTTTGTGTGCTGACTTTATCATGACAACTCTAGCTGATTCTTTATGAAGGATTAAGGATACACATCTTCAGCAGTGCACATGAGAAATAAACTCTGAAAAAGGCAATTTCTTGGGTTTAGGAAGGACCATATTCTGGGAAGTACTTCAGAGGAACGGACAATAATTCTAGGATTGTAGCCAGGAAGGACTGGAAGACTTCAGGAGATGCTTCAGCTTCTTCTAGATTTTGAATGTTGAATAAGCCACTGAAGTGTGATATCTAAAGATGGGAGGGGAAAAAAGTGAAGATGTTACGATACCAAAGTTAAGAAACTAAATATCAGAGAATATTTAAAACGCAGCTATTTCAAAGCATATCCTGGGCCTGCCCTCTACTTTTCTGCCTCTATACTACTATAGTTATACAGATATCTGTATCTATCCTACTAGTCTTCATTCCCTGACCTTCAAGAGGTTAATCTGGAAACACGAGAGACTGAAGAGTCTCCAATTTAAAAGCTAAATTGTGTACAGAACAGCTTGTGCCTTCCTTTATTCATTCAAAAGTTTACTGATTGCCTGTAAGATCAGGTATTGTGTGTGAAGCTCCAGGATGCAAAAAGAGGGGAAAACCACTCTCCGCCCTCGAGGAGCTTTCAGTATGCTGGAAAACATGCAGGTAGTCGTCTGGGTTTGGAGGACAGCCTCCGCAGAATTCCAGGCAAAAGAAAGAGCAAAACGCATAGCATAAGCAGAGGCATGAAACTATGTGGAGCTCTGGCTGGATTACAAGTGATAAGATGTGGCTGAAGCACAGGGATGGGTAAGCGGGGGTGCCACTCATTGCTACGGCTAGAGCAGGGGTTCTCAAGCTCACCCTTTTCACATTTGGGGCTGGATAATTCTTTGCTGTGCATAGTACAATATTCTGCAACATCTATAACCTTGACCACAAGATGCCATTATCACCAGCCCCCCATCCTCAGCTGTGACAAGTAATGGCTCCAGATTATCTCCAAACGTCCCCTGTGGAGCTCAGCTGTTTTCAGTTGAGAACCACAGGCCTAGAGGGAGCCAGATAACCTTGTGTGCCATTCTAAGATGCTCAGAAGTTTGGATTTTATTCTCAAGTCAACAGGAAGTCATTGGAGAATGTTAAGCAGGGAAACCATACTGTTTATTGTAAACTGTTAAGTTTATTGTAGTAAGTTCAACAATGGCAACCGAGGAGGGCAACTTGGAAGGCTGCCATTATAGAGACTATCACAACAGGAACAGGAAAGGGCCGAAGGCCTGAAGCAAATCAAGTGCTGTAGGAATGGAGAGAAATAAAACGAGGAGCATGTTCAAAATATAGAACCTAATAGGACTGAGCAAATGCAGGGGGTGAGAAAGAATCTTCTGGCCTGAGTAAGTGTGTGTGTCATGGAGCTGCTGACTAACAGTAGCTAAAGGAAGAACAGGCTTGAGAAAAAAAGACTAAGAATTCGGCAGTAGGCACACCAAGTTTGAGATGGAGAAGGTAGCACATGGAGATGTCCAGCAGGTAGTTTCATCTGTACAGATCTGAGGAAGAGATGGAGACTGGCAAGACAGCATCGTAGAGGTGGCAACTGAAGCTACAGTGGCCGAGAATAGCCAGGAAAGGCACTTAGACTGATAGGACAAGGCAGCTAAGCAGGACTGGTACTTTGCTATGGCAGTCCTAGGAAATTAATACAGACATTAAGTAAATAAAGGGTATTCTGGGCTTATCCTTTAGAGAGCTAACATACTGCAGTAATATATTTTGATTTTGACACATGCAAAATCATAATAATGCCTATAGACCAATTTTTGTAAAGTCTTATTTCAAAAACATCATCCTGTTATAATGCACAGCTGGACACTAGCTCTGCAAAAATTAATACAATAAATTGATATCACATAATGCTTAACTTCGTGTCTCTTTTGCATTTACTTCTTTAAATAGCGTGGAGCAGATTCAGGATATTATATTTGTTGTCAAAAGGTATAATGTATACTCTTTTTCCTGAGGCAAAAGCAATAGTACTTTATAAGGGAAATCACTTAAACAGAAATGGAGATAATAAACAGTAAAAAGCATGAGACATCCCTCCTAATGATACCCACTTCTTCCACAAACACCAGTCATTTCTTACCTATATTATCCTTTTCTTTGCAAGAAATTGAATAGCAGCAAATTTCTCTATCCTGAATAGCAGACAGATTCCTATAAAAAGCAGAATTAAGAAAATAAGTCTGTGCTTAAAACAACTGTCATCTTTTCACTCACTGTTCAATTTTGCCTGTTTTTTGAATTACTATACAGAAGAAATTATTTTACTGATACTAAAATTTTACGGGGACTTCCCAGGTGGCGCAGGGATTAAGAATCCACCTGCCAATGCAGGGGACAAGGGTTCAAGCCCTGTTCTGGGAAGATCCCACATGCCACGGAGCAACTAAGCCCGTGTGCCACAACTACTGAACCCATGTGCCACAACTACTGAAGCCCGCACGCCTAGAGCCCGTGCTCCACAACAAAAGAAGCCACTGCAATGAGAAGCCTGTGCACCACAACAAAGAACCAATGCAGCCAAAAATTAATTAATTCATTCATTAAAAAAACAATGTTTAAGGGGGAAAAAAAAATTCACGGGTTCACTTTTCTAGTATGTCAAGTTTATGTACTCCAAAACGTGACTATGATCATTACTGAATAATACAGCAATGCTAAACAAAGCAGTGAGCAAAACAGTATAATTTAGAACCAAATTATTTTTAAAAAACCATCATTCATTCTTAAGACATACATTTTTTCAATTAGCTGTTTCTCATCCAAGGCATTAGGAAGATCTCTCTTGTTTCCAAGTACTAGCACCTTTAAAAAGAAAAGATACTGAGTAAATTTTACGTAAGAAAATGTCACAGAAGCATACCATATGCATATCTGTAGACATTAAAATCAGGATGTTACGTCATGCCATAATTAAAGTATATTTATGTGACTGGTGGCCTATCTCATTCATTTAATCATTCAAATTAGAATTTACTCTAACTCCTACCATGCACATGTCCTTAATTCAATATGTGGCTGCCAACTTCTATTTGAAATATTCTAAGTCTACGGTATACATTCTGCTATTTCTTAATAAATCTTTACCAAGAAGTGAATATGATCTTAACAACCAAGGGTGGAGGAATGAGTTTAAACTATTTTTATCTGTTAGTCATTAATCTAACAGTAAACATGTAAATAAGCCTTTAAAATTCTACACCCATCCTATAAAATATAATGTATAAATATTCTAAGATAATGGATAAGCCTGGGGATCAGAATAAATGCAGTAGCCATAAACTCTGAGAATAAATATCACCATCTGATTGGTAGACGTGCTTTGAAAAACAAGGAAAGCGGAGAGGGGCGTCCCAATCATCACTCTATCTTTCCCAGGTACATCCTTTCTGCCTTACGAAAAGCAAAACCTATGAGTACATATAACTCAAATGAGTATTTGATAACATCCTTACTGAGTCAACGTTCTCTAAGAAACTGTATCTTTGACCAATCCTAAGAAAGTACACGCCATGTCTACCTTGTCATCTTGTTAAACACTTATCAAACCTATTTCTTTCACTTAATACATGCCCCTACCCCGACCCCTAACTCCAAACACGGTGACTGATTCTATTTCTAGGCCCTAGACGCTTAGTTCTCACGAAGGAGAAAGAGCCAAGGACGGAGACAGACAGCCAGGGTCACCAGGAGCTCCCCGGGGAATGCTAAATCACAGGGGTCAGAGAGCCAAAAGCCAAATCTCAACACCTTCGGTCAGCCCGTCCTCCCCTCCCCAACTCTTACCCCTCTCTACACTCTTATTTAAGTCACCCCACGTTCTCAACCTGGACCTGTGTGAGTTTTAAAAACTGCATCATGGTCATTTGTGATCAGTTGTCAGTTTTGGGGTTGCCTGACATCTTAGCCCTCTTCCTACATTTAAGAAATCTTCCACCTTATGAACCTGCCTCCCAATAAAGCTTCTTGCTTCTGTAGACAATTTCTTTTCCAGCCTTCCTTTCTGCTAGAGAATGGACACATAATCTAGGATCAACCAGAACTATGAATGCAGAGTCAGTACTGCAAGAAAGTGGGGATAGAGAATCCATTCTGCTAGGGAACAGGCATCAACTAAATGACCTTCCAATCGGAGCAACTGTGTCTGGTGTTCAGAAATGGCGTGAAGTCACCGGACTTACTCGATGGTGTAAGTCTGGATGTGGTCCTAGCAGCTGCTGAGCCTCCCTTGTTCCAGCCTATTTTCTGAAGACGGTTATGGGCAGCCTTCTCCCAGACTCGGTGAGCTACCCAATATCCTTTCAGTAAATTCCTTTCTACTTAAATCAGCTTTCTATTGCTTGCAACTAAGAACTCTTACGGTGACCAAGATAAGACTGATTCTTTTACTCATGGTATGTAGAACTAGTTGTTAACATAGAAGAAGAAGAATAGACTTTGAAGTCAGAAAGACATGGAGTCAAAACCTAGCTGTGCCAAAATGCTAATGACCATGTGATCTTGAGTGAGTAACAGCTATTACAAAGGAGGGATCACACCATCGACCTCAATACCTTGTGAGGATTAACTGAGACAACATACCTCGAGGATCTGACACTCGTGAACTGGTCATAAGGGTAAAGCCTAGTCCTTTTCAGCATCCCTTAGCTCAACAAATGGCACCACCTTCCATCTAACTAAAAGAGCCAGGAACTAGGAATTATTCTTTATATCTTCCCATGTAAAACATTACCAAGTCTGGTGGCCACTCTTCCTAAAGATCCTTCCAGTCTATTTCCTTCTCACAACCTTGTCTACGACCACCCTAATCCATGGTACTCTATTTTGCCAAGACAACTTCAATAGCTTCCTAAAACTGTCCTCCTTATAGTCACGCTTCAATCCATTCTTAAAGTGACATCAGAATGATTTAGATGATAAATCTCATCATTTAAAAACATCCAGGGACGGCTTCCCTGGTGGCACAGTGGTTGAGAATCCGCCTGCCGATGCAGGGGATGTGGGTTCATGCCCTGGTCCAGGAAGATCCCACATGCCGCAGAGCTGCTGGGCCCGTGAGCCATGGCCGCTGAGCCCGCAGCCTGTGCTCCGCAACGGGAGAGGCCACAACAGCGAGAGGCCCGCGTACCGCAAACAACAACAACAACAACAACAACAACAAAACACCCAGGGAGCTTCAAGATGGCGGAAGAGTCAGACGCAGAGATCACCTTCCTCCCCATAGATACATCAGAAATACATCTACACGTGGAACTGCTCCTACAGAACACCGACTGAACGCTGGCAGAAGACCTCAGACCTCCCAAAAGGCAAGAAACTCCCCACGTACCTGGGTAGGACAAAAGAAAAAAGAATAAACAGAGACAAAGAACCGGGATGAACCTGCACCAGTGGGAGGGAGCTGTGAAGGAGGAAAGGTTTCCACACACTAGGAAGCCCCTTCGTGGGCAGAGACTACGGGTGGCAGAGGGGGGGAGCTTCAGAGCCATGGAGGAGAGCGCAGGAACAGGGGTGCGGAGGGCAAAGCGGAGAGATTCCCAACAGAGGATCGGTGCCGACTGGCACTCACCAGCCCGAAAGGCTTGTCTGCTCACCCGCCGGGGCGGGCGGGTCTGGGAGCTGAGGCTCAGGGTCGGAGCACAGGGAGAGGACTGGGGTTGGCTGCGTAAACACAGCCTGAAGGGGGTTAGTGCACCACGGCTAGCCGGGAGGGAGTCCGGGAAAAAGTCTGGACCTGCCTAAGAGGCAAGAGACCATTGTTTCCTGGTGCGCGAGGAGAGGGGATTCAGAGCACCACCTAAATGAGCTCCAGAGATGGGCGCAAGCCGCGGCTAAAAGTGCGGACCCCAGAGACGGGCACGAGACGCTAAGGCTGCTGCTGCCGCCACCAAGAAGCCTGTGTGCGAGCACAGGTCACTCTCCACACCTCACCTCACGGGAGCCTGTGCAGCCCGCCACTGCCAGGGTCCCGGGATCCAGGGACAACTTCCCCGGGAGAACGCACGGCGCGCCTCAGGCTGGTGCAACGTCACGCCGGCCTCTGCCGTTGCAGGCTCGCCCCGCATCCATACCCCTCCCTCCCACCGGCCTGAGTGAGCCAGAGTCCCTGAATCAGCTGCTCCTTTTACCCCATCCTGTCTGAGAGAAGAACAGACGCCCTCAGGCGACCTACACACAGAGGCAGGGCCAAATCCAAAACTGACCTCTCAGAGCTGTGCGAACAAAGAAGAGAAAGGGAAATCTCTCCCAGCAGCCTCAGGAGCAGCGGATTAAATCTCCACAAACAACTTGATGTACCCTGCATCTGTGGAATGCCTGAACAGACAACGAATCAGCCCAAATTGAGGAGGTGGACTTTGGGAGCAATGCTATATATATATTGTTTCTCCTTATCTCTTTTTCTGAGTGTGTATGTATATGCAACTGTGTGTGACTTTGTCTGTATAGCTTTGCTTTTATCATTTGTCCTACGGTTCTGTCTGTCCATTTTTTTTTACTTAATACATTTTTTTCTTAATAATTATTTTTTATTTTAATGGCTATTTTATATTATTTTATCTTCTTGTTTCTTTCTTTCTTTTTTTTCTCCCTTTTCTTCTGAGCCGTGTGGATGAAAGGCTCTTGGTTCTCCAGCCAGTTGTCAGGGCTGTGCCACTGAGGTGGGAGAGCCAAGTTCAGGACACTGGTCCACAAGAGACCTCCCAGCTCCACACAATATCAAATGGTGAATATCTCCCAGAGATCTCCATCTCAACACCAAGACGCAGCTTCCCTCAACAACCAGCAAGCTACAGTGCTGGACACCCTATGCCAAACAACTAGCAAGACAGGAACACAACCCCACCCGTTAGCAGAGAGGCTGCCTAAAATCATAATAAGGCCACAGATACCCCAAAACACACCACCAGACGTGGACCTGCCCACCAGAAAAACAACATCCTCATCCACCAGAACACAGGCACTAGTCCCCTCCACCAGGAAGCCTACACAACCCACTGAACCAACTTTAGCCACTGGGGACAGACACCAAAAACAACGGGAACTACGAACATGCAGCCTGCAAAAAGGAGACCCCAAACACAGTAAGATAAGCAAAATGAGAAGACAGAGAAACACACAGCAGATGTAGGAGCCAGGCAAAAACCCACCAGACCTAACAAATGAGGAAATAGGCAGTCTACCTGAGAAAGAATTCAAAATAATGATAGTAAAGATGATCCAAAATCTTGGAAATAGAATGAAGAAAATACAAGAAATGTTTAACAAGGACCTAGAAGAACTAAAGATGAAACAAGCAGCGATGAACAACACAATAAATGAAATTAAAAATTCTCTGGAAGGGATCAATAGCAGAATAACTGAGGCAGAAGAACGGATAAGTGACCTGGAAGATAAAATAGTGGAAATAACTACTGCAGAGCAAAATAAAGAAAAAAGAATGAAAAGAATTGAGGACAGTCTCAGACACAACTGGGACAACATTAAACACACCAACATTCGAATTATAGGGGTGCCAGAAGAAGAAGAGAAAAAGAAAGGGACTGAGAAAATATTTGAAAAGATTATAGTTGAAAACTTCCCTAATACGGGAAAGGAAATAGTTAATCAAGTCCAGGAAGCACAGAGAGTCCCAGACATAATAAATCCAAGGAGAAACATGCCAAGACACAAATTATTCAAACTATCAAAAATTAAATACAAAGGACAAATATTAAAAGCAGCAAGGGAAAAAATACAAGTAACACATAAGGGAATCCCCATAAGGTTAACATAAGCTGATCTTTCAGCAGAAACTCTGTAAGCCAGAAGGGAGTGGCAGGACATATTTACAGTGATGAAAGAGAAAAATCTACAAACAAGATTACTCTACCCAGCAAGGATCTCATTCAGATTTGACAGAGAAATTAAAGGTTTACAGACAAGCAAAAGCTAAGAGAATTCACCATCACCAAACCAGCTTTACAACAAATGTTAAAGAAACTTCTCTAGGCAGGAAAAAAAAGACAAGGAAAAGACATACAATGATAAAGCCAAAACACTTAAGAAAATGGTAACAGGAACATACATATTGATAATTACCTTAAATGTAAATGGTTAAATGCTCCAACCAAAAGACATAGACTGGCTGAATGCATACAAAAACAAGACCCGCATATATACTGTCTACAAGAGACCCACTTCAGACCTAGGGACACATACAGACTGAAAGTGAGGGGATGGAAAAAGATATTCCATGGAAATGGAAACCAAAAGAAAGCTGGAGTAGCAATTCTCTTATCAGACGAAACAGACTTTAAAACACAGACTATTACAAGAGACAAAGAAGGACACTACATAATGATCAAGGGATCGATCCAAGAAGAAGATATAACAATTGTAAATATTTCTGCACCCAACATAGGAGCACCTCAATACATAAGGCAAATACTAACAGCCATAAAAGGGGAAGTCGACAGTAACACATTCATAGTAGGGGACTTTAACACCCCACTTTCACCAATGGACAGATCATCCAAAATGAAAATAAATAAGGAAACACAAGCTTTAAATGATACATTAAACAAGATGGACTTAATTGATATTTACAGGACATTCCATCCAAAAACAACAGAATACACATTCTTCTCAACTGCTCATGGAATATTCTCCAGGATAGATCACATCTTGGGTCACAAATCAAGCCTTGGTAAATTTAAGAAAACTGAAATCATATCAAGTATCTTTTCCGACCACAACTCTATGAGACTAGATATCAATTACAGGGGAAAATCTGTAAGAAATAAAAACATATGGAGGCTAAACAACACACTACTTCATAGCCAAGAGATCACTGAAGAAATCAAAGAGGAAATCAAAAAATACCTAGAAACAAATGACAATGAAAACACGAGGACCCCAAACCTATGGAATGCAGCAAAAGCAGTTCTAAGAGGGAAGTTTATAGCAATACAAGCCTACCTTAAGAAACAAACAACATCTCAAATAAACAACCTAACCTTACACCTAAAGCAATTAGAGAAAGAAGAACAAATAAACCCCAAAGTTAGCAGAAGGAAAGAAATCATAAAAATCAGATCAGAAATAAATGAAAAAGAAATGAAGGAAATGATAGCAAAGATCAATAAAACTAAAAGCTGGTTCTTTGAGAAGATAAACAAAATTGATAAACCATTAGCCAGACTTATCAAGAAAAAAAGGGAGAAGACTCAAATCAATAGAATTAGAAATGAAAAAAGAGAAGTAACAACTGACACTGCAGAAATACAAAGGATCATGAGAGATTACTACAAGCAACGATATGCCAATAAAATGGACAACCTGGAAGAAATGGACAAATTCTTAGAAATGCACAACCTTCCGAGACTGAATCAGGAAGAAAAAGAAAATATGAACAGACCAATCACAGCACTAAAGTTGAAACTGTGCTTAAAAATCTTCCAACAAACAAAAGCCCAGGACCAGATAGCTTCACAGGTGAATTTTATCAAACATTTAGAGAAGAGCTAACACCCATCCTTCTCAAACTCTTCCAAAATATAGCAGAGGGAGGAACACTCCCAAACTCATTCTATGAGGCCACAATCACCCTGATACCAAAACCAGACAGAGATGCCACAAAGAAAGAAAACTACAGGCCAATATCACTGATGAACATAGATGCAAAAATCCTCAACAAATACTAGCAAACAGAATCCAACAGCACATTAAAAGGATCATACAGCATGATCAAGTGGGGTTTATCCCAGGAATACAAGGACTCTTCAATATACGCAAATCAATCAATGTGATACACCACATTAACAAACTGAAGGAGAAAAACCATATGATCAACTCAATCGATGCAGGGAAAGCTTTTGACAAAATTCAACACCCATTTATGATAAAAACCCTGCAGAAAGTAGATATAGAGGGAACTTTCCACAACATAATAAAGGCCATGTATGACAAACCCACAGCCAACTTCATCCTCAATGGTGAAAACTGAAAGCATTTCCACTAAGATCAGGAACAAGACAAGGTTGCCCACTCTCACCACTATTATTTAACATAGGTTTGGAAGTTTTAGCCACAGCAATCAGAGAAGAAATAAAAGGAATCCAAATCGGAAAAGAAGAAGTAAAGCTGTCACTGTCTGCAGATGACATGACACTATACATAGAGAATCCTAAAGATGCTACCCGAAAACTACTAGAGCTAATCAATGAATTTGGTAAAGTAGCAGGATACAAAATTAATGCACAGAAATCTCTTGCATTCCTATACACTAATGATGAAAAATCTGAAAGGGAAATTAAGAAAACTCTCCCATTTACCACTGCAACAAAAAGAATAAAATACCTAGGAATACCTACCTAAGGAGACAAAAGACCTATATGCAGAAAATTATAAGACACTGATGAAAGAAATTAATGATGATACGAACAGATGAAGAGATATACCATGTTCTTGGATTGGAAGAAACAACATTGTGAAAATGACTATACTACCCAAAGCAATCTACAGATTCAATGCAATCCCTATCAAACTACCAATGGCATTTTTCACAGAACTAGGGCAAACAATTTCACAATTTGTATGGAAACACAAAAGACCCCGAATAGCCAAAGCAATCTTGAGAAAGAGAAACGGAGCTGGAGGAATCAGGCTCCCTGACTTCAGACTATACTACAAAGCTACAGTAATCAAGA